>NW_026588368.1:4381860-4416168 GCF_907164565.1 Psammomys obesus | reverse complement strand
GCAGATCTCCCCGGGGTGGTCGGGCCCGCGCCCCGGGAGCCGGCCGGCCGCGCTGCGCCCTCCGCGTCCTCCGCGCCGAGCTCCCCCCCGCGCAGTGGTACGCGCCCGCGCCGCCGGAACTGGCGGAGCCGTTTCCCTGGAAACCGGGCCCTGCCCTCGGCCGCGCACTCTTTAACCCTGTCGGCGCCGGGGCGGCCGGCAGCGCCCGGGTAGCCCGCGGGCCGCTGCGCTCGGCGGGCCCCGCGCACCCCGCGCCCTCGCCCGCATCCTCGCCACACCCTCTGCCCCAGGGCGGGCAGCCTTCCCACCACTCCTTTCCCTCACACTTACCGAGGGTTAAGTTGGAGAAGCTGGGCTTTAATCAGCGTGGCGTGCTTTGACAGCCCTCTTTCCAGAAAATTCTGGAGTTGCCCCGCGTGTCTTCCTTCTGCGGTCCGATTGTTTCCGCACACCCATGTGGAGTTGCTTTCCCTTTCCCTTCGTGTGCCAGAACCTCCCACCCACCCCCTGCCCTCCCGGGTCTTGCTGTCCACCCCACACCTGGTTTTGTCTTTCTCTTCAGCCCCTTAGACTACAGACTGCGTGGCCCGACCGTAGGGATACTTAATACCTGCTGACACACACACCCTGTTTGGTTCGATTAAAGATGCTCCAGCCTTATGCTTTATGTATGTTTTATGAAACTGGGGCAGAGCTCAGTTCTACGGTGTAGCCTCGGGTCTTAAATGTCCGCGTGAAGGATAAGATTTCAGAATTTTTTTTTTCACTACCCCCCCCCCCCCCCCCGAAGCCAAGAGTTTTTAGTTCAGAGGAAAGGACCCTGTGAATTTTTAATGAAGTTGCAAGTTCACATGTCTAGATACAAAGTGACCCGACTTCTCTGTTTTCCTTGATTCTTTGGAAACCTGAACAAGACATTTTTAAAAATCACATTATATTTGTTTAGCGGGGGCGGAGGGCACGAGTATGTTCCACAGCCAGAGTATAGCGGTCAGAGGACAACTTGAGGAAGTCATTTCTCTCCTTGTACCATGTGGATTCCGGGATCGAACTCAGGTCATAAGGCTTGGTGGTAATGACCTTACCTGCTGACATCCGGAGCCTAGCAAGATTTTGGCTGTGTTCCAAAATCGGAATATGATCCCCTTAGATTTTAGCCACTCCTCTTTCCTAAGTAACAGATACTTGTTAGACCCAGGTACTTACGGGCTTCAGAAGCACTAGCAGGCAGCGTGAACAGTACATTCCACCCAGTCCTTCTTGACCAGGAAGCGCAGGGGCTAAGATTCTTGCAGGCTTGTTGGCTCACATTTCACATACTGTAGAGGCCCATTGACATTTATGACCTTCCTGAAAAATGGACTACATTGTTTGCCACCAGATGATGTACAATGTAACAATTCTGGCCGTCCCTCAGTTTGCACTCTTCTCCTGGGGTCACCTGGGTTATCTTCTGTTTAAACAGCCCCAGGGTAGTTCCATGACATACCTGATAAAGAGGTCAGACACCAATTACCGGAGAGTTGGCTCTCTCCTGCCGTGTGGGTCCCAAGAATCAAACTCCGGTCCTCAGACTTGAAAGCAAGTGCCTTTACCCACTGAGCCATTTTGCCTGCCCTGAAAGTCACATTAAAAAAACAAAAACAAACAAACAAAAAAACCATACTCTTTGGCAATTTCATATCTACTTTTGCTCATTTTCACCCCTTATTACCCTCTACCATCCTCTTCCCGTTCTCCCACTCAACCCCCCCCCTTTCCTATACATTCACCTCCCACTTTTCTGTCTTCTTTTGTTGTTGTTAATTTGTGATGTGCTGTGTGTGAGCGTTGATACAGGGCTGTTTACGGGAGTTACCGGTGAAAAACATTCCTTTCTGAGGGAGAGAGGAGAGACAGACAGACAGACAGACAGACAGACAGAGGGTCTTCCTGTGTAGGCCTGACTTGACCAGGCTGGGGCGAAGCACACAGTAACCTCCCTGCTTTTGCCTCCCTAGTGCTGGGATTAAAGGAATGCACCACCACACCTGGCTTTTTAAAGACGGGGCACAAGTGTGTGTCGTGTGTGTGACACATGTGGGGATGCCCAAGAAGGCCGGCAGAGGTCGTCGATTCCCTGGTACTGAAGGTACAAGCAGTTGTGAACCTCCTGACAAGGAGGCTGGTAACCAAACTCAGGTCCTCTTGGAAGAACAGCAGGTGCTCCGAACTGATGAGCCGCGTCTCCAGCCTCGTTATCACATTGTTGATATTTGAGTGTAGATGTCTGTGTTGATTCCGGAGCACCTTCAGTGCACCTCCCTTCACCCTCTTTGCTGCTTTTCCTAGCTGTCTTGGAACTCACTGTGTAGCCAGCGTTGCTCTGCAAATAGTAGTAGCCCTCCGACCTCAGCTGAAGTCATAGGTGTGGCCCACCATATCTAACTACCTTAGTGTGCCTTCACCCTGCTTCACACCGAGCAGAGCGCCAGGGCCCAAGCTATGCAGTGTGAGCGTGGAGGTTTTTCTTACCCAGAAAGAGCATCATCCAATGGCACCTCTAAAAAGTTGGAATGCCTACCTGGTCCTACTTTTAGCAAAGCTTTCTTGAGTTTAACACTAGAATTTCATGAATACACAGCTTTTTGCTTTCAATCATAAATCAGAAGAAGTTTCAGCCCTCGTGAGTATCATCACAGTCAATAACGGCAAGAAACATTTCAGGAGAAAAGGTGCCGCGTCGAATGAGCCTGTGCTGACTCACTGGTGGCTTATTTTGGCACTGTGGAAATGACCTCCGTTTCTAGGTCTCAGTTTCCTTATCTAGATAGTGTTTGGCCCGGAAATCTTCAGGCACCTCCCAAAGGTAACTCAGCAGAGTCCAGGTCAAGTCTGGACATCTCCCTAATTCCAGGGTGTGCGCTGTTTCTAATTCGGGCTTCAGATGAACGTTTTCAGAAGCCAGACCTGATGGTGCGGTACTATACTCTCAGTTACTCATGGAGACTGAGCCAGGTGGATCACAGCAAATTTGAGGCCAGCCTGGGCTACATAGCAAGACCCTCTTTTTTTTTTTTTAATTCCTGAGACAGGGTTACTTGGGGAAGCCCTTGCTGTCCTGGAACTGGCTCTGTAGACTAAGCTGACCTTGAACTCAGAGATCTGCTTGCCTCCGTGCTAGGATTAAAGGCGTGCGCCACCACCCTACCGGGACTTTCTCTTTAAAGAGGTCAGAGGACAACACTCTGGAAGTAGGTCCTTCCTTCCGCTGTGGGTCTAGAGCTTGGGTTCAGGTCACCAGGCTTTAGGCAAGGGTCTTTTCCGGCTGAGCCATTGAACCAGAAAGGCCAGGAGCTCTTGAGAGAGGGTGTTCTCCGTTCCTAGATACTTGTGTTTTTCTGAGACAGGGTCTCTCAACCTGGAACTGTGTATCAGAAGATGGCCTTGAACTCCTGATCCTCTTGTTTCTACTTGCTAAATGCTGGGGCTCCACATCCAGTTTCTGCTGTGCTGCGGAGCAAACCTAGGCTTCATGTATGCTAAGCAAACACTGTGAACTGAGCTACATCCCCAGGGCATCGCTAAATATCTCTTGTTAAATTAAAAAAAAAAGATTTATTTTTATTTTATGTATATTCACATTTAGCCTGCATATATGTCTGTGCGTTATATGTGTGCCTGGTGCCCGTGGAGGCCAGGAGAGGTGTCAGATCTCCTGAATCTGGAGTCACAGATAGTTGTGAGCCACCAGGTGGGTATTGGGAACGAAACCTGGGCCCTCCACAGGAGCAGCAAGTGTGTCCTGATCACTAGCATATCTCTTCAGCCCTCTGCTCCTAAATATCTGTAGCCAGCAGAGTGTCCTGAGGATCCAGTGTGGTCGCTCATGCCTGTGATCCCAACACTTTCAAAGCTGGGACAAGTTAAAGAGTTCAAGGCTGGCCCGGATTACAGAGTGAAACCTTATCTTTAGAAGGGGAAAGGAACAGTAAGAGAAGTGAGGACCTCATCAAGCAAAAACAGCAGCAAACCATTAACAGCCCTGTTAATAAGTACACAGATGAGTTGAGAAGATCTCTGAAGAAGCTTTACAAATGGCCTCCAGACTCGTGAAAGGGTGTTAACGCCTCCAGGGATGGAAATGTAAGTCAAAGCGGAAGTGAAATAGTGCCTCCGGTTTTTAGAATGGCTATATTAAAGGAAACTGAACACCCGTGCGGGTGACGGTGCAGAGGAAGGCATTGCCCTGGTGCAGTGTTAGTGAGAATGTAGAGGTTCATAGCCGTAGGAGGGCTGATAGATAGGTAGACAGACAGACAGACAGATAGTCGGGGAGCTGAGAATTGGTAATTGCTGTTTAATGGCTGTGGAGTTTATGTCTTTTTGAGGCACAGTATCACTGTGCAGCTCTGGCCGGTCTCCAGTTGGCAGCAGCCTTCCCGTGTCTGCCTCCTAGCTGGCGTTTACAGGTATACACGACTGCGCCGGTACCAGTCCATGTACTTTGGACAGAGTCAATAGAAAGTATGTTAAAGGCGGATTTATTAGAGTGGCGTCCGTGGTGCAGAGTGGTCCAGTAACGGCTGTCTCTCACCAGAGAGGCCAAGAGCCCCCGTCTGCACTGAAGTCCTGGAGTATTCCCAGAGAGCCATTGATTGATCTTCAGTCTGTGTTGGAAAAAGCTGATTCTAATGCCAGAGAAGGAATCAGCGGTGACAGAAACTGAGTAGACTAGCAGGCAAAAGAAACATTTCCTCCTCCTTTGTCCTTTTATCTGGGCTGCCTCCTTCTGGGTGCATCTTCCTACTTATTATCTGATCAAGAAAGCCCCTCACAGAAGTGCCTGGCAGCTTGCCTTTTAGCTGATTACAGACCAGTCAAGTTGACAGCTAGGATCAGCCTTCTGCAAGTCTGGGCCTGGGTCAACTTGACACCCAGTTGGAAATCCTTATGTCATGGTTAATTCCCAAATGAAAACAATAACAAGCTCATAATTTTACCTAATATGATATAAACTATCCCACGTAAAACCACAAACTCATGTGTTTTTTTTCTCCTAAAATAGGTGGCAAAGTCCCTTGAAGAATGCTTAGTTTCTTAGTGTCTCATAACTCAAATATGATAATATAGATTTGTAACACTTAGCCACTGATATCTCAATTACTGTCATACTATATGATATGAAAGAGAGGCAAGGAAACACAAATATCTGCTTAATATATGTATATAAGCATAAGTATGTTTGTGCATGTTCGTATCTGGAAGAGGGAACCTCAAACTGAGAGAATGCCTCCATCCGACTGGTCTGTACTGCAATCTGTGGGCCACTTCCTTGACTAATGATCGATGTGGGAGGCCCAGCCGCTGTGGGTAGTGCCACCCCAGAGACAGCTGATCCTGAGTCACGTAAGCTGCACTCCTCTGTGACTCTGCTTTGCTTTCTGCCTCCAGGTTCCTTCCTGGACCAATTCTAATCCTCTTCTCTGTAACGAGTCACATGGCCTTCATAACTACCTTTCTCTACTCCTCATTCTGTATTTCCTCCCCTGAGCAAGAACCTCGGTAGGCCTTGATTCTTTTCCTGGAGAGGTGACCCATATATTGATTCTTGAAGAGCCTGGGTCATTTGTCACTCCGCCTGCATTGAATTGTTGTAGCTTCCCATTGAACTTAATCACAGGATATACTGATACCAAGAATACATAGTAGAAGATCTCCTACACTCCAGACATAAGCTTCTTTATCATTTTCATCGAAAAGCAATCCTGTTTCCCCCTGGTAGTTTGGATCAGTCACCCCTCCTGTAGCCTATTGGGTTAAGGTCATCAGTAACCCAACATAAGCAGGAGGAAGTCCCAGCTTCCAGTGCAGTGGAAAGTCTGTTGTGTCTTCTGGCAGAAGTATTCTCCATTCTGGAACCAAAACTTCTAGGCAAACAGAGTTAAAGTCCTGTGAACAGGAAGCAAAAATTTTCTTAGTGGGCTGCTAGGGGTGATAGTAAGTGGAAACATTCCCTTTTCCTCCCCCTTGATTTGTGGTCCTGTGAATCCGGGCTATGGGAAAACAGTACCGTAGATTGGATGCTGATTCAAAACGTATATAGCCTGATGGTGAACTCTGCCCCAGCTCTCCAGGCCACCCAACAGGCCCTGCAGCTGTGTACTTTGAAAGCGATTCCACTGCTCTGTCAAGCCAGCTGCTTGATAGAATGTATGTGACAAACACATTGAGATTGGTGGATCCCATGAATATGGTCCTGCTTCTGTGGCCATGAAGTGAGTCTCTTGGTCAAAAGCGTGGAATACCATGCTGGTGGATAAAGCGTCGTGGAAGTCCAACTGTGGTAGCTATGGCAGAATCATCACAGGCAGGAAAGGCCAATCCATGACCAAAATAAGTATCTGTTCCAGTAAGGACAAAACACTATCACTTCCACGGTGGACATGGCTCGATGCAGTCGCCTGCTACTGCCCGTGGGAACAGGGCTACATCCGGGGCTTGGTATCGGTCTCTGCAGCTGGCACATTTGGCACTCCGTGGCGGCTTATCCTGTCAGCCTTGGACCACAGCTGTCTCATCGTCTGTGTGATGCCCGTAGGGACATGCTTTCCTGAGCAGTTGCTTCCGAGGACAGGAAACCCTTCAGCTTCTGCTTTTCTTCCTTGAAATGAATTTGAATCTTTACAGGACGGAGCCTCCTCTGAGGGCAGGGTTTTTGCCTTCAGGGTACATTCCCATTCTCCCATTGCAGTGCAGGAATTTCATGTCGGAGGCACTGATCTCTCTATTAGTTACAGCTGCCCCGGAGAGGCGCTCCCATTCCCTTAGCCCCACTCAAAGGTGCTCCCACGCTGATGCTTCCTCTGCCAAACAAACCGTTTTCTTTAAGCTCAGCCTCACTCAGAGGCTCAGGACCCCCGGAAGAATGAAGCCTGATTCTCTGCCAAAATATCCCGAGAACGGCCCCCCACCCAGTCCCGGACAGAGTCTCTGCCTCCGAAAGCTCGTGAGCTGAGCCTCCATTGGTCTGCATTTCTCTATGCATTGATGTCTTCCAGGCTCCCGCTAGAGTGGCACATTATCCCGACTTCAGCAAGTTTTTTAGCCCAACATACTTCCACATTCCTCCCACCGAAGGCTCAAAAGCCACAGTCAGGTTTATCCCGCAAGGACGTCCTGGTTTCCTTTCTGTTGATGGGATGGAATACCCTGACAAAAACCAACTTAGGCAAGAAACAGTCTGTTTTAGCTCCCTGTTCGGGTCACACAGTTCCCAGGTTTCGGGGAAGTCAAGGGGTGAGCCTGAAGTTCCTGAAGAAATGGAAGTAACCAGTCACAGCCCTCACACACACGCCCACTGACCGACCGGATCTAGGCAGTCCCTCTTTAAGACTCCCTGGGTCAGTGGTTCTCAGCTGATGAGTCACAACCCCTTTGGGGGTTCACATATCAGAAATCTTGCATATCAGATATTATGATTCATAACAGTAACAAAATTACAGTTGCAGAGTAGCAATAAAATAATTTTTATGGTCAGAGTCACCCCAACATAAGGAACTGTGTTAAAGGATCGAAGCATCAGGGAGGTTGACGACCACGGCCCCAGGTTGTGACTCATTAATGCCAACCACTGTGGGGCCCATTGGAGCTTCAGTTCTGCCACACAGAAAAAAAAAAAAAAAAAGCTCTAGAAGCTGGGTGTGATGATTCGTGCCAGAGGCTGAGGCAGGCGAGTCTTGGCGAGTTCCAGGACAGTCAGGACCTCGAGTGTGTGTGTGTGTCTGTGTGTGTGTGTGTGTGTGTGTGGTGAGCTGCCATGTGGGTGCTAGGAACTGAACCCCGGTCCTCTTCGAGAACAAGTGCTCTTAACCACTGAGCCATTGCTTTAAAAACCTATCTCTTTAAAAACAAATAAACATGTTGCCTCAAGCCTACTGCCCTATACCTTTTTTTTGCTTTTGTTAATGTGCCATGGACGAATAAAATCTTCCACAGATACAGGTCCTACAGATAGATAATCGCTGCTTGTTAAGCCAGACCTTATTTCCCATCTAAAGAAATGCACAGGTTAGAGGGCCCTGACCACAGCAGGGTGCAGAGCTTGGAACCGAGGGGGCAGCTGCTTGTCGCTAGGCTTAGCTTTAGGCCAGAAGAGCGGCCTATTCCACTGACCGAAAAGGATAGTGAGGAACAATCCCCCACCACCCTCATCGGCATCCTCAGCTAACTGCGGTCCTTGCCTTCGACTCAGGCCTCCCCTTCCTGCAGCCTTTCTATTGTTATGCTGAATTCTGTCTCCAAGACCGTGATATCTGGATGGAGCGGGGATGTGTCTTCTTTACAGTTCCGCTGCTGCCGCCGCCGCCATACTGCGGTCCCCAGCAGGAGAGCCTTGCTATCTATCGGTGGCTTTTGTTCTTTTTTTTTAAAAAGATATGCTAGGGACTGGGGAGGTGGCCCGGTAGGTAGCTCAGAGTATTTGCTGCTCCTGCAGAGGACCCAGCTTTGTTTCCCAGCACTTACATGCTGCACGTGGTTGCTAGGAACTGAACCCAGGATCTCTGAAGGAGCAGCCAGCGCTCTTAACCACTGAGCCATCTCTCCAGCCCCGTCCTGGGATCTTTAAAGGCTCACCCCTTTTGGTAAAATTAAAATAATATAGAAAAGGCCCATGGCCCCTCCCCTTCCATTTTCATCTCTCAGACCATGTTCTCTTTGGTACCATGTTCTCTTTCATCTTTCATGACCTAGTGAAAAGAGCATGGGTTTTGTAAGGCGCCAGCATAGCACAGTCTCAACACAGGGAGCCGCCATCTTCCCTCCAAACTTGGCCTGATGTTTTCCGTAGCCGAGGAGTTTACGAGGGCCAGGCAGCTTGAGCGCGCACAGCTGCAGACCAAGATGAAAACAGCCAGTGCTTACTGAACAGGAGCTGCAAGGCACGCACCGTTCGGAGGTCCGTTCATAGATGAGCCTTCCGTCTGACCGCCACAGCAGCTGGCCTTCGTTCCCAAGCTGTGAAGAAGGTCACCAACAAGGAAACCACTGCACCAAGAAGCAGACAGCTGGCAAAAACCGATTTTTGTTGTTCTTAAGTTTTCAATCCGGGTCTCTGTAGCGCAGGCTGGCCTTTAACCCATGATCGTCCTATGTCATTCTCCTGAGTGCTGGGGTTGGAACTCCCCAGCCCAACCCACCTTGCTTTCCGGCTAGGATACAGTCAGTATGTGATGCCCTGTGCACCAGCTGTTGGCAGTGAATGAGGTATTACCCATGCTGTGGGCCACAGGTGATGTTTGGTTTGCCAAATGAGCCAGTGTGTGTGCGTGTTCATGAGGGAGTGTGTGTGTGTGTGTGTGTGTGTCTGTCTGTCTAGGGGGAAAATGCCCTCTGGGAAGATAAGCTGATAGTTTTTATTCCTTCAGGCTTATGCCTAGCCCTGGCTTTGAATGAAAGACCTTGAATTGCTTGCATGTAATTCTGTCGCCCTCTATCGGTCATGTCTCTCTTAGCCCTGGACCCGTGGAACAGCCCCATTTCTACCCCCACCCGCTGGGATGGAACCCAGGGCCTCACACCAGCTGAGCAACCTTGTCCCCAGAGCACACTGTAGATAGCCATGCTTACGGAGCGCATTTTCAGCTTTTTGCGTCGAGATGGTTGCTGCATCAAAGACTGTATGCAGGCCTCCGGGGCTGAGAGCTAAAGCTGGGGTGCAAAAAAGAGGAGCTCCATTTCCAACCAGCTCCGGTTCTGCTTTCCCAGGGAAGCGGTCCAGGGTGACTCAACTCCAAGACTGCAGCAGCCTGGCCAGACAGGCGACCCTGCTGCTTCTGTCACTCAGTCTGTGTTCTCTCTGCTCTAAAGGTCATTCGTACCGGGTTCCTCTGAGACTGTCAGATCCTGATAAATATTTCAGGAGGCCAGAGGGGGAAGGGAGGGTCAGCTCAACCTGTCTCAGAGTGTCCTGGGACCTCAATGGTTTGGAGCCTGGCTGAGCTATCCCGAAATCAGCTGCCCTGGGTGCACAGCAGGCTTTCTGGAGAGCCCTGTGTGGGTGGACCAGGCAGGCAGTTGGTGTCTTTTACATAATTTCATATCCACAGGAGTCTTGGGGATCAGCCCTGCCAAAGAGTTCACATCCAGGTCCCCTTCTCTGCCAAGAGAAGGTTCAAGGTCTAACACACGAAAGTCAGACTCTGAAGGGGCAGGAAAGGCCTTGCTGCTTTTCATTCCACACGCCGGGGCGAGACAGCATGGCGGCCAAACCACCTCTGTATTGATAGCTAGCGCTACTGTGGCTCCCTGAACTGCAGCTAGTTGCCGAGAGGTCAGTGAGTACTGTAATTCTGTGTAAAGATTCTGCCTGGATTTTTTTAAGTCGGCGCAACTTTGGACTAACAAGTTGGTGAGGTTCTTGCTTGCTTACCTTTCGTGTTTTGTTAATCATTGGAGATGGGGTCTCACTGGTGATCTAGGGCTCCCTGGCGCTAGCTTCCATCCTCTCCAGCTTCCCTGGGTCACAGGTGCCACTGTGTTCAGCCTTTTATTTTAAACTCCCCTGTTAAAGGCAGGAGTAATTTACTCAAGGATTCGATGCTACTATTGTAACCAGTAAGACATCCTTATTGCTTCTGTAGTTTTGTTTCTGTTCTTTGTTGTATTTTGAGCAGACCCGGGGCCTCCCATGTGTTTGTGCAAGTCCACTGCCACTGAACTAGTCCTGCAGTCTGAGGAGTCCTTGTTATAATTAGTTGAAGGAATCTTAATTAGTGTTGTTAACTTCAATCGTAGTAACAAATTGCAGTAATTCGGTGGCCACATCTTGGTTAAAGCTCTGAAAGTCCTATGTAGAGATTTTGTTTGTTTTGTTTTTTGTTTGTTGTTTGTTTTTTCTGAGACAGACCTATGAAGCCTTGGCTGTCCTGGACTCGATCTGTAGACCAGGCTGGCCTCGAACTCGCAGAGATCCGCCTGCCTCTGCCTCCGTGAGTGCCGGGATCCCAGGCCTGCGCCACCACGCCGGCTCTATGTAGAGATTTGATGACAGTGTTGCTGTTCTTATTTTATAAGTGATGACAGTAGGGCACAGAATAAGAACCACCGCCCTGGGGTCCTGGGAGTAGTTATGGTCTGGTGCATCTGTCCTCTGAACCTCAGAGCACCAGCTCACAGCAGCTGTGTGTGCTGTGCTCACGGGACCTCTGCTCAATATTTGAATATTTCTATGTGACTTAATAGTAAAGCCCTGGCAGGGTGCTGGAGGAACAGCTCAACAGTCAAGAGCACCGGCTGCTCTTCACAGGACCTGGGTCTAATTCCCAGCACCCACATGGCAGCTCACAACTGTCTGTAACTCCAGTTCCAGGGGATCCAACGCCCTCACACAGATGTACCTGCAGGCCAAACACCACTGCACATAAGATGCAAATAAATAAACTGTAAAAGTTTAAAAAAAAAAAAAAAAAGACAGTGGCAAAAGTAGGCAGACATCTGATCACGCATCCTTCTAGACTAGCATGGCTCTCTGGTACAGCTGCAGCCAAGGAGGGAAAGGAGAAATCCCAAGAGCAGGTGTGCCCACTCCCCATCTACCTTCAAAGCAGCCGAGGGGCTGTGGGAAAATGGAGAAATAACATGTTCGGAGTCCTCTTTTAGCTTACTTCTCCGCTTTTCTGATCACATGCCTATAACGTTTTAAAATGTGGTATAACGTAAAAAAATATTATATGGACTGAAAAAAAAAAGTGTCACTTCTGGCAGGGCTAAAATTGGCTCAGCTGGCTTTGTGACTCCATCAGCGGTGTTGTATTCTGTGGCGTGTCCCGATGGGAAAGGCATAGCAGACTCATATTTGCACCTTTACGTTGCTTTTTATATCCTGACAAACCATCCCCCCCAACCCCTGTCCCCTCCCCTGCCCCTCCCACCCCTCTTTCTTTTCTTTCCTGAGGTGCTGGCCGTCCAGCCTAGAGCCTTGTTAGATGCCAGGCCAGTCCTTCTCCACTCTCGAACCCTGATTATCGAGATAGGCCTGTCATTCATTAAAAATGCCCATAAATTGGGACCTCAGCTACATAACAAGTTCAAGGCCAGCCTATCTCAAAGGTAGAGGGAGAGGAAAACCAAACTCCTACAAGGTTCATAACAAGAGAACCTTGATGACTACACGAACTAGTGTTTATATTTCTCATTGCTGTGTAGTATTACACAGGAAATGCTTAAATTCTGAGCGCTTAAAAAGCCTTGACTGATCTGGCCGATAGTAAGCCATCTTAAGTTGTGCAGGTATCTGGGAGAGATGGACTTACTCAATTCCAGTGCAGTGATGGTGTTCGAAGGGTTTGGTTTTAACCTGCTCTTTTGGATTCTGAGACAGATCTGGAAAAGAGAGAGTTAAAAAACCAGATGACATTGTAGATCTTTGCTGTTCCACCACAGAACCTTGTTATACAAAGGCAAAACCAAACCAAATGGGAGAGTGGTGATGTCTGTGGTATAATACCAACAGTGGGAGCTGAAGACAGGAAGATGGAAAATTCAGAGTCATTGGCTACAGAGAGAGCACCAAGGCCAGCCTGGGATATAAGAGACCCCTGCCCCAAAACACAGTAAAACCAGAACAAAACAAATAACTCTAGAAGCTTTTGGTGTCTTGCACCAAGATCACAGACGGTGGTTAAACTGTTACACTGTTTCTAGAAGTGAATGATGTAAGTATGTGGCTGGAATAGGCTAAAACTTCAATGTTTTCTTAAAAATTAAAGCTTTTCCCCTGTCTTTTTTCAGTTAACTGCCAATTCCCGAATGGAAAGCACATTGCCTAAGTATGGGAATCAAATCAACAATAACAAGTTGTAGGTTTAGGGGAGATTTGCGGTATAGATGGAAGCCAGGGCCTTGTCCATGTCAATCGCTTACGTGCTCTGCCCCCCAGCTACACCCCAACCCCAAGCTACCCTGCAGGGCACATCAGCCTCAGCGCTGCTCCTGGAATCTGCTCAGGCGTTGTCTGCGGCCATGTACTGGGTTGGTTTGCTGGTGGTCGGATGACTGTGTTGTGTTAGTAGGTGAAAATACAGCAAGCCTTGTGTTTAAGAGTCCTTACGCTAAGTTCTGTTTCAGTGAAAACATGGTTTGGTAGGAAAGGAAGAAATCAAAGTATCTTTATTTTCCGATGATATGATTCTATATGTAAGGGACTGATGGTAAAGACTCCATAGGAAAATGTTTGTTTCTTTGTTTCATAAAAAAACAACTCTTAGAGGGGCTTGGGAGATGACTCAGAGATTAAGAGCACTGGCTGTTTTTCCAAAGGTCCTGAGTTCAGTTCCCAGCAACCACATGGTGGCTCACAGCCATCTGTAATGAGATCTGATACCCTTATTTCCTGCAGGCACAAAAACAGGCGGAATACTGTATAAGTAATAAATAAATCTTTGGGGAAAAAAAAAACTCTTAGCGCTGATAAACATTTGTTTGTTTGTTTTGTTTCTCTGTGTAGCCTTAGCTGTCCTGGACTCTGTCCTCTGCTTCCCTGAGTGCTGAGTGCCACCACCACATGGTTTAGTAAACACTTTCAGCAAAGTGGCAGGATGCAAAATTGCTATACAAAACTGAGTAGCCTTCTTATATCCTAATAACAAACATGCTGAGAAAGAAATCTGGAAACAGTCCCACTCAAAATAGCAAGGGAAAGAGGAAGGAAGGAAGGAAGGAAGGAAGGAAGGAAGGAAGGAAGGAAGGAAGGAAGGAAGGGAGGGAGGGAAGAAAGAGAAAGAAAGAAAGAAAGAAAGAAAGAAAGAAAGAAAGAAAAATCTTAAGCCTTGGGCTAATACTAACCAAGGAGAAGACCTATATAATGAGAAGTTTAAAGTATTATAGAAGGAAATTGGAAAGATATTAGAAAATAGAAAGACCTCTCTTGCTCATGGATTGGAAAAATTAATATTGTGAAAATGGCTGTACTAAAAGCAATCTCCAGACTCAATGTGATTCAAAAAAAAAAAAAAGAAAGAAAGAAAGGAAGCACAGAAGACCTCGGATAACCAAAACCATACTGAGAAAAAGAGAACAAGGATGGAGGTGTCACTATCTGACTTCAAGTTATATACAAAGTCTAATAAAATCAGTTTAGCTATAATCTCAGCACTCGGGAAGCAGAGGCAGGCAGATCTCTATGGATTGGAGGCCAGCCTGATCTACAAAGTGGCCAGGAAAGCCAGGGCTACACAGAGAAACCCTGTCTCCAAGACAAACAATGAAAACAAACAAACAACATGCAGTTTGATACTGTCACAAAAACAGACAGGCATATTGATGGACTAGAAGACCACCCAGATACAAACCAACACAGTTAGAGCCACTTAATTTTTGACAAAGATGCCAAAAATCCACAGTGGAGAAAAAAAAAACAGCTTCTTCAACAAATAGCACTGGGAAAATTGGGTGTCTACATACAGAAGAATGGATCCCTATATTCCGCAGAGTTTGTGCCAGCACAGGAAGCACGCTCTCCCGGAAGGCTGGACTCCAGAAGCTGCAGGCCTTGATTTCCCTAATGGAGCAAGAACTCGGCTGGCTGATGTAACGGCCAATGAATGGGTGCTGCCAATGAAACCTACAAGAGTGTTTTTTTGAGAGTACTCTGCTTTACAGCTGCTGGCCAAGGTGCTGCCTCTCCAGAAGGAGGCGGTGCTGAGACCAAAGCCATAGCTTCCCAGCATCCCTCTAAGTGGCCACATTGTTGTTTACTTCGGGATTTACTTTAATTCCAGTTAATGAAAAATTCAAGTTAACACGTTAGTTTTTGCAACTGATGTTGGGAAGTGTAAATATAACCGAAGTGTCTGATGTTTTCATGGGGAAACCATATCATAGGGAGACCTGGCGTGTATTAAAGATAATATTATAAAAGGAGGAAAGACTTGAAGTTGCACAAATAAAAGCAAAGGAACAGGGAGTAGATGAGTTACCATGGGAGGGACGAGCTGTTGTCCCTGAGAAATAGTTAACACATTTATTTCAATTAAATGGTATTATTCTAATGAAGTGAACATCGAGTTCTCATGTTAGACATGTATGTACAATTAAAGTACTCAAACCTGAACAGTATAAGTAAGGATAAAAAGCATTGCATGCAGGTGTATTGTTCCCATGGAAATAAACTAGACCTGTAGCTCTTGATTTAAAAGGTTGTTTCTGTTTATGATGTCAGAGGGTGAATGGGTCTAGGAGAATTTACTTCTGTGCACCCAGATCATCTCAAGTTCTGTGTGCTTTGCAGCCTGGGCTGCCTGGACACAGACAGGAAGTTGTATGGCCCTACCTCTGGTCCCCTGAACCTCACCTGTGACGGCTGCCTCTTCGCTGGGTATTTTTGGCTGCCTGCTCTCACTGCTTAACCCAGGGTGAAAAATCTTCAGCGCCTGGCCCAAAGCAGGAGGTGGAATGACTCTAAGCTGGAATCTTAAGAGTTCTCCCCTGTAATCTTAGCCACTGGGGAGGTGAGAGAAGGAGGATCCCTTGAGTCCTGAAGTTTAAGGCTAGACGGAGGAAGAGGAGGAGGAAAGGGGCTGTCAAGATGGTTCAACAAGGAAAGACACTTGCTGCTAGGCCAAAGAACTGGACTCCACATGGTAGGAGAGAACCATTACCCACAAGTTACCCTCTGATATGTACACGTCCATGCACACACATAAATAAGTTAATAAAAATGTTACAAAGAAAAGAACAATTGTAAAACAGTAACGTGAATTCTCATAATTTTTCCTTGGTGGGAACTTAGGGTGAGAGATGGTGGGGAGAAGATTGTTTTTAAATCTATAGGGTTAGGGGGGGAGCTTCTTGGAGCCGAGTGGCAGGCAAGAGAGAAACTATACAGCCATCTCTGCTTTTGCCTCCGTCTTTGGTGGTGTTTTCTTAATGTTGGAAAAATGCGGTAATTTTATTATTTGCTGCACATCATACCCAGTGCCTCCCCCCAACACCAGACCACATCTGGTCATATTACATTTGTGTGATACTGGGCTGTTTTCCATTGACTTTCCGTGTTGACATTGGCTTTTGGTGTTTGGGCGTGTGGTTTCCCTTGACACAAACATGGACTCACTTCTTACCACTGAAATTTTCCTAGGGTGGAAGGGATGTGAGTGTGTGAGTTCACTCTCCCCTCCCTGCTCTCATCTTTGGGTGCCGCCATTGCCCAGGCTTGCTAAGGTATGCTCAGTGGGCTACATCTGAGTAGAAGGAAAGGCGGCTGGAATGGCTGAGATGGCTCAGTGGGTAAGAGCAGCTGCTGTAAATCATGAGAAGTAGAGTTTGGATATCAGCACCTGCATAATCCAGACATCATGCAAAAGAAAAAAAAAAAAAAAAGCCTAACACTGCTGCTCAAGGATCTTACCCACTCCCTGGATAGGGCCCCCAAACCCATGCATGCATCCTTTTGAATGTATGCCTAAAACACACATATGTACACAAATCTATAAATCTAAAAACAAGTAACAACAAAAACCCAGACAGGTGTGGTGGCCCATGCCTTCACTCAGCACTCAGGGAGGCAGAGGCAGGTGAATCTCAGTGAGTTCGAGGCCAGCCTGGACTACAAAGCGAGTCCAGGACAGCCAAGTCTACACAGGGAAACCTTGTCTAGAAAACAAAAACAACAACAAAAATAACAACAAGAAGAGCCCACTTGTAGATAGCCAAGGAGTCGGCACTGCTGGGCGCATTAGCACGCTCATCCGTTGACTTCAGCACTTGTATTTGGTAGCCCCAGACAGGGTCAGGGGCTCCAACCTGAGAACTGAGGGCATGTTTTCCTGTTGTGTCTGCACGGTTTATGCAGATCACTGCTGTTTTCCCGACCGTGGCCTTGGGTACCAGCCATTAACAGTGTTTACAGAAGACACTCAGGGTTTCAGAATTCCCCTGGCAGTTTCTTTTTTATTATATTTATCTGCTTATTAATTTTTGTGTGTTTGTATGTGTATGTACAAGTGCATGCACAGTGTGGCACATGTGGTGGGGGCAGAGGTCAGCTTTCAGGAGTCTTTACCTGTTGATTCAATTGATTCATCTTGCCAGTCCCACTGTTAATTTCTCCACCACCCCCCCCTTGGGTTTTTTTTGAGACAGGGTCTCTCTGGGTAGCCCTGGTTGTTTTGGACTTGCTTTGTAGATCAGGCTGGCCTCGAACTCACAGAGCTCCGCCTGCCTCTGCCTCCCGGGCGCTGGGATTAAAGGCGTGCGGCGCCCGGCTCAGTCAGATCTCAGTGGCCCAACCTCTGTACTGGTTCCACGAAAATATCCAGATCTGTCCTCCCTAGGCCAGATCCTTGGCTATCCGCACGTGCCTACTGTTAGTTTCTTAAACTCATTTCTAAACACTTTAGAAAGTGTTACTTTCTTCTGCTGACAGAACCCAGACGGCAGGGGAGGGTTGGTGTTTTCCCTCATTTGAGTCACTCCACCTCGCACCTTGTCATCTAGACATAGAGGGTGACTTCAGGACAGCCTTGTGGCTGTAGGGCCTGGTTACGTTTGGAAGTGACTGGGCAGAAATGGACAAACAAAACCCAGGAAAGGTTTGTGAGGAGAGAAAAAAAAACTTTCTGATTCAAGGCTTCCTCTCTCAGTATGACGTAAGCACATATCTAGTTATAGGATTTTTTTTCTTTTTCTTTCTTTTTTTTATTGCGAAAACATTTTTTTTTTTTTTAAACTAGACTTAGCTTGGCAAAGCCAGTGTCTCCCTGGCCAGTTGAAATGAGGCTCTTTGGCAGCCCTGTTTGCTTAGGGAGCCTCTGTAGAATCTTTACTCATGGAGAAGCAAAAAAACAAAAACCTGTCAACAGCCAAGTTCTAGGTCTTGGGTGAGAATTGCAATTCCTTTGACCTCAGCTGAGAAAACTGTATGTGGATGCCATAGAAAGCAAAAATATGGAGCCCCCTAGCACTCGGCTTGCGGTGTTTCCTGTCTATTTATATGCAATGAAAGACAGGCAGGCATGCTGGGGGGAGGGGCTTATGGCTGCACCAAGTTGAAGACCAAGTGGGCTAACCTGATTCAGATACTGCAGTTGGCTACCTGCTAGCAGACACAGGAGGATGCCTCCTTCTGTACACGCCCTAATTTTGAAAGTAAATGACCTATGAAAGGAACCTTGCAGATGGCCCACAGACGTGGAATCTGTGCTTTCACTGAGCGGCAGAGAGATGCAAGGTAAAATGTGCTAACTTAGTATGAATACCAGAAGTCAGCTTGGTGGTTTCATGAGGCTTTATTTTCGTCAAAAGTTGGAGATCCTAAAAAGAGATGTATTGGAAAGAGCAAATAAATGTCCAGTGAGCTTAACGACCCAACTGAACTAGGCCTGCTCACGAGTCAGTAGATGTGAAGGGTATTAACACTAGAACAAAACTGGTGTGGCCTCGGCCCTGATGCCCCTCCTCACACCATGCTGGAAGAGACCCAAGCTCTGCAAGCGTGCCCGGCAAGCCCTGAGCTGCGCACCCAGCCTCCTCTCTCACCCAGTAGAGGATAGCGCTAGAGAAAGGTGCCTTGTCAAGGGCCACACAGCTGTGTAGGGCTGGAGTTGCACTAGTAAACTATTCCGCACTGCCACGGACGGCTGGGTGTCGGTCCGTAGCCTCTTGCCAGTGCCAGTGGCTGCTAAGAGGGCTAGGTGGGGAAAGTCACTTAAGGCCAAGCCGTAGGACCTGAGCTCAGTCCCGGGAACCCACGCGGTAGGAGGCTGACTCCCGAAGGTTGTTCTCTGACCTCCATACCTATGTTCTGTGCATGTGTGTGCACACTCCCCCTTCACCTCCCCCACACACGACATGGGGAAAATGCACACAAGATGCAGCTTTTTTTTTGGGGGGGGGTTGGGTTTGGGTTTGTTGAGACAGGGTTTCTCTGTGTAGCCCTGGCTGTCCTGGAACTCACTCTGTAGACCACTTTGACCTTAGACTCAGAGATCTGCCTGCCTCTGACCCCTGAGTGCTGGGATTGCTGGCACAGTCCTGCTGGAAAGTTCGGCTTTTAAAAAATACCTCAATAACGTTGTGTTTTCCTGTCTTTTCATGTAGGCGAGGTGAATGGATAATGAAAATGTGGTGCTTAAATACAAAGACATTTTACAAATAAAATGATGTCTCCAGGAACAGGGATCGGAGTATTGTTCCCTCGTTTACTTTCTGTCCTTAGAGAAGCAAGAAGCTGGACGCCTCTGTCTTTTTCCTTTTTTAAAGATTTATTTATGCATTTTATGTATGTGAGCGCTCTTGTCTTTTCACACACCAGAAGAGGAAATCAGATCCCATTATAGAGGGTTGTGAGCCACCGTGTGGTTGCTGGGAATTGAACTCAGGACCTCTAGAAGAGCCGCCAGTGCTCTTAACCTCTGATCCATCTCTTTAACTCAGCCTCTGTCTTCTCTGAGGGGACAGTAACTGTGTTAGTTATTAGTTGAAGTGCCCTTGGTAACCCTAGAACTACCACAGAACAACAACGAAACTCCAGAACCTCTAAATTCTAAAAGAGGTGTGTATCTTTTATGTAGTGGTCAGCTGTTAATCATGTTAACCCTGACCTTTTCAGATTTTAAGTATGTCATAAATATCACTTACTAAGATTTAATTATAGGGTAAATTTCTGTTGAAAGTGTTTCCCCTCTTAATGGTCCCTTTCTGGTTTCCTAAAATCTGTCTATTCCCTCACTCCTAAGTAGATGAATATATATAAAAATTGGGGGATGGAGACGTGGCCTTGTGAGTGAGGCCAGCCTGGTCTACGTGGTGAGTTCCAGGCTAGTCAGGCTATACAGTGAGACCCTGTCTCAAAAACATATAGACTGGCTAGAGAGCTGGCTCAGTGGCTAAGAGCACCGACTGACTGCTCCTCTGGAGGACCCAGGTTCAATTCCCAGTACCCACATAGCCACTCACAACTGTCTGTGACTCCAGGGCCAGGAGCTTTATCCTACCAGGCATGCAAGTGGTACAGACAAAATACTCATCCACCTAACATAAAGCAAATCTTTAAGCTGAGCATGGTGGCATGTGCCTGTAATCCCAGCACTTGGGAGGATCTCTGTGAGTTCTAGGCCAGCTGGTCTACAAATCAAGCTCCAGGACAGCCCAAAACCGTAGCCCAAAACCATAGCCCACGTAGCCCAGGCTGGCTTCCCTCACAGCTCCAGTTCCATCCATTCACCTGCAAATTGCATGGTTTTATCTATAAAATTTCTTTGTATCGAAGCACCACGTTTTCCAGTATCCATTCACCTGTTGACGAACGTCTAGGCTGATTCTGTTTCCTGCCTGTTGTGAGGAGGGCAGCAGTGATAACGAATGAGCGGGCGTCTCTGTAGTACGCTGCAGAGTCCTTTGGGAATATGTTCAGGAATGATACGACTAAATCATACGGAAGCTGTATTTCAGGTTTTTTTCTTTTTTTGAGGAAGCCCCCCGCTCTGATTTTCATAAAGTTGACCAGTTAACACTCTAAGAGGGGTGGTTCTCAAAGAGAGCCAGCGAAGTGCACCGACAGACACATGTAATCCCCAACACTTGGAAAGCTGACACAAGAGGATCACACATTCCAAGAGCAACTTACGGGGATCAGGGGCAGGGGTGTGACTCAGTAGTCGTGTGCTTGCCTCCCACACTGATGCTCAATCTCGTCAAGAACAGTACCAGGAGAGTGTGTAGATGGCTCTAATACAGAGCAGGGACTAAGCTAAGGCTTTGCTGGTTGGGGTCATGTGACGACCCATGTGTCAGTCCCCCCACCCCCCCAAGATATAGATTGGCTCTAAAAAGCTGCAGTTTACTTCTGTTCTGTGTGAAAACCAAAGTGGACATTCCATTGTTGGGACAGT
Organism: Psammomys obesus; assembly: GCF_907164565.1. NCBI lineage: Eukaryota > Metazoa > Chordata > Mammalia > Rodentia > Muridae > Psammomys > Psammomys obesus. Next base: position 4,395,298 of record NW_026588368.1, on the reverse strand, counting down.
CTTCGCTGGTCATTTGGGGACCTGGGCTGCTTTCTGTCTTGGAACTCTGTCTTTGGCTCTAAAGGCTGTTGTGTTAGTCGGTTAGGTAGGTAAGCAACTCATAAAGAGGAAACTCACAGCTTCGGGTCGTTGTTGGCCGTGTTGCTCTGGCGCCTGTGGTGAGACAGACGATGGTGGGAGCGAGGACGCTGCATGCTCCGTGGCTGAAAAGTTAAGGGAAGACTCAGGTCTCCACATCCCCTTCAAGGGTGCAGCTGCAGCGACTGACCCCAGTTTCCTTCTAGACTGCCCCGGGGAAAGGTTCGGTCACCTCCCGGGAGTGTCACAGGCTGGGGACTCATGGACCGTGCTCTAAGCAACAGCAGCTCTTCTGCTTGTCTGCATCGAAGAAGGGATGAGCTTGGGGGACTGCCTGTTGGATGCCCCGGAGGATACAGGATCATTTCTTCTGCCATCTCGCCAGATCTCGGTGATACAGGGACATCTTAGCCAAGGAGAAACAGTCACAACATGTGCCAGCTGGGTAACCCGTGCTCTCCACCCCTGTTCTGTGCAGGAAGCGACATCCTAAGAGAATGAAGTGATTTCTTGGATAAATACGTGCAAATCCCAGAGCAGAAGTTATCCTCTCTTGGGTTAGCTGTAAGGTCTGGCTTTGGTTTGTTTGTTTTGTTTTTGAGTTAAAGTGGGAAGCAAAGAAAGCCCTGAATGAGTGAAGTCCAGAGCGAATGAAGGCCGTTGGCGTGGACACAGCCATGTCAAGGAGCCAGTGCTTCCGCTGCGGCTGGAGGGCTCTGAGTGGCATCGGTGGCAAAGCCTTCCTCTGGTCCTGGTGCTGATGTTGGCAGTGTGAGCAGGGCAGAAAATGTCCGCTGTAGATTTCTCCCCTAGTCGGTCCCTGGGGCCGTTCTGGATGTGGCATTTGCGTGTGTGCACGACACATACAGACGAGTGAGAGGACAAATCTGTGGAGTTGGGTCTCTCCTTCCATCTCCACGTGGGTTCCAGGATGGAACATTAGGTGCCAGACTTGAGTGGCAAGCACCTTTACTCACCAGCTGTCTGGCTTGCCCAATATTTGTTCATTTTAACGAGCAACTTTTCAGTGACTCGTTGTAAATGATACATGGGCTCTATGCTGTGTTTTTTTTTTTTTTGTTTGTTTGTTTTTTTCCCATGGATGGTGACTCTTTCCAATCAATGGCAGAGATAAAATGTGCTTTAGCCCCCGCAAGGTGACCTTTAATAAGGTGGGCTCTGTCCAAGGCCCATGTGTGGGTGGACACAGTTGTTTCTCCCTCCCCATCCTGTTTGCTCTTTCTTTGCAGTGCTGGGGTAGAAACGGAGCCCTTGCAAATGCTGGGTAATAGCTGTACCACTGAGTCATATACCAGTCTTGTGTCCTATTTCACTTGAGTGGTGACCAAGGATAAGCAGTCTAAAATCTGAGCCTGCACGGGTAGATAATACAAGCCTGTCCTGGGGGTCGCTTCTCAGCGCTGCCGTGTCATTCTCCTGTTTTCCTCTCACGTGACCCCTGTGTTCTCCTTCTACCCCTTTTGTTTTACCATGTTTCCAGAGTTTCTGACCCCTCTGCTGGGAGCCCAGCCCCCGGCCTTTCCTCCATCAGTCATTATCACCATTAAATCATCACCATGTTTCCCAAATACAGATCTGGTGGTGTCTGGAACAGCTAAGCCACAGAACAAGGCCTCGACTTTTTGGTGTGTCCCCATTTTTCTCTGGATTTTGGCACTGTTCCCCATTTAGTTTGCTACCTATTACTGTGATAACTCCAAAGGACTGGAGAAATGGTTCAGTGATTTAGAGCACTTGTAGGCTCCTGTAGAGGACCTGAGTTTGAGTCTCGGAACAAAAACCATCTATAACTAACACAGACACACACACACAGGTACACAGACACATAGGCACATAGGTACAGACACACAGAGACACACTCATAGATACTCTCACACATACACTGACACACAGTGAGAATCACACATAGACACACAGGCACAAACACCAAAAGACACACAAACTCACACATACACACCCAAACACCAACATACACACAAATAGACACAGACTCACAAAGACAGACACACAGACATACCGACACAAACACCCAGATAAACACCGGCAAACACACACAGACATACATACACAGAAACACACACCAAAGTACACACAGAACAGACAGTCACACATAGACACACAGAGATGCATATACACTAGAGAGTCATTTAGAGGAAAGAATAACTTCTTTCAGAAACCGCATATCTGTGCTATACAGTCAGGAGTGTGGATTTGGTAAAGTGACCACTGTAGCTATAAAACATATAATAACACACAGTACATAGTATATGTATACCGAAGCTCCCCCAGAGAACAGAGTGGCAAACTCAAAAGCCTTGCGAGCCTGTATTCAAGTGAAACCTCTATTCAAGCTGCAAGAAACATGAGGTACACAGGCATTGATGGCTTATGCTTTTAATTCCATCCAGCACTCGGGAGGCAGAGGCACATCTGAGTTCCAGGCCAGCCTGGTCTATGGAGCTAGTTCCAGGACAGCCAAGGCTCCACAAAGAAAACAAAAGAAAAGAAAGAGAGAAAAAAACAAAAGAGAGAGACAGAGATAGAGAGACAGAGATACAGAGGAGCTATGATGAAAGCAGTGGGGACTAGAGAAATGAGATGCTGAGCCTTCCTGGCTATAAAGGTATTCATGTTCCAAAAGTTTTAAATCATGTGGTAATCAAAGACATCTGGCCATCTGTCGATTAGAGGGTTTGTTTGTTTGTTTGTTTGTTTTTGAGACAGGGTCTCATGTAGTTCAGGTTGACCTCAAACTCACTCTGCAGCTGAGGTTGGTATTGAACTCCTGATTCTTTTGTGTCTCCACCTCCCAAGTGATGTGATTAAAGGTATGTGCTATTGGGGTATTGTGTACGCCTGTCTCCTCTTTTTTAAATAGCATGGGTTCTTGTGTGTGTGTGTGTGTGTGTGTGTGTGGTTTGTGGGGGTGTTGTATATGTTGTGGTGTGTGTGTGTGTGTGTGAGAGTGTGTTGTGTGGCATAGCATGGCATGAGCATGGAGGTCAGAACACAACATGTGAGAGTGTGTTCTCTCCACAACATGGGTCCTGAGGATCAGGTCATCAGGCTGCGCACCAGACGCCGCCTTTACCTGCAGAGCCTTCCCACTGGTCCTTCTTCAAGATCTTTTAAGCTATGCTCCAGTTTGCAAAATGGACAGTGCCTTGAGCTGGTCACACAGGATGCACCTTTGTTGCAGGGAGCTGGCACAGACAGGTTATCAGCTGCCCTGTGGGGGGACCCCCGCCGAGCTGCACCGCACACCCCTTCCCTCCCTGTAAGCTCAGATGCAGCTCATACCCCAGAGCCCCACAGCCAAAATAGGTTACTTCACAAGACAGGAGCATCAGCACCTTTCCCACAGCCCTCCAGGCTTCGGCTTCCGTGTTCCTAAGAATAATTTTCTAAGTCATGCTCGCTTAGGGACCATCCATCTTTAAATGATTGTAATTCATCATTTAAATGGATGGAAATTCTTTATCTTCTGCACAGAATGAAACTTGCGTGGACTTTTGCCTGGCGACGGGGAGAGAATGGTGCTTCCCCACATAAGAGGAGTCACCTGGGACCTGCCTCTTCTGGCAGTCCTGCATGCGGGGTCTCAGAGGGGGATGGATGTCCCGGAGTCCGGTGACCCTATTGGCTTTGTGTGATTTAGTCTCTCACAGTGTCCGAGCAATTGGGAGTAGTGGGACAGTTATTTTGCCGTGGCACTGAAAGCTGGTGGTCTGGGATTCTGTATTCCTGGAAACGTGGAGATCTGAACTCTGGGTCCACGCCCGGCACTGCGACTAGGCTCCTCTCCTTCCTACCTCACAACCCCCCCCCCCCCCCCCCCGGAACCCCCACCCCCTTCCCCCCCTCCCCCCCCCCCCCGCCCCCCCCCTGCGCCCCTCCCCCCCCCCCCCCCCCCCCCCCCCCCCCCTCACAGGGAATACCAAACACATTTCTAGCTTAACATCTCTCCCAAGTGCCAGCATTTAAATCTCCTCCCTTCTCTCCACCCCCTCTCCCTCCCCACCCCTAAGACATCACTTCTTGAGACACAGACGAGTGTTCCAGGAGCTGCTGCAAACGGTGGTGGGGCTGGAAAACCTTCCTCCCACCCCACCACAGACTTGTCTCCACCAACTGTCTAGGAAGTGGATCACACAAAGGAATGTGCCTTGAGGCTAAGAGGATTCGCTGAGCAAAGCGGGAAGGGAGGATGGGGGGCAGGGCAGCAGCAGAGACCCTTGGGAGAAATAATTAAGGCTGGCAGGGAAAGGCTGTGTTAATTGAGCTGAACAGCAGAGGAGCATCTGGGGATTCCTTCAAGAGACTGGGATTGTCTGATAAAGTCTTCCTTGCATTATTGCCTTAGTCTTCGGTCACTTTTTTTTTTTTTTAAGTCCTTTAAAGAAGAAAGGTAGTTATGAAAACAGTTATGCCAGAGGCTGGCTGCTGGACTAAATAGTGACCGCTGGCAGAAAATAAAGTAAAAGTGACACAGAGAGTAGCTTGGCCGGAGCCTGGTTTCCCCCACCGTGAAGCTGCATTGACCTCTGGTGCGGAAACCGCTGGTTCACGCTTAGGATGCTGGGGGCTGTGCGCCGATTTGCTCTAGGTCTGCCGCACCCTCCAGTCATTATGACAGAGGCCTGTCTGTAAATTAATAGACATTTGTTTAATGCTTCCTTTTGAGCTTGAATATTCTTTTTGTAAGGGAGAAAGGGGTTTTTGTATGCCCTGTGAGACTGAAAACATACACAGAGATCTTCCCATCCATGCTAATCGGATCTCTTCTCATTTTTGAGCCTTTTTTGTTGTGTCATGTACCACCCAGGAACACAGGCAATGGCAAAGAGCCGAGACTCTTTGTGACTTTACCCATTACCCAGGCTGAGCCACCTAGAAACTCCAAGTCTCTTCCTCATAGTGGTCCCCTCTGCCCTCCACGTGGTTTTGGCGATAATCAGCTTCTTGCTTTTCTGTATGGTTTATACCTGTGTCCTCTGTCACTTGCTTTTCAACGTTAGGTTGGGCGGGGGGCTGGAGAGATGGCTCAGAGGTTAAGAGCACTGGCTGCTCTCCCAGAGGACCTGGGTTCAGTTCCTAGCACCCACATGGATGCTCACAGCTGTCTGTAACTCCTGTTCCAGGGGATCCAACATCCTCACATAGACATACATGCAGTCAAACGCCAATGCACATTAAGAAAAAAAATTATGTTGGTAAGACTTCTGTGTGGTGGCATGTAGCTGTGACTTGTTCATTTTCACTCCTGCACACTTCTTCATTGCGACTACAGATCACAGCTGGTCTGTCCATCCCACCGTAGGTGGCAGGAGGCAGACACAGGGCTGCTAGCCCATTTCCGAACTTATTTTATTTTATTTCTTACTTATCTGTTTGTTTGTTTATCCTTGGCTGAGGGGAATGCATGCTAAGTCTTGGAGATCAAATTCAGGCTCGGTGGCAGTCACTGAACTAGAACTGCTATCGACATGACATACTTCCTGGTGAATCAATCGCTACGGGGGGGGGTGCAGAGCTTCATCATCATGAACACATTTTTAAATGGTGACAGCTTTGTTTCAGTAGAACCTGTGCAGTTCGTTCATCTAACGTATGCAGTCCGATGGTATTTAATGTAATCAGAGATGTGTGCAGCCCCAACCATCAATAATGCTTCAATGTGAGTTAGGGTGTTCCTTTCTGAATAGAAGAAGCCGGCGGGCATTTTTGCGCTCGAGCTGTGGCTCGGCTTCCTGGTGCTGAATGTCTCTGTGCCCTGAGAGGTCTCCAACACCCTCGGGTGATTGGCTTAAGACAGCAGCAAGTAGAAATTTGTCATTAACATACAAATGTGTTACTTTGAAAGCTTGGTGTTATCTGTCACTGAGGATGGCTGCCTGAGCGTGGCTCTCTGGTTTTCTGGCTCTCTGGTTTTCGTGGACTGACTTTGCAAAGATGTCCTTTGACCTCCAGCACATGTGCCCACGCCTCACGTAAATAAATAAGTGTGAAAAAATGCTTAAGTAAAAAAAAGAATTGCGTTAAAAACAACAATAACAGATTGCTAGGAACAAATCTGTGTCTGGGTGGAGCTTGGCAATTTGAGATTTTGTGTTTTCCCAATGGGTTCCTAAGTGATGCCAATACTAAATCAGAGCAGGCCACACTTTGAGAACCCTAGAGTTTGCAAAATTAGAGACTTTAATAAAGAAGCCATGAAGCAATCTAGAGAACAGAGGTCACTTAGCCAGCTTTTTGATCTCTCAGAGTACAATAATAGAAATGGAGAGTGGGAAACAAGCTTTAAAAAAAAAAAAAGTATATTATTTATTTTATGTGCATTGGTGTTTTGCCTGTGTGTGTATCTGGGTAAGGGCGCCAGATCTCCTGGGACTAGAGTTACAGGCAGTTGTGAGCTGCCATGTGGGTGCTAGGGAACGGAAACCTGGTCCTCTGGAGGAGCAGCTAGAGCTCTTAAGCACTGAGCCATCTCTCCAGCCCCAGGAAACACAGTCAAAGGCTTCGACGGTTGACTTGCTAGGGAACCAGGACAGCAAGTTTTCCGGTGTGTATCCAGGATCCAGGCGGGGGTGAAAGGACCCCTTCCCCCTTCAGGCGTTTTACGCTTCATTCCTCGCCGTGGCTTGGCTTTATGGTGAGAAGGATGGCACCCTGTAGCAGGAGGAGTGGTGGCTTTTGAACGCTCCATGGAGATGGGGCGTTGGGCCCTGGAAGTACACCCTAACTCTAGGAAGCAAGAGCCATCCTTCCAAAGCTCTTGCCCTCCGACCAGAGCAAGTCATCCCAGGGTGACTGTGGGTTTGCACAGGAGAGCTGTTGGGGCCTTTGCATTTGCCCTTTATGCTTCCATGGCAGGGAGGTGTGGAATTTGCAGCCCCTGTGAGGTCTCGCCCTAGACAGCTTATCAGCCTCTGGCCCGGGCAGTCAAACAGTGATGTTAGCAGACACTCGCTGCTTGTCTCTGAAACACTGGGCTCTCCGACACCCAGTATGGCCTTGGTTAGGCTTGGGACCTGCAGAAAGACACCCAGTATGGCCTTGGTTAGGCTTGGGACCTGCAGAAAGATTTCCTAGGAGAGGGTGTGAGATGGGAAACCTGGGGTGAGGAGGTTCAGGGAAATAGGTGCCACCCATCGGGGAAAACCTGTGTTATTTGGTCAGGGCACTGGTTAGGAATGGGGAGTTTGCCCGTCTGTGGTAGTTTGGCCAGGGCAGTCAGAGGAGAAGGCTGAATGGTCCCCAAGAAGGACTGGGAGGAGAAGATGGGGATGTTTGGACAAGGAGGCTCTTTGAAGTTTTTCTCTTGTGTATCCTCTGTATCCCCGACCCAGACCCTCCCCTCAATAAAGCCATTAGCTTCTGGAGCCAGCCCTATCTTCCCTATCTTGCCTTCACAGACCTCCTGTCTTGAGGTGGAGGATTTATGGGGGTAGGTGGGAGGGGCAGGGACATCCCTCAGAAGAGGCAGTGAAGTTGGTTAGGAAAGGTGGAGTTGTTAGTGGCCCAGGCTAAAGGCCGGGTCATTTCCGAGCTGGCTCTACATGACAAAAGCTGAGGACCACATCTCTCTTTGATCCGCCCCTTGAGGGCCCCACACACCTGCCGGCTGGTGCCCAGCCCCAGCTGAGACCTACGGCAGGAAAACCAAAAGGGGCGGGGAGCAGGGCTTGTCCAACTCTGAATCCTGCTCCAGCCACCTTTCTCTCTTAGCAGCCCCAGGTCAAACGTATTTCCTAGACCAGCGGTCTAAAAAGCATCTGCCGCCCCCTCCCGGAGAGTCTAGAGAACCAGAAGCTCAGGATCAGCGTGGTGAGCTGGTGTGGGACTGTCCGAGGCTTGTGTGTGTGTGTGTGTGCGCGCGCATCTGTTGGAAATGAGGAGAACCTAGGAACAGGTGGGTGTTTGGTCAGTTGTTCTAGGATGCCAAAGGTATATTTTCCAAATGCCCAAGGTTTCCAAAGCAAAATAACCAAGGCAAAGGCGGGAACACCCGTGCAACAAGGAAGGGGACAGGACCTTCAGGAAGATTTGAAGGAAGTGGCCCATTGCCGGTGTCGTCCAAATGCTGCATTCCATGTGGCCCTTCAAAGGCCAAAGTGTTGGGGGAAGAGACTGGCCACCAAAGCCTGCTCCTGCCAGGCTAGGCAGGAGCCTCGGAAGTAAAAAGGCACTGATGCCCTCCCCGCTATTACTCCTGAAGAGTAAACAAGGGTCTACGATTGGAAGACTTGAGAGCAGGAAGAGTACGGCCTCCTGTTTGAGTGTAGTCATATCCAACTCTGTAGGTGTTTAATCCTTAACCGCTACGAAGAGGATAGAGGATTAAAGCTCTGGACTGGAGTGGGTGGTTTTAACAGGGGAGGGGGGCCATCCCTTTTGTCTCCATCCGCTTGTCCTCTGCTCTAGAAGGGCAGAGCACACCCTTCTCGACATGGTCTGTTTTCGTTTGCTATTCTGGCTTCACAGCTTACTGTTACCTTCAGAATCTGGTCCTGAGTAGGAGCCCCCCAGTGTAACTCAAGGAAGAAGAGGTTAGAAAGGGCTGAGTTTTCGCTGGGTGGGCGAACTGGCCTTTCAGTTGTTCATCCCCACCCACCCTCCCAGCTCATCCTTTGAGTTTTCCACCACTGAACTTACCCCCCCACCCCCACCCCCCGTTTTTCTTCTCTGTGACATTTGCATGCTGACTCTCCTTTGCTTCCCTCTCCAGGGAGCTCCGCTTTGGAAGATGTTGGTCCCAGGGCACTGGGATGGGTTGAGGCCAACCATGCCCAGCCTGACGCTGCTTTTCACAGCAGCTCTGCTCTCCAGCTGGGCCCAGCTCCTGACTGACGCCAACTCCTGGTGGTGAGTGAGGGGGCTGAGGTCTAGCCCAGACCTTGAGGCTTCTTGAGTAATCAAGCTGTGAATCAGGGCCCCATGGGAGTGATCACACCTTCCTCTGAGGAATACCAGAGGCCTCTTCCATCCCAGGAAATTCTACCAGGGCCCATTTTCTCCTCCAAGCTCCCAGAGAAGAGGGTGTCATGAGAAGAATATAGGCTGTGTTCCTGTAATATTTCCCCCCTTAGATCTTGTATAAAACCCTTCCTGAACGTCCCTCCACCCTGTGAATTGTTACAAGTAGCTTTAATTGTTGTTTACAAAAAAATTATTAAGAGCATGAATTATGTCATGAATGAGACCCTTAAGTTCATTCTTAGCAAAACACACACACTATTCAGGCTGAGGCAGACAGACCCCTTGAGCCCAGTAGTTTCAAGGTCATTCTATAGAACACAGCGAGATCTCCATCACGTTTGCATTTGTAGCATATGCATGTATGTATAATGTGAGGTTACTATCTCTTTGTGTGTGTGTGTCTTTTTCCTGGTAGAAACAGATGGAGTAAAAATTCCTAGTTGATCAGTCTGAAGGCCAAAGAGGGCTTTGTAGAAAGAACCAAGTGGCCTCCTTTGTGTTTTCAAGGCCACTGTGTTTTGCCAAATAGACATGGAGGTTGCACAGCCTGTGCCCGGCTTTTGCGCTTATTCAGATGGCAAATCTGTAAGTCCCTCATCTAATTCAGCACCTCATTTGTTATATGTGCCAGCTGATGAGCAAAAGTAGCTCCCAAGCTGATCGGCAGAGGCCTGGGATATACAGAGAGGCAAGGCGAGATAATGCTTATGGTACATGGTCGTGTGTATGAAGCCGATTCTGTCTTAAAGGCACGAGGAGATTTGCCTTAAAAGGATAGCTAACCTTCCACCAAGCCCCCTGCACTTGGCTAAACTCATTATTCTTACTCTTTCAACATGGTCTGGCCCATTGGTGGTTGACTTTTTCTGTTCTCTCACTGCCTTGCCCAGCCTCCTCTGCCCATCCTCATCCTTCAGACAGTTCAGATTTTTTTTTTTTCTGTCGTGTTGTGTTTTGTTGTGTTGTCTTTTCGAGACAGGCTCTCACTATGCAGCTCTGGCAGTCCCGGAGCTTAGTCTGTAGACCAGGCTGTCCTGGAACTCACAGAGATCCACCTGCCTCTGCCTCCCACACGTGTGAACCGCCACACCCTACGCTTAGCCCAGAGCCTGGTCTGTGGAGAACACCGCACAGGGGCCGTCGAGTGAAAGGCGTGGAGCTGCGGCTGGGTGCATTCACCGCTGTGTCTCTCGTCTGCCATCGTAGGTCGCTAGCTCTGAACCCGGTGCAGAGACCCGAGATGTTCATCATCGGCGCTCAGCCTGTGTGCAGCCAGCTTCCCGGGCTTTCCCCAGGCCAGAGAAAGCTGTGCCAGCTGTATCAAGAGCACATGTCCTACATCGGGGAGGGAGCCAAGATGGGCATCCGGGAGTGCCAGCACCAGTTCCGGCAGAGGCGATGGAACTGCAGCACAGTGGACAACACTTCCGTCTTCGGCAGAGTCATGCAGATAGGTAAGAGGCCACTTGGGCTCAGCTAGGCCGCAGGACCTGTGTCTCCATGCCTGGGGGTAGCTTTCCTTCCCTTGACTGGAGCATTGACAGCTTGAAGGGAAGCCTCACTGCATTCTTTCTAAGCCCGGAAGCATGCTGTGAGGAGGGAGAGCCCCAAACGGTATCATAGCAGTAAGAGCATCACTCTGCGGTCCTCTACCCCAGACTTACCCTGGCCCAGGCTGTCGCTGACTCACTCTGGGAGGGAACGGAACCTCTGAGTAAGGAGGGTGTGGGTTAGAGACCCGCCTGCCTGCCGTGACTGCCTTTGTCTAGAAGGGCCTTTTGTGAAAAGTCTTTCCAGAGTCTCGGGGGAGAAAAGTCCCAAATTGTATGCTCGACATTTAAGATAAATTCCGCTTGAGCCCTTGAGCAAGAGGTGAAAACTCGGTGTCAGGTTTGGTGATAGCTGTCATTAGCCGGGCCCAGATCCTGGCCATGCCTTCTCCTTTGAAAAGGGATGTATACGAAAGCGGTGGGAGAGGAAGGTGAGAGGACCACTGCTGGGGATCCCTCCCCTCCCCTGTCCCACAGCTGGTGAGATCACGGCTGTCCTATTGTCCAGACGGAGGTGTGAGTTGAGTCTAATTGTCTCAGGCCCTTTTGAAATGCAATTCTCCCCTGCCTGGCAAGAAATTGAGACACCAGGCCCTAATTCTGCTGCGTCTTATCTGCAAGGGCCATAAAAGGGAGGTGTTGGTAGTCTTGTCTCCGCATTCTCCTTGGACAGCTCCCCAGCATTTTACCGCATTCTGGAGTTAGCTGCAGGGGCTTTCCCAAAGTAGGTTTCCATCGGGGCGGTGGTTGCGGTCAGGGTAGAGATTTGGAAGTATTCTATTAGGAAGGACCCCCCCACCCCCACCCACCCACCCACGCACATGCTTACTCCAGACATCTTTTCCCAGACTCAAACTGAAAAGTGAAAACAAGGTTCTTTGAACTTTACCGCTGCCTTTGGGATCCCCTCTGGCTATTTGGAAGGAATCGGCCTGTGTTCCAGGATGGCCCAAGAGGCAGTTTTCCCAGAAAGCTGACTCAGGTTATGGTGGGATTTACACACTGGCTTGACTCTTAGCACTCATCCCTCTCCTTGGCAGAGTGCCTGTCCCTCCTGAGATGGTGAGACTAGTCCAGGTGGGGAATGTCATCCCCCTTGTCCTGTCTCCCTTCATTCAAGGAGTGGCAGACACTCAAGGAGAGGCCAGTGAGATGGCTCTGTCTGAGGGCCTGCTTTGATCTCCAGCACCCACATAAAGGCTTGAGGACCTAAATTTAAATTCACAGAGAAAGATGGGTGCAGTGAAGCATGTTTGTAATCCCAGTGACATAGAGGGAGAGACAGGTAGATCCTCGGGGCCTGATGGCAGCCAGCCCTGCCACGTCTGTGAGTCCCAGGTCCTTGTCTCAGAAAAGAAGGTGGGTATCGAAGCAGATGCTGAGACTCACAGCCAAACTTTGGGCAGAGTACAGGGGGAATCTTATGGAAGAAAGGGAAGATAGAAAGACCTGGAGGGGACAGGAGCTCCACAAGGAGACCAACAGAGCCAAAAAATCTGGGCCCAGGGGGCCTGCAGAGACTGATGCTTCAACCAAGAACAATGCATGGAGAACAATGCATGGGCTCATATGTAGCCCATGGGTGGCTCAGTCTCCACCATGTCAGAGAAAGAGCAGGGACTTTCTCTGACATGAACTCAGTGGCTGGCTCTTTGATCTCCTTCCCCTGAGGGAGAACAGCCTTGCCAGGCCACAGAGGAAGACAATGCAGCCAGTCCTGATGAGACCTGATAGACTAGGGGCAGAGGGAAGGGGAGGAGGACCTCCCCTATCAGTGGACTAGGGGAGGGGCATAGGGGGAAAAGAGGGAGGAGGGTGAGCCGGGAGGAGCCGGCTACAAAGTGAATAAATTATAATAAATAATAAATAAATAAATCTTTAAAAAAGGAAAACAAGGTGGTTAGCTCCAGAGGAAGAACACACGGGTGTGAGGCAGTGTGATGGGGACTGTCTTGGGAGAATTCGGACACAAGACCATCAACACCTTCTTTTTTACTGTCCTGGCAATAAGACCCGGTAGAATAGGGCCTGGTTTCTCAAGGTCGTCTGAATTCTGACTCAGGAATGCACACGGACCCGCACACATTGCACCCACCTACGCTTGCACATGGACGTGTGGGTCAGGAGTAGACACTGCTGAGGCTGATTGCATCGTAGGGCTGCTTGTGCAGGGCCCGGCCTACCTTACAAAGGAGGCAGATCTTGCTTGGTCCACTTCAGTCACCAACAGGAACATTTTAGTCTTCCTGATTTTCCCCACTCCTAGTTTTGTTGTTGTTGTTTTTTAAACGGAGTCCCTCTACAGAGTCTTGGATGTAGACCAGGTTGGGCTCGAACTCACAGAGATCTGCCTGCCTCAGACTCCCTAGTGCCGGGATTAAAGGCATGCGTCACCATGCCCCAGCTCCCACTCCTTTTTTGTAGTGTCCCTGAAGGTTCTTCGTGTCTGAGAAACCAGTCAGTCCCCTTGTGCTCTGGGTAGCTCCTTCTAGGATCCAGCTGTCACAAGGCTCTGGTCTTCCTGAAGCTGCAGCAAAAGTCATCACCAGGGGGCAGCAAAAACGGCTCAGAAGAGCAGCCTAGCTCCGAAAACCTCTGCCCAGGGAGCTTGAGAGTGAGGACAGTCTGTTTCCTGGGAGCAGGGTCTCTCCAGTCGCTCTGCGGCTGTGGCTTGCTAGCCTTCTGCCATTGAGATGGTTTGGTTTTACTTTCATCTGTGACTGTTTCACATCCAGATACCCTCCACCCATTCAACACACACATACACACACACACACACACACACACACACACACACACACACACACACA
>NW_026588368.1:4371749-4381850 GCF_907164565.1 Psammomys obesus | reverse complement strand
ACACACACACACACACACACACACACACACACACACACACACACACAGCTTACCTAACCTGCAGTGGGAGAACTCTCTCTTGCAAGAGATTTCTATGCAAATAATCTCTTACCCTGAGACCCAGGTGCTGCCCCGTGCTGCTAGCCCTGCATACTCTCAGAGTCTGGCCACGCCCCTCCGGCACAGGCAGCGTGGGTACAAGTGAGCTGGAGGACACTTGCAGGTCCCAAGTCACGGGGAGTCAGTGTGTGTGTGTGTGTGTGTGTGGCACCTGGTGTGTTATGTTCAGAGATGGGATTTCAAAAGGCATTTGGAGAGGGCTGATTGGACTCAGAAGCGTATTTGCTGAAGAAGACTAGAAGAAATCAGACCTATGTAGCTTGGGAGAGAACACATAAAAGGCACGTTTCTTGTTTTCCAACACTGGAGAGCTGTCAAGTGGAGAAGGGGTTTAGACAGTGCTGCTCCAGCAGGCAGAAATTACAAGGAGGCGTCTTTTGGTTTCATACGAGAAGGAACTTTCTAGTGATAGAATCATTTAGAAAGAAAGAAAGAATTCAGAAAGGAAGGAAGGAAAGAGAGAAAGAAAGATGACAAGCTGCTCTGAAAGGTCAGCATTTCCCTGAGGATCCCTGGAAGCTAATTCTCGAGGAGAATGGCCAGGGACCTTGTACTGGGATGTCCGAGGTTCCAACCTGCTCAAGATGGTGCCTCAGGGGTTGAGAGCATTTCTGAATACTTTTCAGGGATGGTTCACTCGGAGTAGGGCCAGTCTGCTTCCTTTTCACATAATGCCCTTCCAGAGGGCCCAAGTTCAGTTCCCAGCCCCTACACTAGACTGCTCATAACTGCCTCTGACTGCAGTGGCAGGAGAGCCAGCACCCTCTCTGGCCTCTGAAGGCACTGCACTCACGTGAGTATTTCCCTACAAGGACTTATACAGGTACACAATTTAAAATAAAAGAATTTTGTTTTTAAAGAGCTCCTTGGACTATCTTTCTGTCCCAGCATTCACTGCTACTGTCAGCACTGGGGCAAGTGTCAGTCATAGCAGCTAGAGCACAATGGAGCCTCCTACCACTAGGTGGCGGTCTCAAGGGGGAATTCCCGTTTACCAATGACCAGAGCTGATCACTGTCAGTTGTAAAAAGCTGATTCTCTCAGAGTGATCTGGTTTCTGACATCACTGTGTGGTGCCAAGGTAACCGAGAAGTAGGGATCACTCCAGACCTGTTCTTTAATGTTCATCTTATTATTGTTTATTTGTATGGATGCATGCACGTTGATATTGTGTGTTCAGGGGCTAGAGGAGGGCACTGGAGTCCCAGGAGGTCGTGAGCCACCTGACCTGGGTGTTGCGAACCGAACTCCAGCCTTCTGCAAGAGCAGCCAGTATTCTAAACTGTAGCGCCATCTCCCCGGTCCTCAGACCTTTTAGTTGGTTGCGGGTTTCTGCCTCTTCACCCTTGGGGACAGGTCTGTGGTGTCGCCTTCCCCTTATGGAGCGGTGGGAGAGCCACAAAAAAAGAACAGGTTATGCTAGCCCATATGATATCCAATCCAGGAGAAGTCTGCGGCCTGCCAATAACCACTTCTCACAATGCCTGATCCCACACATTTGTTATTTGTCAAAACGGCTTTAGGGAGCTGTCATTCATGCGGTACACGGCTCACCATTTGAAAGTGTGCACATTAACAGTCTTCAGAAACTGCAACCACCAATCCCGGAGCGTTTGTATTGACCCTTAACTGTCCCTGTCTGACCCCCAGCCCCATCCCTAGGCTACAGCTAATCTGTCCCAGTGGATTGTTCCCATTCTGGACATTCCTATAAATGGGACCGAGCAAGACACAGCCTCTTCGCTTGATGCAGTGATTTAAAGGTTTCTCCATGTCGTGGCGTATATTAGTACTTTCTTCCCGTCAACTTTTCACTGTATGGACAATGGCACAATGAGTTTAGCCATCCGCCGATAGATAATTGAGTTCACTCTCTCTCTTCTCTCTTTCCCTCTCTCTCTTTCTGTCTGGATATTATGAATCATGCTACAACGAGCATCTGTTGGGAAGCATTTGTACACGTATCTTTGTTTCCGTTGGGCATATTTTCAGGAGTGGAGTTGCTGGGTCATCTGGGAACTCAGTTAATTTCCAAAGCCCATCTGCACCCAATAACATTCCCATCCACGGTGTAGTAGAGCATGCGCCATGGCAGGTTTTAAGTAGTTTGCTGTTGCAATAAAGAGGCTCATAGTTGGGACTCTTTGTAGACAATGACTGGTGGCTGAAACTTCAGGTGTGGCTCCCCAGTGCTCATGAGTTGGGAGGCAGTGTGAGGCTCAAAGAAGAGAGAGGGAAACCACAGGACTATTCAACACTGGTGTCTAACTCACTTCCTATTCCTGGCCTTTGCCAGGGTCCCGCTACACAGTGGCAGCCATGAAGAGGACAGACACACAGATGTGTAGCTTATGGGTAGGAGAGAAATGGTGCCTGAAGAAGCTGTTCTTGCTTGGGTGCAGACTTTGTTCCGTTAATCTCATAATAACTTCTTCAGTCTCATTCTGTTAGTCTCAAATGGTCCATAACTTGCAGGAAGCCCATTCTCTCGCTACTTACAGCTTCCTCCCAGGAGTGGATGTAGGGTCCAATAAAGTACAATGGATAGAGTGTGGACCAGGCCCAGAGGATGTCACAGAACAGCATTGTGGCCAAGAGGCAGAAGTCAAAAGGCCAGAGTCAGCCCGTTGTGAAACCCCTGCCCAGCAGTGTTGTGGGAAGGGCGGGCATTCCTTGAGACAGCTGTTCCCACAGGGCAAGCCACAGCCTAGCAGAGGGAAGGGAAGGCCTTCATCAGAGTGTGATCTGCTTACCATCTGTCGTCCCTTGCTGCAGGGAGCCGGGAGACTGCCTTCACCTATGCAGTGAGCGCTGCGGGGGTGGTGAATGCCATCAGCCGAGCTTGCCGAGAGGGTGAGCTGTCCACCTGTGGCTGCAGTCGTGCTGCGAGGCCCAAGGACTTGCCGCGAGACTGGCTGTGGGGTGGCTGTGGGGACAACGTGGAGTACGGCTACCGCTTTGCCAAGGAGTTTGTGGATGCCCGGGAGCGCGAGAAGAATTTCGCCAAGGGCTCAGAGGAGCAGGGCCGAGCCCTCATGAACCTACAGAACAACGAGGCCGGCCGCCGGGTAAGCCATCTTGACCTCCCAACCACTGCCAAGGGTGCCCACTGTGTGCCTTTTCACTGAGCTGGCCCTTTCTTTTTTTTAAGATTTATTTATTATGTATACAATGTTCTGTCTGCATGTACACCTGCACGCCAGCAGAGGGCACCATATCTCATTATAGATGGTTGTGAGCCGCCATGTGGTTGCTGGGAATTGAACTCAGGACCTCTGGAAGAGAGGCATCTCTCCAGCCCTGAACTGGCCCTTTTCCGTGTGCATGACTTCCAGTGGGATTGTCTTTCTTTTTAGGGGGCATGGTGGGGGAGTACCTTTGTGTTTGCTTATTTGTTCGCTGGTGGTGGTGGCAGCGGCAGTGGCTTGTTTGTTTTGGGACAGAATCTCACTCTGCAGCTCTGGCTGGCCCGGAATACACGGTGCACACCCGGCTGGCCTCAGACTCAGAGATCTGCCTGCCTCTGCCTCCTGAGTGCTGAGATTGAAGGTGTACACCACCACATTCAGCTTGTGTCTGCTTTTCAAAAACGAGGTCTCATTTGTTGTCTTATCTGGCTGCAAACTCCTGGGCTCAAGACACCTTTCTGTCTCCGCCTCCCAGGAGCTTGGACCACAGGTGGATATCATAGCCCCTGCCTGTCACTTCTGTAACTTTGTCACTTCAGATGGCATGGGTCCTTTCCAGAACTAAGATACAATGCTTGGTCTCGGCTCACCCTCCTCATGATGACGTGGTGTTTAGGCCGTTAAACCTGGCCTGGGCTTTCTGGTTTGTTATAACATCCGGGGCGCCTCGGGCTGACTTTGAAATGCTGCTATGGAGCAGCCCGGAGGCTCATTCAGGGGTAATGAAAGAAGCATTCTGCGCCAGCAGGTTTAGGCTTAAGTGGGAGTGAGGACACATACCTGCTTTCTAAGCTTCAGGTTGAGTAGAAGCTAAACACGGTGACTTGTCCCAGCAGTACCTGCCTGGTTGTCCCCCTCACCCTACCCCACCCCACTGTCCCCACTACCTCCGGTGACAGCACAGTGGCACCTTCGCTCCGTCACTCCTTGCGGCTTTCTCAAATGGCGCCTCCGAGGACAGCTGTCCCACTGTGTCCCATCACCCGTCTCTTTTTCTCTAAAACACCTGCTTTCTAACCACTTGGCAAAACTGTACAACTATAATCCCAGGTTCAAAGGAGGCTGAGGCAGGGACTGCTTGAGCCTAGCTCAGAGCCAGGCTTGGTCAGACCCCGCCTCAAAAACAGAACAAGATAGATCCGAGCTCAAAGACCACCTGGGCCTTAAAGTCTTTCCTGCTCCCCTGAGCCTGCGTGAAGCATTTCTTGAGGTATTTTTGGTCCTGTGTTTTGCTGAGGAAGGATGGCTGTGCTTCTCTGTAGCACCCTTTCCCGTGCTGTGCGTGGCCAGGCACACGCAATTGCAAGAGCAGTTTCTGTGTTACCTCCTAATGGTTGAAGCATGAGGTCCACTTCATAGAATGAAGCCCTGCTCCCCGCTTCTGTCTGGCACTGTGACAATGCCGGGAGCCAGGCAGCATCCTGATCCATCCTGAAGGTAGAAAGGAGACCTCACCTTCCTTCCCCTCACAGTTTGACCCTACTTTTGCTGGCTTCTCCTTTTATCGCCCTCGGTCGTTTGTTTGTGTCCGGCCCCTTCTGTGTCTGTCTGGCCCTTTAATGACCTCTTCCCTTCGTCTGTCTGCCTCCCAGGTTTAGCTCCTTCCCCCAGATTGCACACCTCTTCCTGGCCACTTCATCTCTCCCTCTGCCACAGGCTGCTCCAGCATGGGGATGCTTGTCCCTCTTATTTTTTTTTCACTGTCTAAGGAGCCCGACCCATTGATCACCACTGAGGACATTGGTGTTATGTTTAGCTTCCACATCCCCCACGTGCAGGAATCCTCCAGGGAGGATTGCACAACGGCGGGGCTGACGAGAGCTCGATAGTGCTTTAAGACCAGAAAAAGCAGGAACAGCAGCATATTATCTGCCATCTGCCATCTTGCCCACAGCAGAAGTCCTGAGCGCTTTGGCCGAAGCCTCCCAGTCTGGCAGCTTCCTCTGGTCGTGGAGGCAAGACCAGCAGGCTGGGGCTGCTCAACCACGCAAGGACGTCTGTCCGGATGAGAAGGCCATCGGGGACGGAGGAAGCCTCCCTAATCTTGTCTAATACCTGTCATGTACCAAGTGTGGCACTATGAGATAGATGCGGCCTGGGACCCCCCTCCCCCAAAACAGAAACAATGTCTTGTTGTGCAGCCCTAGCAAGCCTGGAACTGGCTCTGTAGCCCAGGCTGGCCTCGAACTCGCAGCAGGGGTATTGAGAATGACGCAGGGAGCCGGGGGTGGCAGCACACCCTGAAAGCCTTTGACCCCAGCAGAGGCAGGCAGATCTCTGAGTTCGGGGCCAGCCTGGTCTACAGAGTGAGATCCAGGGTAGCCAAGGCTACACAGAGAAACCCTGTCTTGAACCCCCTCCCAAAAAATAAAATAAAATAAAATAAAATAAAATAAAATAAAATAAAATAAAATAAAATAAAAAAAGAACGACAGACTCTCTCGATGTAGCCCAGGCTAGCCCCAAACTCATGACAGTCATCCTCCCTGAGCCTTTTAGAATGCTGAGATTACAGGTGGTGACTACCAACTGGGACTGAAACATTTTTTTAAAAAGCGTTATGTCATCATTTATTCCGTGGCTTCGGGGATCAGATTGAGGCGCGTACATACACTAGGTAAATGCTCTACCCCAAGCAGCACCCCAGCCCCATATTGTCTATATTGTATTAGGTTTTTAGTAAGCAGGAAGGGTCCCACATTAACACTGCCTTCTCTTTCTTCACAGAAGTATTAGGAATAAAATATTAAAAAAAGAAAAAGTATTATGGTGCCTGCAGGACATCAAGGACAAAGGATAGGGTGGCTTTTCAAACAGTGAAGAGAAACAGCAGTCCTACTCAGACCTGTATGGGGATCCCGTCCTGTCTGGGGGTGCTCATTCCCTTTAGAGACATTTAGCCTGCTCCCCGGTGACTCAGCAGCTACAAAGTACCCAGCCACGGGCCCTTCGTGCTTCCCTCCATAAGGCAAGGACCGTTTCTAGGGAGAGGCAGGCTAGAACACAGGCCTGTGATTTGGGCCAGAAGGTAATTGCAGGGCCTCTCTTAGTTCCTGCTGGGGGCAGTGGGGGTGCTGGGGAGGCCCCCCTCCCTTCCCTGTGCTAAGCTTAGGCTGCGAGGTTAGAGTGCAGAAGGGCTGACCATACAGGCTCCCTTCTGGATGGGCCTAATTGGTTCCCAAGACTCCCTAGAGATTCAGTCTGGAAAGAATTCCCTGCTAGGAAAACAACCTTTTAAGCAGCCCAAGAGCTGGCGATGGCTGTTTCTGGTACTTGTGGTGGTCTCTGCTTATCGTTGAATAAAAAAGCAGTCCAGGGACTCTGGAGAAGAAATCTAAGGGAAACCCTGACGAAATGAGCCCTGACTCTGTTGGGGATGGCAGCTGTGGCCCAGGTTCTGAGGCAGGGAGTCATTTCTGTCCTGCTCTCTGTACCACGGGCCAGCCGCCAAGGCGGCTACATCAGCGCACACTCGCTGAGTGACCAGCTTTCTGCTCTACTCTGCTTTGTAATTTTGATTTGGGAATAGCCCGAGTTCAAGCCCACTCCACAATGTTAGGATTCAGTGACTTCCAAAGTCAATTCGTTGTAGAACAAGTGCTCATGTAGGCCCACCACCCTGCTGCCATGGCATGGGTTTGACCTAACCCCATGCCCCCAACCTCTCCCAGCTGGGTGTGAGGGCTGGAGGGCCGTCCTGCTTACAGACGGGATAGCTCACAGGAAGCTCCTGATAACCAAATGTGATCCCCAGGACAGGAACCATTCAGTTTTGGAGGAACTTAATAGGGAGGACAGCATGTGAAACAGCCAAAAATTCTTTCTTTTCTGACTGGTGCTCCATACTGTGCAAAAGCTAGACATATCTTGTTGAGTTTTATCTGTTTGGAGATTTGATCAGCATGGAAAATTGGAGCCAGGGGTGTCGGCTCACATCTGCCAGCTGTTCCAGAGGCTGTGGCAAGATGGCTTGAGCCCAAGAGTGTGAACAGCCTGAACAAGATTCCACTGAAAGAGAATGGGGGGGGAGGGGTGGGAAGGAGTGGGTGGGATGTTCCTCAGTTGGTAGAGTGACTGCCTACAGAGCATAAGGCCTTGGGGCTGATCCCTAGCCCTGTATAAGGTGGTTATACATGCCTACAGACTCAAAGACCAGAAGTTCAAGGTCATCTCTGGCTGTGGAGCAAGTGTGAGACCAGTCTGGGTTACAGGAGATTTGTCTCAATGACAATAAATTATTTTACAATTTTTGTTTGTTTTGTTTTGTTTTCTCGAGACAGATTTTCCTCTGTGTAGCCTTAGGTGTCCTGGACTTGTTTTGTCGACCAGGCTGGCCTCGAACTCACAGCGATCCACCTGCCTCTGCCTCCCTTATTTTTACAAAATTTTAAAGGGCTGGAGAGATGGTTCAGTGGGTAGAAGCAATTGCTACCCAAATCCAATAAATCCCAAGGTAGGGTCCCCAGAAGCTGTGCAAAAGCTCCATGCAGCAACAGCGAGAAAGGAGGCGAAACTGGAGAATTCCCGGGCAGCTCGTGGGCCAGCCAGCTTGGAGACTGTGGTGAAGCAGCAGAAAGGAGAGGGGCCGGCGAGATGGCTCAGTAGGTAAAGGCACTTGCCGAGCAAGCCTGACAGTCCGAGTTTGATCCCTGGAACCCACCCAAAGATAGAGCTGTCCTCTGACCTCCTCGTGCTCGGTAATCATTTTATGAGAGAATGAGGCAAGAGAGATGAGCTGCTGCCTCAGAACAAGGTAGAACTCAAGAACCCACTACCCAAAGGTCCTCTGACCACGGCATCCTCTGGCAAATATGTAAGATACGTGCAGACACAGTCTCTGTCCCTGTGCCTCTGTGTCCATCTCTGTCTCTCTCTCACACACACACATAAATTAAAAAAAAAAAAAAAACAAAAAAAAAAAACAAAAAAAAAACCTTTTTGTTTTGTTTTGTTTGAGACCGGGCTGACCTCGAACTCACAGAGATCCACCTGCCTCTGCCTCTGTCTCTCGAGTGCTGGGATTTTAAAGTCATGTACCTTCGCGCCAGGCTCCAAACACAACTTTTTGAAGATGGTATTTGGGAATACTATAGGAGCTGGGGCTCGCCTCGCCTGTAAGCTGCAGGGGTCGAACTCGGGTTGCCGGGCTTGGCAGGAAGCCCCCTTCCCCGCTGAGTTCACAGGCCCACCTGTCCGCCTGCTTGGCCTTGCCCGGAAGTCATTCTCACCCTCCTCCTTCTCCTTCCCCAGGCTGTGTACAAGATGGCCGACGTTGCCTGCAAGTGTCACGGAGTCTCGGGCTCCTGCAGCCTCAAGACCTGCTGGCTCCAGCTGGCCGAGTTCCGCAAGGTGGGGGACAGGCTGAAGGAGAAGTACGACAGCGCCGCGGCCATGCGCATCACCCGCCAGGGCAAGCTGGAGCTGGCCAACAGCCGCTTCAACCAGCCCACGCCGGAGGACCTGGTGTACGTGGACCCCAGCCCTGACTACTGCCTGCGTAACGAGGCCACGGGCTCCCTGGGGACGCAGGGGCGCCTCTGCAACAAGACCTCGGAGGGCACGGATGGCTGTGAGCTCATGTGCTGCGGCCGCGGCTACGACCGCTTCAAGAGCGTCCAGGTGGAGCGCTGCCACTGCAGGTTCCACTGGTGTTGCTTCGTCAGGTGCAAAAAATGCACGGAGATCGTGGACCAGCACGTCTGTAAATGACGGCGCCCGTGCGCGCCTCCCGCCCGCTCCTGTCTGCCTCACAAAAGTCTATATTATATAAATCTATCTTAAATATATTTTATATTTGTACAAAAAAGGATGGATGGATGATAAATAATCAAAGAGAAGAGAGCGGACAGGAGGAGGGTAAGAGACGCTGGCCCTCTGTGAGGACTGGGCTTTGCTGGTCGTCTGCAGCCAGTGGGAGAGAAACGGGCTTTTCCCTGCTTTTTACCTTCTGAACACCGGCCTGAGAGTGTCTAGGTGCCATAGCCTCCAGGAGAGAGAGGTGGTGGTTAGGTTAGAGCAAGGAGATGGGCCTGTTTCAAATCTGCAGTCCTTTGGGGAAGATGAGTGTCCGTGGCCCTGGCCAGGAGACCCAGGGTCTCTGTGGAAGATGGAAAGAACCCCATGGTGGCCCAGGTCTTCCCCAGAACGGCGAGAGCTTTAGTCATCCTTGTTTCTTTTCTCATCTGAGTGCACGATCGCAATAAAGCCTCCTTCCCCGCCACTGGGGAGAGGTCTCAGGTCCCTCTACCTGGTGAACGTGAGATCTGTGCCTCCCTGGACGCTGGATCTGCCTCCCGATGAGACTTTCACCAGCTCCCGCCACAAGCCAAGGGAAAACGGCCATGTCACTGCTACACCAAGGAAGACGTGGAGCAAACCTGGGTTTTGACTGGGGACCAAGTGCTTGTCGCTCTGCCTTCTTGCACGGACAGGAAACTGTTGCTGCTGCTGTCACTTCATCTATCAAGGGAGGCTTCGAACTACAGGGCATGCTGGCAGGTCAGCTCAACTGCCTTGTCTGTTTGTCATCTCTGCCCACATGTACAGTGTCCCGCTGACATTAAATATCTTTTACTGGGGCTTTCTCTCCCTCTCCTTATTTGGGCACACAATTATCACGATTCTCATTTGGTATTTTATTTTGGTGCTAAGGATGAAACCCAGGAGATCCTGATAGTATGGATTTTGTGACCCCTGGGAAAAGACCATAGACTCAATCCAATTATAATTAAAGATTTGTTGATTAGCTATATTATATAAATCTATCTTAAATATATTTTATATTTGTACAAAA
>NW_026588368.1:4337327-4371739 GCF_907164565.1 Psammomys obesus | reverse complement strand
GAGGACTGGGCTTTGCTGGTCGTCTGCAGCCAGTGGGAGAGAAACGGCCTTTTCGAACAGTCTTTGGGCCCAATTTGAAACTGCCGTGAGAAGGGAGGAGAGGAAAGGATTATTATTTTTTTTCAATTCTTCTCTCATACAATACATTCCAACCATAGTTTCCCCTCCCGCCACTCCCCACCCCCAGTCCCTCCTCCCTTTGAGGGAAGGATTTTTCAAAGGGGAAAAACCACAAATAGATCTTCAATATCTTGTCAAGCAAGCAAGCAAAAACTGCTCTGTTCTGCCAAGCTAAGTGACCCAGAACAATCTTTGTGTGTACGTGTAAGCAAATTACAGAAGCCGGAAAAGCGTTTAGTCATACCATAACAAGTAGATAGTCAAGGCTGTAAATTTCTGGGTGGCGGGTCACTGAGTCAGGTTACTGAGAACTTATCTTCCAGGAACTGGAGTCAGAGACAAACAGCTAGTGGGTACCAAGATGGATGCCTAGTACAGACTGGAGTTTCTTTAGCCATCACACTGAATGCCAGGCAAGTACTTTCCCACAGGCAGGCATGAGTGTGTGCTTAGCTCATGATGTGTGAGTGGAGGTCAAAGAGTCACTTGTGGGAGCCAGCTCCCTCCTTCCACCATGTGTACAGGGAGCTAGGATGGCCAGGCCTGGCAGCTTCTTCAGCTGCTGAGCCATCCCATGGCATGGAACCCAGGGCCTCACTTGTGCCAGGCAGGATCTGAGCCACACCGAGCTACACCCCCTGCTACCTCCTGCCCCAGTTAACCTCTCAACTTAATGCTGGTGTGTGCCCTGGTCCCCTGTTGAAGCACGGACAGCAGGATGTTCTCTGTAGCCTTCTCTGTGATGCCTGCAGTAGTGGTCCATGGTGTCTGGAACAGGAGAGACAGGTAAGGCCAGCCTGAGCTACAGATCCTGTCTAAAATAGGATAAAACAAAATAGACACTTGAGGGTTGGGAAAATCATACCTAAGTACTCGTTTCTCCTGTGGACTCTGTTTGAAAGACCATCAGCTATCCCGAATGGTCCAAAGACAGTTTTCAGTTGGAGTGTGTGAGGTTTTTTTCCCCGCTGTGGCCAGCTTAAGGGAGGCTTTGTTTTGGCTCACAATGTGGACAGGCTTGAGGCTGTGGCAGGTGCAGCATGAGGATGCTTACTCATCCCTGTGGACCAGGAAGCCGAGAGCACCTCGGGCTAAACTCTAAACCTCAAGACCCACCCCACGGAGATCCACACCTCCCCGGAAGGTCCCACCACCCAGGGTTTCTGCATTTTCCCTGAACCCCAGCAACAGCTGGGGAACTGATGGAGTGTTCAAACAAATGAGCCTGTGGGGACACTGTATCCAAACTGTAACAGCCCTTTGTATTATTTTTTTTTTTTTTCTAGTTCTTCAAAGTCAGAATCTGTGGAGGAGAAATACCTGGGATGGGTAAAGATTGCTAAGGTTTCTCTATAAATCACACCTGAGAAGCTACACTGAGCATGTGAAAACTTGCTGGCACCCTCTGGCTAGGGGCCCCTGATCCTTGTTGTTTTGAAATAGGGTTTCCCATAGCTCAGGCTGGTCTTGAACCTGCCACCACCCTGCCTTATTATTGGCATGTGGCATCACGTTTAGTTTAGCTAGCCTTCTTTTGTCCATTTTTCCCCCTCTGGTACCAGAATATAACCTAGGACCTCGTACATGTTATTCCAAGCCAAACCAACTACATCCCCTGTCCTTTTGCCCTTTAGGGAGTACAAGAGGTTGAAGTTTCTTCTCTTAGGCTATGGGAAGGGAGGACATGACTATGAAGTAGGAAATGAACTCTCCTCAGTTGTAGGATGCAATGTATCCTTTTCCGCTTCTTAATGAACTCAACAAGGAATGTTAGAGTGAACCTAACCAGGTAACAGAGAACACAGGCCCTTGGAACACTCTCTGCTCCAGCGTAGCTCAAGGCTGGGATCACCTCAGTACCCCTGTAGGACTAGCGTGTAGTCCTTCATTTGTCCACTGAGTGTCGCTGTGCCATCAAGCTAGTCATGTCTTTATGACTCACACCTTGGTTCAAAAGTTAAGCAATTTCAAGTACCTAGAATAAGTGACAGGTGAATGGTCAGGCTTAAATAAGACATTTATGCGTTCTGCTCTGAAGCTTAGCGGGTGAAAAGAATGTGAGAACAGCTGTGAAACTGCTGCCATCTGGGCGTGGCACGGCCATTTCGATCAAACTTTGAGCATCTCCCTACAGCAGGCCTTCGTAAGAATGGTCCTGCCAACGGTCAGTCATGGACACCAGAGAGACTCATGGGGCTCCTGGCTACAGACAGACTCTGGGAGATGAGGAGTCAGTATCTTCTGTTGTGTACCCACTAGGGAGCCGGCCAGTGTCTCCAAGGGACACTTCCAAACCCATGGTCACACAGATGGCCTTGGTTAAACTCAGAGGTTCACACAACAAAACAAAAGATGTGAGAACTGGATTAGAATGAGAGGGGGAAGAGAAGATAGGGATGAAAGCAATAATTCATTAGCCAGGTAGTGGTGGCGCACGCCTTTAATCCCAGCGCTTGGGAAGCAGAGGCAGGGGGATCTCAGAGGAGTTTGAGACAAGCCTGGTCTACACAGTGAGTTCCAGGACAGCCAGGGCTACCCAGTGAAACCCTGTCTTGAAAAACACACACAAAACAAAAGAATTCGTTCTGTACATAGGTGGAATTATGAAACAAATTTAACTTTATTTCCTCCAGACAGGGTCTCTAACCGTAGCCCTGGATGACCTAGAACTTGTTACGTGGATCATGAAGACTGAACTCAGGTTGTCAAACTTGTCAGCAAGTGCCCCTACCTGTTAAGCTGTCTCACTGACCCATTTTGTTGTTTTGTTTGTAAGTAAAGATCATGGTTTTATCACCTGCCAGGGAGCCGAGCCGCTCTGTGTTTAGCCATGGGTGGCCTTGTTCCATGCCCCAGGCGCCTGGATAGTTTGTAGACCTGAATGTTGTCTATCACAAGCGAGCAGATTATAGACCATCAACCAAGCGCTCACTTCATGCTCGCTGCTCAGAGCACATCCTGCACAGTTCTCTCAGCGCTTCCGAGGGGCGGCATACCATCGTCACCTACGCACTTCCCACGGGCTAGCTCAGACTCAGAGTGAGCAACAGTTTTGCCCCACAGAATAGTCCTCAGCGTGGACACCAGTCTCTGTTCCTCGGTGGGTTTCTGGGTAACTAAAGGATGAAGCCGGCTGGATGTGGCGGCGCACACATTTAATCCCGGCCCTCAGGAGGCAGAGGCAGGTGGATCTCGGTAGGCCAGTCTGGTCTGCAGAGTTGAGTTCCAGACCAGACAGAGCTACACTGAGAAACCCTGTCTCGAAAAACCTCAAAGGGGCGGGTGGTGGTAGTGGTGGTGGAATGAAGCCACCTGAAGCCAGAGTCCCTGCTTCCTACTATGTCCTGGCTGTGTTCTGTGATCTTGCCTACTCCCAAACGTGATTTTGAAAAGGAAGAGTGATGGAGGAAGTTCACTTGCTGGGAGTACCTGGCCAAAGGGATTTGAGATCCCAAATCTGAAGTTGCTAGACAGGTCTAGAGCACATAAAAACTGGCCCCTCTCCAAAAAACAAAAAGCTGGTTAGTATATTGAGATACATTTTGAAGCAAAGAGAATGATGAGAGGCGAAGCTAGGGAAATCAAGGTCTAGGGCAAGAGCTGGCTCACTAAACACTCAATAGGTGACTCTCTTTCAGCACACATTCCAGAAGTTCCTCAGAGGTGCCATTTTATACCAGAGCCATGGGCACACTCCATGAGGCCGTTTTTCCCAGGTTTACAAGAAGGGAACTTAAGATGTTAGGAGTCCAAGGCATTAGAAAATAGTGAGTCTTCAAAACTCATAAGTGGGAGCCTGAGAGATGGCCCAGTGGCTGCTTTTCCAGAGGATCTGGGTTCAGTTCCTAGCACCTGAACATGGTAGCTCATAATCACCTATAACTCTAGTCCCAGAAGATCCAACACTCTCTTCTGGCCTCCTCAAACACTAACACACAAGGTACACAGACCTACATGCAGGCAAAACACCCGTGCAAATAAAAGATAATTAAAAAAAATTAAATATTAAGAATAAATACAATTCAGCTGGTTGTGGGTGGTGCACAGCTTTAATCCCAGCACTCAGGAGGCAGAAGCAGGCAGATCTCTGTAAGTTTGAGGTCTACAGGGCAAGTTCCAGGACAGCCAAGGCTACAGAGAGAAACTCTGTCTCAAAAAAAAAAAAAATAATAATAAATAAAATCTACAGGCATTGGAGGGGACGTAGTTCAGTAGTAGACACTTGCCTGACAACGCACAAAGCTCTGTGTTCTGTCCCTAACACAAAGTCAAACCAAACAGCAGGCCAGCAGAAGAGATAACCAGGGACCAGGGACTAGAACTTTCTCTCCTGCTGTCCCTGGCCTCAAGGAAGGCCATTCTGAGCACCACTGATGGCTAGTTTCTACCTCCCGTTCTCATAAATCTAAAATGGGACCTAAAGGTCATCTTAATGTCTGCATACTCAAGATTAGAGTTGGAAATGGGATCAACAGACTGTCCTGGTTCGGCTACCTACGTAAATGAAAGTAGCCCATCCCTAAAGCGTCTCTGGTACTGTGTTTAATCTCACTGTGCTGGCCTGGGCCTATCTCGGGATCAGTTAAGGTGGGGGACTTGGGTGCACTGGGATAACCTGAGTCCCAAGCTGAGCCTTGTTGGAAATAACATGATAATGAACTCAACAGACTAGTGAAAATGAAGCAGGTTTGTGTGTTTGAGACAAGGTCTTCCTATGAAGCCTTGGCCGGCCTGGAACTTTCTGGGTAGACCAGGGTGGCCTCAAACCATGGTCTCCACCTATTGAGTGCCACCACACACTACACACCTGGCTGAGGCAGTTTTTAATATGCCATGCTGCAGGAAGGATGGAGCACAGAGAAAAGGCAAATCCCCCCCACACCTCATTTCATTAGTTTTGGACACAGAGCTTTATATAATGAACAACTTGGGGCTCGGGACCACCCCGTTTTTTGATGGTGGACTCAGTCATGTCACAGACTGCCTGTAACTAACAGCTCTCAGAGTTCGGAGGCAAGCAAGCAGACATCAGCTGCCAGCTAGGGAAGAGAGGGGGCGAGTGCCTCCTGCTTTTCTGTAGCTCTGATAGACGCTGAGCCTGTCTCACGGTGAAGAGGGACCATCACAGTCTGTCCTCCAGCCTCCATCTTTGATCTGCCTTGCCTAGCTCTGGGAAAATGCGCAGCAGCCTTGTACTCGTGGTAAACCAAAGTATGCGACGCGACACGCAGAACTGGACACAGCAGAACTGGACACAGCTGAAGGTCCTGCTCAAGAGAGGCCTCACAGTCTAGCTAGTGATCCTGTGTATTCTGGTGGCAAAAACTAATGGAGCTCCATGTTCTCTCTTGGGAAAGTTGCCCAGGGGTGGGTGTGTGTGCCTGTAATCTCAGCACTTGAGAGGCTGAGACAGTAGGATTGCTGTGAGTCTGAGGCCAGCCAGACCCACATAGCAATACCATCTTAAAAACACAACAAAACACCAGGACACAAGTGAGAGGGGAAATGGGAAAGGGGACGTTCCTTAGGAAAGGAAGGTCAACACAAGAAGTGAGGTGGATGAAATACAATATGAATGTCTGGAAAAGCCACAGGGAACCATTCTATTAACCATTTACCTCAAAAAAACTAATGCACACAATTCAGCGTATAAATATGCACATATAATTCTAATGAACTTTTCTGTTGTGCTGACAGTGCTCCCTCCAAGAGCCAAAAAATGCCTAACAAAAACTTAATACCAAACATGATCCTCTTTTGTTGGTCAGCGCCTTCCAAGAGACCCTCAAAACATGCAGCCTATTGCTGTTGGCCGTGGTTTAGCCCCGCAGAGGTGGAAGGTAAGTTCCTATTGCTGAAGCTACCATGCACTACCATGCACCCAGAGACTCCTGAACTGCCACTGGCCTAAATGTCCTCTCCCTGAGGACTAGCTCTCATGGTTCCGGAAAGTGCCATGAAAGTTTCTGAAGGAGGGAAGCAATCAGCTGTCCTACCGAACTATGACACCGATAAACCACGCCGACAGCCAGCATGGCACCATGACTCCATGGGTGCAGTAGTGGTGTGTTTGCCTTAGCAGCAACCAACTGTTCCCTATTGGACTCAAGACTCGCTTAAGAAGAGGTACACTATGCTTGGTGCTGAGAAGCTACCTAACTACTCAGTGCTAGTGATATCTTGGTCCCTGGAGGAGAATCTACAACCGTATTCGTTTACTAAACCAGCACAATCCCCAACAACAATCTATAAACATTTGCCCTTATACCCAGAGATGAAGGTAGTCCTCGCCTCTCATCAAAGAGACACTTCTCTGTGCGACAGATAGAGACCGCCATAGAAAAACACAACCAAGGAAAACATGGAGTTGTAGAGCCCCGAAGCAACAGAGACATCCGCAAAACACTCCCACATCTTAGGGAACATAGTGGGAGAAGGGGCAGAGAAACTGTAAAGAGCCAGCAGATCAGAGAGTTTGCTGTGAGAGTGTGTCTCCTAGTACATCAGAAGCTATTCCCATAAAGTCTCACCAACATGACTGCCCAAATGTTGGCTGAACAAGGAGGGCACCAATGAACGTGCCAAACTGGATGGGGAGAAGCTCATGAACCCTCACCTCTCCACAAAGAACAACAGGCAACTGATGAAAGCTGTGGAGTGGGAGAGGTGGTCCTCCCCAGGGAAGAGCACACCGATTTCCTGTCCAGTGCCAAAGGGTCAGTGTTGGGCCTGAGGTCTGGGGACAAAGGCAAGATGGCATGGGCCAAGAGGTCCCTGCCCTTATTTTCTGACCAGGAGTCTGCGATTGCAAAAGCCCTCGAAAAACACTGGACAGAGCCAGCTCCTAGTTCCGAATTCCAAAGTGAGCACTGGACCTAAGACCATCCTATAGGGCCCTGAACTCACCAAATAAGGCTACACCCCAGTGCCCCACCATCACCTCACCACTCCCTCCCCTTCTCTTCTAAGAAACCCCTACCTCAGCCCAGCCACCACCCCCAGTAAACCTGCCCTTAAACTTTTTTTAATTCTAATATTTAATTGTTTTATTTTAAGTTATTTATTATTTTGCGTATATGAGTATTCTATCTGCATGTACACATGCATGCCAGAAGAGGGCATCAGATCACATTATAGATGTTTGTGAGCCACCATGTGGTTGCTGGGAATTGAACTCAGGACCTTTGGAAGAACAGCCAGTGCTCTTAACCCCACTGAGCCATCTCTCCAGCCCCTACCTTTCCACTTTAATTCGCCTCAATTCGACTTATTATGTGGATGGAAAGGATATTCAGTCAGCCGTAAAAATATACAAATAACATTATAAGGACTCAACAGGTTATATTTAGTAATGTAAGCATATACATGCATAGATGTATGTAATAAGAATTGATGAAAAAGAGAGGCCATGAATTTGACAGAGAGTGCGGAGGAAGGAAAGGGAGAGGAGAAATGTAATTAAATAACAATCTCAAAAACAAGCAAACAAAACACAACAAACAAACAAACAACCCCAAACAAAAACCACTCCTAAGACCATGCTAATTTGTGAAAGTCACCTGACTCTGTGAGGGGGCCTCAGGACAGAACTGCAGCCCTGATTCTCCTGGCCAACTGCTGGGAGCCTTGGCTAAGCATTTTCTTAGTATTCCTAAGTGCTGGTGCCAGCTCTCCCTGCCCTGTGCACCTTGGGAGGCTTAGGAGCTACGGGAGGAGAGAGAGCACTTTGAAAATTGTATCTGAACGCATCCTGGCTCAGCCAACCTGTCAGTCCTGCTGTAGACTGTTGCAAGTTGACCCAGTAATCACAAGCAAGTGCCCTTTTCTCCCTCCCTCTCTTTCTTTTCTGCTTTATCCAGCAAAGCAGTGAAAAATGCTTGTTCCCCTGCCAGTTATTATTAAAAAGCAAAAACAAAAACAGAAGAACCAGAGGTGGAAATAAACAGAGCAGCTGCCTGTTACCACGGCAGGTATCTGAGAGTCACAGATTTCATTCCCTGGAAGAACCTAAGAAAAGAAAAGAAAAATTAGAAGTGTTTCATTGTCTAGGATAATCTAGCACAGTGTTTAGCCAGGAGGAAATAAGTATTTTCTGGAGACTCATTTCAGCTCCACTGTGAGAGGCCTGCCTCCCTTTAGGGAGTTAACTGGCCACGGCAAAGGGCCCTCGGTTTAATGCAGAAATGTGGCTTCCCAATTAACTAGCTAACGATGTCAGAGAGTTTCGGAACCGTTCTGGCAGGAATGGAGATATTGTAAACGCACAGCATATACCCCGTCTCTTTGGTTATCAGTCTGTTAAAACAATGGACCCCCAGGAGTCTCAGAGAGCAAGAAGGGACTGGGAGCCCGGTGCCAACCACAGAGAAAGCGTGTCTATTGGAAAGAGACACAGTTCTAACAGTCTGTTCAAATGCCTTACGGGAGAGTCACTGGTCATGGGCAGAACCCACCTTGGCCAGGCCTTCTTAATTATGCTTGCCTCAAGGACTTCCATTCAACCCTGAAGCCTGCACTCACTGAACCTCCTTGTTTTTTGTCTGAACGTGGCTCCATGGAATCTCTTTCTTCTTTTTATTATTCCTTTGTGTCTTTACTTGGCCTGTTAAGGAGAGCAGCTGTCTGGACCCTGCTCTGTTAAGGCTGCCAGGGTCCAGTCTCTGATCTTGACTACAGGAAAAGTTTTAGTAGCAAAACATCGGGTCCCGTTTCTAGAGAACACGGGTTCCCTTTTGCAGGACCTTAGTCTCCTTCCTTTTAAAAGGAAGTAGTGAGAAGATTGAGGACCATTTTATTAGAGTTTCCTTCCAGTGTATCAGCTTTCCAGAGGAGTGGTTTCCTGTCTAGCTGATTGACAGGCCCCATTGGACTAACTCATAAGGCAAGAGACAGCAGTTTACCTTCGCAGTGAGTTAGAATGTTACATCTCCACTCAGAGTCAGGGATATTCTTTTGAAAAGGACGACGTAAGCCAGGTGGTGTTGGCACAGGACTTTAATACCAGCGCTTGGGAGGCAGAGGCAGGCAGGGTCTCTATGAGTTCGAGGCCAGGCTGGTCTACAGAGCCAGTTCCTGGACAGCCAAGGTTATACAGGGAAACATGGTTTTGGAAAAACTAAAAAGAAAAAAAAAAAAAAAAAGGAGGAGGAAGTAGCATTCTCTGAGTGGGCCTTGAAAATCCCTTCTACTGCCAGCAGTATGGGGACACAACTCCATGCTGTCACCTTCAGCAGCCTGAGGAGTTCCTAAGGGCTTTAGGGACCTAATTCAGGACAAAACTGATTTGTGGCTTTGACACTGGAAGGAATTCAAGATGGACTAGTCAGAGTTCAAAGTGTTATCAATGATAACACATGCCTAAAGAGAAGTGCTGGGAAGAGAGTAAGGCCCAGTGTGGGCTTCTCAAGCAGCTGCATCTCGGTCCTGGTAGAGACAGAAGGTAGGATCTGAGAAGCTGGTGGAATCTCATTGTTTAAGGGCTTTCTGGGGACCCCATCCCTCCTTGCTTCTGTTTCCCTTTTGATAACGGAGAGTGTAAATTGGCTCTGGAGGTGTCTTCTATGGGATTACAATCTAATAAAGCTAGAAGCCACTCTAGTGTACAAGGGGTTTAGGACATGGCTCTGACTGTAAATGGGGTTTTTGATGTGATCTATAGAAAATTGTAGTTTTATAAAAGGAAAGGGGGGAAATGGGTTTTTGTTGTTGATGTTTGATTTTGTTTTGTTTTGTTTTGTTTTGTTTTGTTTTTTTGTTTTCTGAGACATGGTTTCTCTGTGTAGCCCTGGCTGTCCTGAAACTCACTCTGTAGCCCAGGCTGGCCTGGAACTTAGAGATTCTCCTGCCTCTGCCTCCCAAGTGCTGGGATTAAAGGCATGCCCCCACCACACCAAGCTTTAAAATGGATGTTATGTCAAACTCCTTTTAAATCATGCTTTGTTGTGGAA
Source organism: Psammomys obesus (assembly GCF_907164565.1). NCBI lineage: Eukaryota > Metazoa > Chordata > Mammalia > Rodentia > Muridae > Psammomys > Psammomys obesus. The sequence goes on along the minus strand of NW_026588368.1, from coordinate 4,361,672 downwards.
TTATTATTTAATATTGACTCATGTAATTATTAAGGTACACATAAAAGAAAGTAATTACCCTATTAATATTAATTAATGCTAGTTATTAATGTGGCAGCAGTTATTCCTTAGCCCACCATTTTACAAATGAAAGACAAAGAGACTTGTTAGATTTCAGTTCAAGCCTTAGAGCACTGGAACTGGGCAGATTTCAGCCCTTTAAGCTGTCTGGTCTACTTCCCATCTGAAATTTCCTAAAGTACCTGTACATGCTCCACCTGAGCTTCTCCTGCTCCATCAGGCCAGTCCTCAGAGCAAGCTGCTCTTGGCCACGTGCTCCAGGTTATGCTAACGCATAATGACCTGCTTGCTCCTTCTTTCTTCCTCCTTCCTCTCTCATCTTTTGGTCCTTCTGTGACCCCCAAACCCCCAGGAACTGTTGCCCTGCCTCCCTCTCTTCTGCCCAGCCCAGGTCCTAGGCAACTTAATTAGCCAGTCAGGGATAATTTGGGAGGCAACATCATTTTGGATACCTGAGGATTTTCTCCTAGGGCAATAAGGATCAGCTGGGCGGAGGTCAAGCAGTTAACATTTGAATACATAATAGCTCCAGGTCAACTCTAACAGTGTTTTTAAGAATTATTTATTTTTATTTGATGTGCATTGATGTTTTGCCTGCTTGTATGCATGACGGTGTAAGAGCTTGGAGTTACAGACAGTCGTGAGCTGCCATGTGGGTGCTGGGAATTGAACCTGGGTCTTGCAGAAGAGAAGTCAGTGGTCTTAACTGCTAAGCCATCTATACAGCCTAAGATGTTTTAAATAGTTGTTAAATCTGCTCAAATTCTTGCTTTTCTGCTTCAAGATGATCTAAGCGAGGGAGCTCTTTTCCTTTCCTTTTCCTCCCCCCCTCCCCCGAAATAGAGTTTTTCTGTGTAGCTCTGGCTGTTCTGGGACTCTGTAGATCAGGCTGGCCTCAGATTCAGAGATCTGCCTGCCTCTGCCTCCCAAGTACTAGGATTAAATATGTGCACCACCACCACCACGCAAAAGCAAAGGGCGCTCTTTTTCCCTTCTCATGTCCCCTGGAATTTTCCTTTATGTGTGTGTTTGTGTCTGTCTGTATGTATGTCTGTCTGTATGTATATGTATATACTTAATATATATGTATTTCTTTTGTTGTTGTTGTTGTTTTGAGGCAGTGTATTTCTGTGTAGCTTTGGCTGTCCTAGAACTCTGTAGACCAGGCTGGCATCTAACTCAGGGATCCGCCTGCCTCTGTCTCCCTGAGTGCTGGAATTTCAGGCATATGCCACTATGCTCGGCTTCTTTCTTTGAGAAAGAATTTCATTTTGTAGCCCTGAAATTTACTATGTAAATATGAAGGTTAAAGTTGTGTTTTAGGTTTAAATTACTGTGCTTAAGAGATTTATAAAACAAAAATGCTTCTAAACCTGTGGTCTCAACCTTCTTAAATCTACAACCCTTTAATCCACTTCCTCATGTTGTAAATGGGATTTCTGGTGTGATCCATAGAAAACTGTAGGTTAATAACTGGGAAGGTGAGATTTGTTTTGTTTTGTTGTGACCCCAACCCTAAAATTATTTTCATTGCTACTTCATAACTGTAGTTTTGCTACTGTTATGCACTGTAATGTAGAGCTGGGCGCAGTGGCACTTGCCTTTAAACCCAGTACTAGACAGGTAGACACAGGTGGATCACAGGTGAGTTGGAGACCAGCCTGGTCTACAAAGCAAGTTCCAGTACTGCCAGGACTCTGTGACACAGTGAAAATCTCCCTAAACAAACAAACAAACAAACAAACAAACAAACAAACATGTTGAAGGTTGGTCTGCCGCATGTTACTGGCCCTCAAGATCTGGTTACACCTATCCTTCTTTTTTAAACCTGCCTAAGACATACCTGATTGGTTGATTCAATGGCCTATACTTGGGCAGGGCAGAATGGGGTAGGTATGGCTAAGGAATCATGAGAGACAGACAGATAAGAAGGGAGGAAGAAGAAGGAGGACACCACAATGGGTTATCGGGGAGAAGAAACCATGTGGCTTGGGAGGAAGGACTCCAATAATGGTGTGAAAAGGCCCAGATGAAGAGTACAAGCATATACCATGGGATTATGGATGGAAGGTAGTTCAGATGAAGAGGATTAAGGTGGATGGCATTGGATGGGAGATGGATGGTAAGGTTATTGAGACAGTGTAAGTGAAATGTCTGCCCAGCTCAAGGTAAATAAGGCAGTTATAAAATCTAACAGGTGTCTGTGTCTTATTGTTGGTGATAGCGGGTTAGATAATGCTGTTGCAATCACATAGGGCTAATAAGAAACATTATATAGCCCAACACTCATTTTTTTGTTTATTGCAACAAAAGCAAAACAAACAAACAAGTTATGTAGGAAGGGTTGCTCTACCTCCACAGGGGTTGTGACCTACAGGCTGAGCACCGTCGCTCTCACCGGTAAGCCCCACTAGCCCAAGGACCTATAATTTCCTGAAGTACTGAGAGAAGTTGTTGTAGATATAAACAGGTTTTTGTTTGGGTCTCAAATTGGGATGTGAGACTGAGTCAGGTGGTCCACAGCAACAGACAGTTGCCTCATGTGGGCTCTGAGAAGAGCTCTTTGCCAGCTGTAGATAGTTTAAATCTGAGGACTCTGGAGAGAGAATAAATTCCAGAGCCCAGAAAGAATAAAGCTGCTCCTGCCTCCCCACTGTGGCTCCTGGTTGCTGTTGTGAGGCAAGATGTTAGAGATCTCCTGAAACAAAGATTGGACTGGCTCCAAGGAGCCCAACGACCCTGGTGTTGGGATGTTGGAATGGATTGGGGTGGAATAGGGAGAAAGAGATATAAAAAATGTAAATGAAAGAAAAGAGTTTTTAAAAAGCCAACACAGGTTGTTCTTGTAAGATAACAAGCCTCCACGCCCGTGCCCAGATTATGTTCTTATTTTTATGATCAATATATCCACCTTCTTCCCTTTCGGGCCGTACTTTGTTTACGTGGAGGTCAAAGGAGAGTTTGTGTAGTCTGTTCTTTCCTTTCACCTTTAGCTGAGTTCCAAGGGTCAGACTCAAGTCCTTAAGTCTCTCAGCAAGTGCTTTTATCCACTGAGCCCTCTCACCAGCCCCCATATGGTCTTTTACATCTTGAGGAGCTTAAAAATTGGTGTGTGACTAAGAAAACTGAAGGCGCACTTCAAAGAGGAGCATGAAGGAAGGGGTCCATGTCTTCCAAGCCTGTCAGGACCTATCGAAGCACCCTGACTCAAATAAGATGTGAACACCTTTTACAAAACATAAACCTCTCAAATTGGAAATACTGGGCTGGGATATAGCTCAGGTAGAGCACTTTTGAAGAATACTTGAGACTCTGAGTTTTGATCCCTAGAACAACAACAGCAACAAAAAAATAATAAGAAATAAAAAGACAAAATAAGAGAGACAAACTAGAGATAATTTGAGCTCTTACCAAGGCCAAGATTAAAGAATATATGATTGATTAGTTTATTTATTTATTAAAGTACTGAAGATGGCACTCAGTCTACTAGATCAGCACTCTATCACTGAGCACATCCTTGACACAGCAACATTTACCTTAAGATTTATTTTAGTAGCCGGGCATGGTGGTGCATGCCTTTAATCTCAGCACTTGAGAGGCAGAGGCAAGTGGATCTCTGAGTTTGAAGCCAGCCTGGTCTACAGAGTTCCAGTACCCTGTCTAGAAAAAACAAGATTATTTTTTTATTGCTTCTATTCACGTACCCATAGGGTCCAGAAGAGGGCTAGGATTGCAGGCAGTTGTTGGCCATCCGGTGTGGGTGCTGGGAGCTGAACATAGGTCCTCTAGAACAACAAATGAGCTTTTAAAACTGCTGAGCTGTCCCTCTGGCACCTAGGAAACATTTTAAGTATTGAGATATATCACGCATGTTGGCATATGCCTTTAATCCCAGCACTTGGGAGGCAGAAGTAAGCCGCTTGCTCTCAGTGAATTTGAGGATAGCTTGGCCTACATAATGAGTTCCAGGCCAGCCAGGGGTACATAGTGAGACTGTCTCCTCTTAAAATAATAATAACCATAATATGATATTATTATTATAGGTAACCATTGAAGCCAGGTGTGGTGGTACATGCCTCTAATACCAGTAGAAAACAGGGGCAAGAGAACTGTCACAAGTGTTTGGCAGGACTGGCTTACAGAATGAGAACCTCTCTCAAAGAGAATAATAATAGTACTTAATAATAACGATGATAATTTAAAAAGTTAGTCACATGTAAGGTCATGAGTGGAGGAAAATCAGATGGAAGAGGTCTAGTTTTTCGTTTGTTTGTTTGTTTATTTGTTTAAAGTTTTACATTTATTGATTTGGAGGGGAGCTCCTGTGCCAGTATACATGCAGAGGTCAGAGGACAATTGAGGGAGCTGGTTCCCTCCTTTTATCAAACGGGTTCCAGGGACTGAACTCAGGTTGGTGGCAAGTGCCCTTATCCACTGACCCAAAGAAGGGCAAAATACACTGAGAAGTGACAGCTCCCCTCAGCCAAGAGGGGACTCAACAGTGACTTGCTCTTGGGCATCTAGACAGGTCTGGTTCTTTGTCTCCCTAGAAATCCATCTTTCTTCCTAATGTTGACCTTGGTCTACATCCTAAGCGCCTGGAACTGAAAAGCAGGAGTTTTTCCCCCTCTAGTCTGTTTACCACTCTTTCTGGAACAAAGCCCTTCAAACTTCAAAAGGGCAGAGAAAATAAGGGAAACAGGCCTACCCTGAGGGCTGCTGAAGACAGAGCCGGATTCTGAGAGGGCTTCCTTGCCTCCCTCTAGGGTCTGGTGGGAAACCCTCTTTCTCCCACCAACCTCTACCCTGAAAAGCCACATCAAGAGTTTAGCGTTGGGGCACAGGCCTCTCTCATTACAGGGTGGGGAGGCACGAGGTAGTTACCATTGTACAGAGGCACAAGAAGTTCTTTCGGGCTGTCTTGAATAACAAGGATTACACGGGGCCTCCTTTGTCAGAGCACATGCCTTCCATTTCCACACAATTGACTTACAAATTCTCTTTCTGAGAACAATGGCTATTCAGAGGTTGGGGACATTGTGTCCATGTGACTTCTGGCCAGACACTCAGAGTCCTCAAGAAGGAGGGGGTTGTGGGAGGATTCAGTCTCAGCCCTACAGAATGTGCCGACACTTGGATGTGTGCAGGTCTCAGTGTTTGCCAAGAATCTGCGGGCACACACAGGTGCCTGGTTCTGACCTGCTTCTGAGTATTCCGGTGCATGAGGTTTCCACGTGTCCTGCTGGCGCCTCACACAACTTTTTCTCCATATTGAGTAACTGTGTCCTCAAGGAAGGTCACAGTAATAATGGCAATTTCAGACATGATCCAGGCCAAGAAATGTAAAAAAAAAAAAAAACAAACAAACCAAAACTCACTCTCAACAGAGTTCTGGCTGCCTATCTTTTGAAAATATCAGCTCGGCTCCTAGGGAAACTAAAACAGTAAGGACTGCTTATCCTAACCAGACAGAGGCCCTTGAACCTCTTCACAGACTGGGCAACAGTGGTGGTGGTTTGGTCTCCTAAATTCCTAGCAGGAGGCAAGAGGATCGGGAGTTCAAGGCCAGCCTTGGTTACACAGTGATTTCAACCCCCAACCTGGGCTACATGAGACCCTGTCCTGAAATATCAGCATTTTTGGATAGAGATAGGAGGCACAGCTCCCTGCCTATAGCAGACTGAAGAGTTAGTTACCCTAGGCCTCTAGGGACCTAGCTTTGACAGATAAAATAGTTTCAAGACAAGCCACTTTACTGGGCCGTGTTGGGGTTTAATAAGGGTATATTAGTGTAAACTTAAGCACAGTGTGAAGAGCAGTACTCAGAAGAAAGCAAGGCACACCAAACGCGTGGCTGCAGGCTTCTTACAGGGAGGAGTTGCGGCTTGCCGATTTTCACAGTAGTCATATATGGGGTCCCGGTTTGAGAGTAAGGATGTGTAAAATGTGTATGCACACTTGCCCACACACATGGGGCCCACCAATTCGACCCTGCGCACACACAGTCACACATACCATATACATATACACATGCAAAAAGTGCGTTAGAAAAGGTGAGTGAGGCAGTGGTGGAGCACGCGCCTGTATTCCCAGCGCTCTGGGAGGCAGAGGCAGGCGGAGCTCTGAGTCTGAGGCCAGCCTGGTCCACAGAGCGAGTTCCAGGACAGCCAGGGCTGCACAGAGAAACCCTGTCTGAAAAAAACGAACAAACAAAACAAAACAAAAAAAAAAACAAAAAAAAGAAAGAGAAAAGATTAACATACAAGGAAGCCAGTTGACCAAAGACTGGAAACCCCTTCCCTACTAGGGCTGGTAGCCAACAGAACACTTGTGAGAAAGCCCGCACTATAACACAAGCGAGGCAGGTGCTATGGAAATGGCCTGTGAGGCTTGTGACCCAGTGTTTGCAGCCCCTGCCTCTTCCTGGCTCACTGGACCACCCCCATTCTTAGGAGTATCCTTCTCTTTCTTAGCCCACTCTTCTATTTACCACATGTGCCTGGCACCAAGTCTCTGCCATGTGACGCAAGAGCCCGGGAGCCCCGGCAGGTCCCCTCCAACTCTGATCTACAACTCTAACAGGATTTGGGTAACTCTAACAGGTTATTCTATCAGTATCTCCAGGGTAGCTAAGAAATCTAAAGGAGGCCACTGGGAGGTCCCTGAGGGGCACTTGGCAGGTAAAAGTCTGTATCACAGCGATGGAGGGAGAACTTCATCACTGTAAGCAGAGCTAACAGCTTTGTCTTGGGAAGCAATGCGACGGTACTCAAGGTTACAAATGTGCAGGCCTTAAGCCCCATTCAAGTGCTGCTTCACCATAAAATATCTTCAGCGGTTCTCAGCCTCCCTGACGCTGCGACCCTTTAATACAGTTCCTCATGTTGAGGTGACCCCAACCGTAAAATTATTTTGTTGCTATTTCCTAATAGTAATTTTGCTATTGTTAAGAGTCATAATGTAAATATTGGATATGCAAGACATCTGATATGGGACCCCAAAGTGGTTTTGACCCAGGAGTTGAGAGCTGCTGCTTTATGTGAAAGGATTGTTAATGCTATGTTAGCAGTTTTTATAGAAAATATGGATATGACTTCTCAGCTGGTTAGAGGCTTTAACTGGACTCTGGGGTGAGGGATTCCTTTTCTGTCCCATATCCTCATAATTTTCCTGTCTTTGTATCCTGTGTAAAAATAGACAAAGCAACAACAGCAAAACCAACGAACTTTCTCTAACCTGCTCTCTCAGTGTCTTACCTTACCTGAAGGTTGTCTGGCTGGCTTGTTTAAGACAGGGCAAGGCAACAAAGTTATGTGGAGGAGTTTACAATCTGGGACTCCACTTGGCTCAGAAGTAGCTGAGCAGCCTGAGACCCTTACCTGTACAAACTGTACACACAAACCCCGCTTGGAACAGTGCACACAGCAACCTGTTAGGAACCTACTCGCATCCAGCTGTATATACATACGTGTTTTAAACAGTGAGACTAGGTTGTTTCCTTTAGCAATCCCTTGATGGTATTTCTTTCTATTCAAATACATCTTGCGACACAGTTATGGGGTAGTAGGCCAGTCCAGCCTACACTGGTTTTGGGTGTATGTTTAATAAGGCAAAACTGTCTCCTTAAAGTGCAATCTGTTTGCTATCTTTTGCCTCTGTGTAGTTGGGTGTGCACATGATTAAAGTTAGATGGCTCAGGGGCAAACACGTGTGCTGTGAGCAAGAAGACGTATACAATCTAAGTCTGTTAATGAAAGCCGAGAAGTGCCCACACTGTGCTCCTCAGCAACCAAACTCCTTCCCTTGAACCCCATCAAAGGAAGCTCTGTTAGAAACCAGGTGCCCCCCAGGCTGCCCTCAGAGACCCATCACCAGAAGCTGTGTCATCCTTAGTGCCAACCCTTTAGAAGGTCCCTTACCCTCACAGATTGCTCTCTTGTTCTCTCTCTCCTGCTCTGTCTCTCCCTCGCATCCCCACTCTGAGACAGCCTTTTGCTCCCCTGCCTAATAAATCTCTTAAGTGAGCTCTGTTGTGTGTTGTGATCTCTGCTGTGGCATCCCTTGGCTCCGATCCACCAAGGTACCTGCCACTTAAATCCTAACAAGCTCCGGATAGTGACTGGACCCTTGAGTGCCTTCACTCATAGGGCCCCTTTTCACTCTGAACAACACATTCCTTTTGGTTTTGCTCTGAACTAAGTTTCTTTGCTACTTTGCAGATCGGTGTGTGATTATTTCAGTTTACTGAATAAGAGGCCAAGAACCTGAAAACACCCTGCCCAGGCCCTGACCGCTTGTAATAATAGATCTATGTTGCCCAAATCTGCCTGTAACTCCTGGGATCATGGGATAGTCTCCTGCCTCCCCCTCTGGAGCTGCTTGGATTTTTATATAGGTGCTGCCAGTACACTGGGCTGCCTTAGCCGGGGTTTCTAATGTTTAGACGAAACACATGACCAAAAGCAATTTGATCAGGCAAAGGGTTTATTTCATTTCACCCTTGCACATCACAGTCCATCACTGAAGGAAGTCAGGGCGGAAACCTGGAGGCAGTACTAATGCAGAAACCATGGAGGAATGCTTGTTCCTCTGGTCTGTGCATACCATTTGGTTTACACAGGCCTTAATACCTCCTGTGTGCCATCCCTGGGTGGGTGGTCCTGAGCTGTACGAGGAAGCAGGATGAGCAAGCCATGGCCAACCGACCACTAATTAAGAACTGTCCCATGAGCTTGCTCACAGGCTAATCTGGTAAGGTCACTTTTCTCAGTTGAGGTTCTCTTTTCCAAACCATTCTAGCTGGTATCAAGTTGACAAAGGGTGTGTGTGTCGGGGGGCACAATCATTTAATTTAGTCCTCTGGTGCAAAGAAGGTTTTAGACAGGGTCACACCAGGTAGCCAGGATTGAAGCTCATAATTTCCACATCTCAGTCTCAGCTAGCTTCCCAGGTGAGCATCACCACACCCAGCTCCATCGTTTCTTTATTATGAGGAAACTCCAATGATAACGTGTCCCCAAAACAGCATTCAGACTCATCACCACCCTTCCTCTCCATCTCCTTTCTCAGCCCAGCCACAGCCAGCCACGGGAACCTCGCCACACCGGTGCAGAAAAGACACCACCTCGGCCAGAGGACAGAATCTCTGGCCTGGGTAGGGACTTAACATTCCAGTTGGGCTGGCTCGATGGCTTTGGCTAAGGGATCACCCCTGGGAGCTGTGCTAAAGGGACAAGTGGAATAACCAGTTCTTTAATGAGATACTGTACTTTTCCTCCCCAGAACCCCCGGCCTGAGTTCAGAAGCTTAAGGGCCACAGACACACTAGGTTGTAAGTCAATCCAGTTTTCCAAGTTATTCAGGAAAGTGAACTTTTTGTTTTCTTTCCTTCTCTTTTCTAAGCATATTTTCCTTTACAACCCCTGCACCCCAGCATTTTGGGCTTCCTTACCCTTTCCCCAAAGTCTTCCTCCAGGGCTTGTGCCTTCTTGTTGCCCATGTTTCTGACCCTCCAATTCAGATTTTTCCCTTCTCTCCTCCCTTCTCTTCCTCTGGGCAGCAGCTGAAATTTAGAGTTTGCCTGGCCTGCTGTTTTTTTTTGTTTGTTTGTTTTTCCTTTAAATGCTAATAAAATTGTCCCCATGCCTGTGGTCTGTGGCTTTCTTAGGTGGCCCCTGCCACAGGGAGTTACTGGGAACACAGTACCCTTCTTTTTGCCCACTAGGACAAGCTGCCCTCTAAGAGCCCTTGCACCACCGTGGGGCAGTGGTAGGGTCTCGTGAATCTGTGCATATCATTTGGCTTACGTAGGCCTTAGTACCCTCCTTCCTCCCTGTGTTGGTGTGAACAGAGTTTGATGTCAGGTATTTTCCTTAATCATTCTCTTCAGAGTCTCTCGTTGAGTGTAGCATTCTCGTGAGCTAGACCGGCAGGCCAGGGATCCTCCTGCCTCTGTCTCCCCAGTACTGGGCTTACAGGCATCCACAGCCACACCGGGCTTTACACATGTGTGCCGGGACAGAGTTCCTACCCCTGTGCTTACAGTTCAGCAGACATGTCACTGACTAAGCCACCTATCTCCCTGGGCTCCTCGAGTGCTGCTTCTGAGGAGGGTGTCGCTGCGTAGGCCGGAAGCCTGACCTGGTACTCTGTACTCGGAAGGCCTTGAACTCTGGATGCTCGTGGGTCAGGATCAAGTACTAAGCTTGCAGGCAGACCTTCAAGAGGGCGGCTTGCTATGGCACCACTCCCACGCTTGTTTAAGGAGTCAGCTCTGACCTGCCAACGGTGTAAGCCTGTAAGCCAGGGACTCCGTATTTAGGGAGGGAAAGGAAGGAGGGAGTGAATCGAACCAAGATTCACCTGTGGTACCTCCAATTCCAACCCAGCCTTCTGAAGCCCGTTATTTTCTCCGTTTGCCTTCCATGACCATGAGAACCCTGGCTCCAGCAGGGAGTTTTCTAAGTTGAAAAGTTTTCTAAGAGGTTAGGTATGGCCTCATGCCTGAATTCTATCATTTAGGAGGAAAATTTCTGAAAGTTCAAGGCTAGCCTGGACTAACTAGCAAGACTCTCAAAAACAAACAAACAAACAAACAAACAACAACAAAAATAAACCAGGGGCTGGAAAAAAATGGTTCATGGGCAAAAGTGCTTGCTGCCAAGACTTTTGACGCTGATTTCAAAGGAAAAACTGACTGTCAAGGGTGGCCTCATAGCTGATCGAGGGAGTGCATGCCTTTAATCCCAGCAGAGGCAGGTCGGTGTACATAGAGAATCCCAGGACAGCCAGGGCTACACAGAGATACACTGTCTCAAAATAAATAAATAAGTGGTCCTTTGACCTCCACAAATGTGCCATGCCATGGCACATGTGTGTCAACACACATGCACATCCTCACATAAATGAGTTTTAAAACAAATAAACAAAGAAAATTATCTTATAGATATTTCTCTCAGGTGCAGTACATATGCTAAAAATTCCTCTCGGCAGAACTGGGTGGTGTCCTTGTCTGCTTTCCACTGCTGTGATTAAACACTCACAAAGGCAGTGCGGGGAGGGAGGGATTTGTTTGATTTGCAGACTATAGTCCTGCCTTGAAGGAGCCAATGCAGAAACTCAAGGTAGAAACCAGGAGCAGGAACTGAAGTGGAGACCGTGGAGGGATGCTGCTCCCTGGCTTGCTCAGCTGCTTTTCTTCTACGGCCGGGGTGTGCTTTCACAGGGATGGGGCTCCCACAGTGGCCTTGGCTCACCCACATCATCCAGCAATTATAAAAATGCCCCAAGGGCATGCCCAGGCGGATGGAAGCATTTCCTCAATGGAGTTTCCACTTGCCTCTGTCTAGGTTTGTGTCAAGCTGACAGCTGTGCCAACAAACTATCTAAAAGAATCTAAAGGATCCATAGTGGGAACAAGAATTAAACTTGATATCTGGCGGAGGTTGGGGGGAGATGGAGAAAGGAACTCAATCAAATTATGGAAAAACCAGCCTAGGCCAGGTATGGTGGGTGACTGCAATCCTAATTTTCTGGAGGCTGAAACAAGAGGGTAGAAACTTGAAGGCCAGCAGGGGCTACATAGCAAGACCCCATCTCAAGCCAACCAACCAACCAACAAGCCAACCAACCAAATCCAAATACTTGAAAAAAAAATCACATGAAAAACCTTCACCCATATCTTCCTACCCGGAGTCAAAGGGTGGGAGGCTAGGGTTTCCTTACATTCTGACCTTTTGAAATGGAGCCTGTCTGGAGATCTTAGATGGCAAGGCAAGGCTTGGCCTTTGGACCTTGAGCAGAACTGGGACAGAGGGAAGCTGATATGTAGAAGAGATATTGCTCTTGCCTTTCTCCAGCCAATACAGGTTTCGTAACTCCCTGGAGCCATGACCCAGTCCCCCATTGGCCCCAGCTCAAATCAGCTCTTTTAACTTAGTCTCCCCTTTGAAACAGTCAGGCTGTGAGCCAATGCCGTCTCATGGTTAAGTTACTCTACAGTCTCTACCAATAAGCTCCAGACACCGAAAACCCTGGACCCAGCACGGACCCTAATAAGGGTAAATGACTTGGAAGCACCTATGAGGCTCAGGCCAGGGGGAACACTGACCTATCACCCCAGTGATAAGTAATAGTTCATGGATAGTATGCCTGCTGATCATGCTTGAGGCTCTCGGTTAAAGTTCTAGTGCAGGGAAACGTTTGGAAAATTAAAGAAATGCCAGGCAGTGGTGGCACATGCCTTTAATCTCAGAGGCAGAGGCAAGTGGATCTCTGGGTTTGAGGCCAGAGTGAGTGGACAGAGTGAATTCCAGGATAGCCAGGGCTACACAAAGAAGCTCTGTCTTGAAAAAAAGAAAGATTAAAAAAGAGAAAGAAAGAAAGAAAGAAAGAAAGAAAGAAAGAAAGAAAGAAAGAAAGAAAGAAAGAAGCCTAGTTTAGCTGCTTGTAATTCCAACACTCTGGAGGTACTGGATCTCAAGGCCAGTCTGCTCTACAAAGTGAATTCCTGGCCACCCAGGGCTACCTTGTCTCAAAAACTAGTCACCTAAGGGTGCAGAGACAGCTCAGTAATTAAGAGCACCGGCTGCTCTTCCAGAGGACCCAGGTTTGGTTCCCAGCATCCAAGTGGTGGCCAACAACCACTTGGATCTAACGCCCTCTACTGGCTGTCTTAGGCACTGCACACACACGTAGTGTAGAGACTTCCGTTGAGGCAAGCTGCTCATATAACATAAAGTAGAATCAATAAAACAAAATAAAACAGAAGGCTAGCTTTAAAAACAAAAAAATCTAACCTCTCTGGTTCTTGTCTAAGGACACCTTTACTTCAACTGTGTCTCACCTGACTGGCAAGCAGTACCTCTGATTTGGAAAAGAGGGGCAGGGAGAGGCAGGCTACTGTAACAATGGGTCAAGGTTAGCACTAGGCTCCTTCATGCACTGGTGTATGTTGTTTTCGTAACCCCTCAGATAAACTGTAACAGGTTGTGTGTCACAAGCAGTTCCTGAGGTCCAGCCTTCCACAAACCACAGAACTTCCCTGGGTCATGCTCCTTGTGGTGAGAATCACAAGCTCTCCCTGGTCACCAAAACTCAGCCCAGCAGTGACAGTGGGCTTCTTCCTTCCTGGAAGTGTGGTAGGGATTAGGACAAAGGCGTGTGTGTGTGTGTGTGTGTGTGTGTGTGTGTGTGTGTGTGTGTACATGCACACACACATACTTTATAGGTAGTCAAGATTACAGGTCCGAGGAAGGAGGATGGGGTGGGAATGTAGCCCTTTTGTGGTGTGTCTGTCTAGCCTTGGTTTCAGCACTCGCTATCACATAACAACGGGGTATGGTGACACGCAACACCCTAGCACTTGGGAGGTAGAAGCTGAAGGACTCTAAGTTCGCTACATAGTAAGTTGTGGGGTGGTGGTGGCGGTCGGGGGCACAGGGAGTAGCTTTTGGGCTTTTCAAGTTCCCTGGACTCCTTACTTTGGGGCGGGAAGTCTTTACCATGGAAGAGCTATGTCAACCCTTCCTCTTGAGCGGGCTTAATTAAAACAGGGCCTTTTTTTCATTGTACACAGTTGAATACTGAGTGTTGAATGTCTTCCCAAAGGCCCATGTTTAGTTAAGACTTAGTCTCTAGAGAATGGTTCTATTGGGAATATTTAGACCTTAAGGAGAAGGGCTGTGGGAGGAAACTGGGAGTGTACCTAAAGAAAACCCCAGCCTTTCTCCTCATTGATTTCTTGAAGCATTTTTACTGGGTTCTTTCTCTCTCTCTCTTTCTCTCTCTTTCTCTATCCATCCATCTATTGAGACACTTCATATCCTTGGCTGGCTAATTTGCTATATGCACCAGGCTGGCCTTGAACTCACAGAGAACTTCCTCCCTCTGTCTCCTGAGTACTGAGATTAAAGGCATGTACTTCAATGCCCAGGTATCCCACTTCCCTCTCCTTTTTCAAGTTTGAGTAGTTTACCTAGCTAATGACTCAGAAAACTTAAGGATAGGGTCCTATAGCTTAGGCTAGCCTGGATGGGATTTGTTCCTTTCCTTCTTTTCTTCCTTCCTTCCTTCCTTCCTTCCTTCCTTCCTTCCTTCCTTCCTTCCTTCCTTCCTTCCTTCCTTCCTCACTTACCCTCGTGCTGGAATTATAAACACTATGCTTTACTCCCCAGTTCCTTCTTCATTCTCTTTTTGTTGTTGTTGTTTTGTTTTGTTTATTTTCGAGACAGAGTTTCTCTGTGTATCCTTGGCTGTCCTGGACTTGCTTTGTAGTTTAGGCTGTCCTTGAACTCACAGCAATACTTCTGCCTCTGCCTCTTAGAATACTGGGAATACAGGCATGCACCCCAGCAACCAGCTCCCTTCCCATTTTCTAATGCTCCCTGGCCATGAGTTAAGTAGTTTGTTTTACTGGTTTTTTGCCATTATCACCATCCAGCTTCTCACCAGGGGCAAAAACAATGGCTCTGCCAATCATGGATTAGAACTCAAAGACCACGAATTCAAAGAAAAAAACTCCTCTATTGTTAGACTGCCAGGAGAGAACATTTCTCTCTAATAGCCCCAGCCTGTGCCCACTCCCTCACTCATCAGAGAAGGCTTATCAAATATTGAGTTCTCACTTCCATTGCATTAGGATTTTGTTTTCAACAAAAATAATATTTCTATGTTAATGTGTACTATAATATATAATAAGCATGTGATGCTCATGTATAACATATAATAATGAACCTTGTTTTCAGTATGGAGCCAGTGCTGTGTTCCCAGTTGACGTCTTGTACCATGTTCTGAAGCCAGTTTCGCTGAGCCTGGGGAAGGTCATCCTGGTGGCCCTTGCTCAGACAGCATGGCTTTGTAGGACCGTGCTCATTCTATTTACCCTGTGTGTAATGCATTAGCCTTGAAGCTGTGACAGCATAGCTTTACCTTAGATCCAAACAGGCCTTTTGCTGCTGTTTTGTATATTGAGACCAGGTCTCACTCTGGAACCTAGGTTGGCCTCTAACCCTGCGGCAATCCTCCTGCTCCAACCTTCTAAATTTCTGAATTATTGGTTCAGACAGACACTGCTTTTTTTTCTTTTCTTTTTTTAATTTTATTTTTGTGGTTTTTTTGAGACAGGGTTTCTCTGTGTAGCCTTGGCTGTCCTGGATTCTTTGTAGATCAGGCTGGTCTCAAACTTACAGAGATCCGCCTGCCTCTGCCTCTCTGAGTGTTGGGATTAAACCACGTCCAGCCTCTTTTTTTGTTTCTTTCAAGTATATAAATGCAGGTTTATTTGGACCAGTTCTTGGCTGCCATGCAGGGAGAGGAGCAGAGAGAGAGAGGGGGGGGAAAGAAAGATATGCAAAGACAGAGAGAGAGAGAGAGAAAGGCATGCAAAGATACAGAGAGAGAGGGAGAGGAAGAGAGACAGACAGATAGACAAACAGAGACAGAGAGAGAGAAAGAGGAGGAGAAATGAAGAAAGATAAAGAGGAGAGCGAGAGAAGAGCAACACTGCTTATTTCTGACCCAAAGGCAGCTATAACTAAACAGAGGGAAACACCAGACTCCTCTGTCATCCATCCTTCCTTCCTTCCTTCCTTCCTTCCTTCCTTCCTTCCTTCCTTCCTTCCTTCCTTCCTTCCTTCTTTTTCTTCTTTCTTTCTTTCTTTCTTTCTTTCTTTCTTTCTTTCTTTCTCTCTCTCTTTCTTCCTTTCTCTATTTCTTGATTTATTATTTATACAGCACTCTGCCTGCATGTGTGCCTGCATGCCAGAAGAAGACACCAGATTTCACTATAGATAGTTGTGAGCTGCTATGTGGTGGCTGGGAATTGAACTCAGGACCTTTAGAAGAACAGCCAGTGCTCTAACCTCTGAGCCGTCTCTCCAGCCTCTCTGCCTTCATTTTTACGTCTGTGTTTTTTGGATCAACTGCTTACCTCTGTATTTAGGCATGTCAATCACTCAAGGGTTATCTGTCTATCCTATCTTTTCAAGAGTGAAGGCAGAGATAAGTAACTGTCCATGGATTCCAGTCACTGATGACTCTCAGAGGACAGAGGGCCACTATCCATAGTTATCCGCTCCAGACAACTTCTGGAGCAGAAGTGGTCATCTTGTTCAGCTCATGGTGACGACACAGCCTAGTCTACAAAACAAGGACCAGATAGTGAGATCCTGTCTCAAAAGAGGAAGTGAAATTTAAAAATTCAACTGGATACAAACAAGTGGTTATCATCTTTGGGCTAAGCTGGAACTTGGTATGTAGGCAAGACTAGGCTGGAGAGATCACAGAGGTTCTCCCGTTTCCACCTCCAGAATGCTGGGATTAACATTTCTTGTTTTTTGAGGCAGGGACTCATGTAGCCCAGACTGTTCTCAAACTCTCTACAGAGCCAAAGGTGACTTTGAACTTTGGATCCTCCTCTCTCTGACCTTTGGGTGCTGGGCTGGCAGCTGTGTGTGCCACTGCCACCGTGCTGTTTGTGTGGCGCTGGGGATCATGTTTCTCTGCAGCTTTAGGATTGGGAAATGTGAGCCCTCTGACTGTCCCACTTTCTCAAGATTGTTTTGGCTTGTCCCTATCCCTTTTCATAGGTGTTTCAGAGTCAGTTTGCCCAGTTATGCAATCATAGGTGGTAGGAATTTCTAAATTTTTAAATTCTTTAGATGTATGCGTTATGGCGTGTGTGCGCATGCACAGGGGTGCCTGACTGTGCCTGTGTGGAGGCCAGAGGATGTTCACTTCCCACCTTAATTCCTTGAGAAGGGCTCTTACTGACCTGGAGCTACACCGAAGGCCAGCAAGCCTCGCCCATCCTCCTGAGACTCCCTCCAGCATTGGTGTTACAGCTGTGCAGGAAACCATGCAAGTTTTTTTTGTGGGTGCTGGTGATTTGAACTCAGGTCCATATGCTTGTATAACAAGTGTTCCTACCTGCTAAGTGGTCATGTTTTGTAAACATACCTTTACCTCACCTTCTGATTGGTTTAATAAAGGGCTGAATGGCCAATAGCAAAGGCAGGAAAGAGAGGCAGGACTTCTGGGAAGAGATAGGGATTCGGGTGTGAATCAGGTGTGAAAAGGAGTCGCCAGTCTGACATGGAGGAAGAAACAGGGTGCCGGGGCTGATGAACCGTGTGGTAGAAAGTGGATTAATATAAAGGGGGCATTTTAAGATAAGAGCTAGTTGAGAACAAGCCAAAGCTATGGCTAAACATTAAGAGTTAATATCAGGAGCCATACAGCTCACTTTTTTGATCAATCTGCCCCAATCCGTGCATCATTTTCCTCTCTCCCCCATCTCCCTCTCCCTTCGTCTCTGTGTAGGCTAGCCTGGACCTCATTATGAAGCCTAGGTTGGCCTCAGACTCCCAGTGACCCTCTTGCCTCAGTCTTCAGAGTTCTGAAATTACGAGTGCGGACTATTCATTTCCGAGGAATGAATAATAGAGAATGAACAAGGAGTAAATGAATGGCGCGTCCTGGAAATTAAATCAGAATTCGGTTTGTGTTGCCTGTTGACAATAAATAAAAACCAGGGATTGAATCTTTAAAGCTCTACTTTATTCAGAGAGCTGGCAACCTGGGAGGAAAATCTGCCTTCCCTAAATCATCTCCTGTTAGCATGGGTTACAGGGAATCAGAACAAGGGCAATAAATCAGTTTAGCTTGGTCTGTCTGGCTAGGCAGTTGGCCTCTCCTCTGAGATTCCACTTTTCTTTCCTAATGACCTGTTTGGCTGCAGAAGGCTAACACACACTAAGGCCACCCAGTTTTGCACTTCTCCCGAGCTTCCCTTTGGATGCCCTCTAGTTTGAAGGTTAACCCGGAGGAAACACACCATTAGCAGAGGACGTACTTTGGGTCATTGCCCATGTGCACATTCACAACCCTCCCTTCAAAATGAAGCATGCATGTGCTCTCCCAGGACAGGGTGCAAAGTGCTCGTTTCTCCTCTGTCACAGTGGTAAATGGTCTGTTTGGCTGGAAGATAACACTCGGTACATGGGGTGATTGAAGTAAATTTTTGGAATTGCCTATCAGGGATAGGGCCTTTGCAAGAGCAACAAGTGCTTTAACCACTGAGCCATCTCTCTCCAGCCCCACTAACTTTTTTTTTTTTTTTTTTTTTAAGATTTATTTATTTGTGTTCAGGCATACAGTGTTCTGCCTGCATGTATGCCTGTATGCCAGTAAAAGGGCACCAGATCTCACTACAGATGGTTGTGAGCCACCATGTGGTTGCTGGGAATTGAACACAGGACTTTAGGAAGAACAGCCAGTGCTCTTAACCTCTGAGCCATCCCTCCAATGCCCCCCCCCCACCCCATGCTAACTTTTAAGCTGTGTTAAGTTCAAAAACTCTTCAGAAGCTCTCAAAGTCCAAATTCCCTTAAGCCGAACTCCGAGGTCCCCCACAATCTGTCTCTAATATGCCATTTCCGGCACCCACATAATGGCTTACAACCATCTGTAACCCCAGTTGCAAGGGATCCAACAGGCGCACCCGGTGCATATACATGATGTGAACAAAATATTCACGCACACAAAGTAAGTAGGTAAATAAATAAAAGTTAGTATCGGCAGATGTGCATTGGAGGGGTGGAGACACGGATGACAGAAAGGCCTACCAGGAACTTACACGCTGTCATCTGGAAACATGTAACAGTGCTAAGAAGTGACAGTCTCAGGGCTGTTGAAACACCCAAAGTATAATCACAGACGAAAACTGGGGCTGAGAGACGGTGCACAGACGGACGTCTGACGCGCTCTCCCGAGTGGAGCTGCTTCCCAGGGGCGCAGCACCGCAGATGCCTGGAGATGCGATGGTGTTCCTGACGGAGTCACATGCTACTTATGGAGTGCCTGCTGATAATTTTAACCTGCATGTGATGCCTAATCTTGGTGGTCAACTTGACTGCATCTGGAATCAACTAAAACCCAAGCTGCTTCACTCCTGTGAGCGATTTTCCTTGATCATATTATTTGAAGCAGGAACACAAAGTCTAATCTGGGTGGGACCCTCTGGTGGCAGCCCAGATAAGATGACGTGGAAGGGGACCTTGCTCTTTGCCTGCTGCCCTCACTCTCACTGGCAGGTCCATCTGTCCTGTTGCTCCTGCACTCCTTCACTGACATTAGAGCCTATTTATTGGGGATTCCAACACGAATCTTCCAGGCCTCCAGCACCAGATTGGGACCACTGAGACATCCCGCGTCATAGATGGAACAACTGCTGCGTTCTTGTCCTCTTTAGTGTGAGAAGGCCATTGCTGGACGACTCGAACAGTATCTCGTAAGCCAAATCCCATATATATAAATGCAATGTTTTTCTTTTTGCTTCTACTGTGAGCAGGATCTTCAAAAACTATTGCTTTGGACCTTTAATCTTGGTTACTTTCTCGTTTTAAGGAAAAAGATTTTATTATTTTTAACTGTGTGTCTGTGTGTGAGTTTGTGCCAGTGAATGAAGTGCCTGCAAAGGCCAGAAGGTACTGGAACACCCGGTGTTGGAGTTCCAGGTGGCTATGGGCTGACTGATTTGGTTCTGGTCCTCTGTTCTTACCCGCTGAGCCATCTCTTTAGACCCCGTAAGTGTCTTAATAGGACAACGTGATCTCCAGTTTTTGTCTGGTTATATGTTGACGTGGCAACCCTCATGGTCTGGGCTGCATGGTTTTCACATTATTCTATATGGCCTGTGGTTATTTTCATAGGTTGCCTGTGTGGTGGCCTCCTTTTTCAAGTTGTGGCTTCATTTCTTTTGTTTTCTTATTTGTTTGGTTTTGTGGTGGGGATTAAACTCAGGGCCCTACACGTACTAGGCAGCTTTCTTTTTTTTTTTTTTTTAATTTTTAATTTTAATTTTTTTGGTTTTTTCAGACATGGTTTCTCTGTGTAGCCCTAGCTGTCCTTGAACTCCTCTGTAGACCTGGCTGGCCTCAATTTTTGAATTAGTTCAATTTTTGAAACTTTTGATTGAATTCTTTTCTTTTTTGTTTTTTTGCAACAAGGTTTCTCTGTGTAGTCTTGCCTGTCCTGGATTCACGTTGTAGAGGAGGCTGGCCTCAGACTCACAGAGATCCACCTGCCTCTGCCTCCCTGAGTGCTGGGATTACAAGCGTGTGCCACCATGCTCGGCTTTGACTGAATTCTTTTTTTTTTTTTTAATTTATTTATTTTATGTATATGAGTGTTCCATCTGCATTTACACCTGCCAGAAGAGGGAATCAGTTCACATTATAGATAGTTGTGAACCACCATGTGGTTGCCAGGAATTGAACTCATGACCTTTGGAAGAACAGACAGTGCTCTTAACTGCTGAGCCATCTCTCCAGCCCCTTGACTGAATTCTTAAGAAGTTTTTTTTTTTTTTTCCATTTATTACCAAACACTAAGATAATCTGAGAGACATTTTATTTTACTTGGTTGAATTTTGTTTTACTTGAGACAGAATTTGTTTATGTAGCTCAGCCTGGCCTCAAATTCCCAAGCCTCCTATGCACAAGGCCTTGGGTTGGATAATTAGTGGTTGGTTACTCTCGTAACAGACTTGCCATTATTGCAGTAGGGCCTTAGTCTACTTGGCCAGTGGATACTGTACACAGGGCCTACAGCTGAGTAAGACTGCTACTGACAATTTCCTCCCAGCATAGCCCCTTCCAGGAATATGAGCATAGCCCACAGGGAAGAAAATACTAGACTAGCTCAAGCCTGATTTATCTGTTGGGATAAGGCATGTGTTACCTTCAACAACAGAGCTTTTTCATTTAGCCCTGGTGGGCAGACAGTAGCTGTGGCAGTTTTAGAAGGCCTCAGGGACCTCCCTGACAACCCAGAACCCACAAGACAAGGTCTGTTCTACTTCCATGGATTGCTTGTTAACTTGACTCAGTACAGAGTCTTCTGAGAGGACACACTCAGTTGAATTGCTTACATCCTATTGGCCTAGGGGCATGTCTGTACAGATGGTCCTGGGCTGTAAAACAAAGCTGCCTAAACTGGGTGAGTGGTGAGCGCCTTTAATCGCAGTACTTGGGAAGCAGAGGCAGGTGGATCTCTGAGTTAGAGGCCAGTCTAGTTTACAGAGAGAGTTCCAGGACAGCCAGGACTACATAGCCAGACCCTGTCTCATAGACAAAAAAGAAAACAACAGAAAGTTGCCTGAGCACGGGTCTGTGTGGCAGCCAGAAAGCAGCATTCTTCCACAGTTTTGCTTCAAGTTCTTGCTACAGTTTCTCCCCTGAATTTCCTGAAGTGCGAACCAAATAAACCTCTTCCTCCCCTGAGCTGCTTTTGGTCAAGTGTTTTATCACACAACAGAAAGAAGCTAGAACACAGTCTAATTCTACAGTCCAATAATCCTTCTGCCCTGCCTCCTGAGTCACCTCGCCTAACCAGCCCAGTGGAAACAACTTTATTTTTGAAACAGCATGTCACTATGTAGCCCTGGACTGGCCCAGAATTTGCTGTGTAGACTAGAACAGCCTCCAGTTCGCAGAGATCTGCCTGCCTCTGCCTCTGAGTGCATTGCTGTGTCTGCTTCTTAAACCAACACTTACAAAACCTTTTATTTGCATTTGTTTTATGCTGACTTCATCCTTGTGCTCTTTTTGTTTCTTCAGTTTCTTCGGGGGTGTCTTTTTCTTTTGTGCAGCCTCCTTTTCTGGCTTAGGAATAGTCTCTCGTTCTTAGTGAGGGTCATCTCAGTATGGTAGGGAATCCAGGGTTGACCTGAACACGAGCTTTTGTAAGTGTGGTTATGCATCTTGTGGGCTTTGCTCACATGGGTATATTTGATGACTGGACAATCTGTTGTCTAAGCCCTCAAGCTTAGCACTATTCTCTGCATTCTGAAGCATGTACTGTAAAAATTCAGCACTCTTTTTGGGCCACCAATCTTCTGCCAAGTTTCATCGTGTGGCTTCCAACTCCATCATTGTCCTTCCGGAATGTTACATACTGCTTCTTCACAGGGATATCTTTCAGATACTTGGCTTTTCAGATAATGTGTACCCTGATGGTCTGGGCAGCTTCACTGATATTCTTAAGGGGTTCAAGTATTCAACTTCTTGATTTACCAGACTTCATAGGGTTTTCTGAGAGAGCAGTGAACCATTTTCATAGTAAGAGGGAATCTACATTCTCTCTCTCCCTTTCTTTTTTGTTTTGGTTTTTCAAGACAAGGTTTCTCTGTGTAGTCCTGTCTGCCCTGGAACTTGCTCTGCAGACCAGGTTGGCCTCTTGCTCTGAGATTTGCCTGCCTCTGCCTCTGAAGTGCTGGGATTAAAGGCATGAGCCAAACTACCTGGTGGGAAATAACATTGTTTCTTTTTTCTTTATTCTTCTCTCATATATTATACCCCAACCACAGTTACTCCTCCCTCCTCTCTTCCCAGTCCCTCTTCCGAATCTCCCCTCTTTCCGAGGTCCATTTCTTCTCTGTTTCCCTTCAGAAAAGGGCAAGCCTCCCAGGGATATCAACTAAACATGGCATGTCGAGTTACAATAAGACCAGCCACATCGTTTCACATCAAGGCTGGAAAAGGTCCCCAAAAGTAGGCAAAAGAATGAAAGACAGTCTCTGTTCCCACTTGGGAGTTCCACAAGGACGCCAAGCTACACAACCATAACATATATGTAGAGAACTTAGGTCAGAACCACACAGGCTTCCTGGCTGTTCTGTCTCTGTGAGCCCCTGTGAGGCCCTGGTTAGTTGATTCTGTGGGTTTTCTTGTGGTGTCCTTGACCCCTCTGGCTCCTACAATCTTTCCTCCCCCTCTTCTTCAGAATTCTCTAAGCTCTGCCTAATGCTTGGCTGTGGATCTCTGCATCTGCTCCTGTCAGTTGCTGGCTGAAGCCTCTCTGGTGATAATCATGCTAGGTTCTAGCCTGGGAGTATAGCAGAATATCATTAGGAATAATGTCATTGACTTTTCTTTCTTAACAGACCTTTCTTAATAGACCTGATTCTATCCCAGGTCTCTGGGCTGTTCAGACCCTGGCTCCTGGCCCTTCAGGCAGTGTCAGGGGTGGAATCCCCACCTTGTGGCATGGGTCTCAAGTTCTACCAGCCACTGGCTGGCCACTCCCAAGAGTTCTGCTCCACCTTTACCCCAGCACGTCTTGCAGGCAGGACTAATTGTAGGCCGAAGGTTTTGTGGCTGGGTCGGTGTCCCAATCCCTCTACTGGAAGCCTTGCTTAGTTACAGAAGATGTCTGGTTCATGCTCTGTATCCCCCATCACCAGGAGTCTTTGCTAGGGCCACCTTTGTAGAATCCTGAGTTTCCACTGCACTAGGTTGCTAGCTCACCTCTGAAATGCCTTCTGATTCCAGTAGTCTCTTCCGGGTCTCTCTCCCTCCATCCCTCCACCTGATCCCTCCTGTTTCCATCCTTTGGTAGCTACTGTTTTTCTTCCCAGATCTGTTTTGATCCTTTGCTGGGTGGAGCCTCTCAGAGGACAGCTAGTCGCTAGTCGTGGAATTAACATTCTTAATAAGCTCTCCAGATGTTGATTTTGTACACAAATGCCTGAGAACCTGGGCTGGTTGTGGTGGTGTATGCCTGTAATCCCAGCACTCAGGAGCCAGAAGGGCGAGGAGCATTATAAACTTGAGGCCACCTAACCTACATAGTGAATTCCAGGCCAGCCAGGGTTACAGAGGGAAATCCTATCTCAAAAATAAATAAATAAATAGATAGATAGATAGATAGATAGATAGATAGATAGATAGATAGATAATCCAAGCCTCCTATTTTCTTCACTTGCATGGGAAGAAAAAAAAGAAGGGAAAACACCTCAGGGATGGAGAGATGGCTCACTGGTTAAGAGCATATATACTACTCTTCCAGAGGACCTGAGTTCAGTTTCCAGCATCCACAGGTTGGGCAGTTCCTAATCACCTGTAACTCCAGCTCCAGGGGGATCTGATGCCTCTGGCTTCCATGGGCACCAGTGCTGGAGTATACCCTGTCCCTGAAATGAAACAGATCTTGAGAAGTCTTTGACTTGACTGCCAATGACATGAGCTGTAGCACCGTAGCCCTTTTCTTTTCTTACTGTACTGGACCAATTTTTTTGTAAAGAGTTAAAAACTTCTTGCACAGACATATTCCAAGAACATATTCCAATAATTGAAAAGCCTCTGTTTTTTCTCTAGTCTAGTGGCCATTGTCAGACTCCCAGGATAATCCATGGATTTGATCAAGATCATAGTTTGTCAAACTTGAGCTGGGATTATATTATTATATTATATTATATTATATTATATTATATTATATTATATTATA
>NW_026588368.1:4143448-4337317 GCF_907164565.1 Psammomys obesus | reverse complement strand
TATTATATTATATTATATTATATTATATTATATTATATTATATTATATTATATTATATTATATTATATTATATTATATTATATTATATTATATTATATTATATTATATTAGTGTTATTTAAGAGGCACAGTGGCATACATCTGTAATCCTAACACTTGAGGTAGAATATTATGAGTTTGAAGTGAGCCTGGGCTCCAATGTGAGTATTATCCCAGTCAAGACAACATAAAAGGATGTTGTCTCAAACAAAACAGAAAACAATGAAAACAACAATAATCAGTTATCTATCTCTTGGGGCAAGTAGAGGTAAGGGTGATGCCAGTCCTCTACCCACTGTGTATGGCAGCCTGCAGGAGCCAGCCAAAACAAAACAAAACAAAACAAAAAACCAAAACAAAACATACACACACAAAAAAACCCCAAAACAACAAGGCAGTTATCATCTTAATAACAGCGATGCCGGACACTTAGAGATCACTCTCTGTGATCCAGGGTGGCTCAGGGTGGCTCAGGCGGCAGGCAAGCGTGCAGACAGGAAGGGCTGTGGGGAGCAGGAGGGAGGGTTGAAGGAAGTGTGGCAACCCCGTGAAGGCAGAGGTTATGGGCACCGTGCCTGCCAGCTGGGGAAAGCTCTGACTCATGAGAGGCCCTGGTGTCACTGTGTGTCTATCGGGGAAGGGTGGGGTCTCTGTGGGCTTGCCATTTGTTTCTGCACAGACGTGTGTCTCTGACAGGACTGAGTTTGTGCGATTGTAAAAAAAAAAAAAATGTGTTAAACCAAAATATGTGTGTGTGTGTGTGTGTGTGTGTGTGTGTGTGTGTGTGTGAGATTTGGGGCTTGAATTAAGGGCCATATGCATCTAGGCAAGTGCTCTAGCCTGGTGTTCCATCCCCAGCTCCAAATCAAAATTCTTTTTTTTTTTTCTGTTTTTCCTCAAGACAGGGTTTCTCTGTGTGAAGCCCTGGCTGTCCTGGACTTGCTTTGCAGGCCAGGCTGGCCTGGAACTGACAGAGACTCGCCTGTCTCTGCCTCACAAGCTTGGGGAATAAGGATGTGTGCCACCAGGCCTGCCTCAGATCAAAATTCTTGAGACCAGGTTCCCTGAAGTCAAAACGTTTAAGCCATTACAGAGACTGGCTGGAAAAAGAACCAGGTCCTGGGGCAGGTTTGCAAGTGCCTGCGAAAGCAACACCAAGAAGGCTAGACGGCAGCAGGAGACATGCTGAGCCCTTTCTTCTGTTCTTTCACTCCGTGTTTCCCTCCCTCCCTTCTGCTTTCTGTTCTCCGTTTGTCCAGGGTCCATCTGTGGTAGGTTGGCACAGCCACACCTGGCTAGTAACACACAAGCTGTGTGAGTTCCTATTTTGCCGTGCTGGTGTTGAAACCTGTGGCCTTGGGCAAGCTTCCTCACTAAGCCACTGCCACTGGCCTGACATATGACCTTATTAAACAGAATTCAAGAAGATCGTCTTAGGGATACAAAGTGAATAAAGTGTCATTAATAAAGAATAAAAAAAAGAAGATTGTCTTACTCTTTCTGTAGGAATTATGTCTTCTTGCTTTTGCTTCTTATCTAAGCCAAGAGAAAAGCAAAAGCAATCAGAGAACCAGCTCAGAGGACTGCCTTGGCCCCACAGCCCTGCACAAGGAGATCGTTTAGTCTTCTGAAATCAGTTCCAGATCAGTTCTGTTTTCTCTCAGTAAATGCCTGCCAGTTCTTGGTTTCTACTCCGGTAAATCGAACCTTTACCAGATTGCACAGGCGCAGGAACAAAAACTGGGTAATTTGATGATAGAATTCTCATCAAATAATCCTATGAACCTGGGTTTTAACCCAGCTGGGAGGTTCATGCCTGTTTTCCAGCACTTGGGAAGCTGAAGCAGGATTTATGAGGTTGAGGCCAGTCTAGACTACACAACAAGATCCTGACCTCTGACCCAGTGTACAAACAAACAAAATCCAAATCCAAAACCCCAAATAAACAAGTAAACCCCAAAAACCAAAAATGAGTCTGCTCCAAGTTTTGGTTTAGCTGAACATTACCTTCAAGCTACTTCCAGGTGAAGAACCCTCTTGATATTATGGATTTTACTTTTCAGCCCAGAAATAGCCTTAGCACAGTGGCCATTGCCGGCAACACCAGTACGCTAGTGGTGGGGGCAAGGGCAGTTCAGGGCAAGCCTGCACTACAAAGTTGAGTTCCAGGGCAACATAGAGAATTCAGCACAGCAAACACAGTGTTGCCCCCTCCCCCCCCACAGTATTTTTTGTGGCTGAGATTAAGCAATAGTAGAACACACATCTTGACTCTTTCCTTAAACAACAACAATAATAACCCTGATAGCCTTCTTTAAAAAGGGTCCTACTCTGTAGCCCAGGCTAACCTGGAACTCATGGTACTCCTACTGCCCCAGTCTCCCAAGTACAGGGATGGTAACCAAAACATTTCAATGTCTGCCTGAAGCCAGACTCGGGAAAGACGCCACTGACTACAGAGGAGTGCATTTTATTGTACACAAGGCAAACCTCCATGAAGCCTTTTGGGTCAATGTTTTGTTTCATTTTGTTTTAAAGATTCTTCTAAAAGCTACATTTATTTATTTTTGTGTGTCTTTGTATATGTGTGTGGGTGTACACGTGTGGAGCTCAGAGGCCAACTTGTCAGTCTGCTTTTTCCTTCCTTCCCATCCCATGGATCCTGGGGACTGGATTCAGGTTGTCGGGCCAAGTGGCAAATGCCTTTACCCATTAGCCCACGCAGTTCAATTTTGGTGATTTCTTTCTTTTTTTTCTTTCTTTTTATAAAGACAGGGTTTCTCTTTGTAACCTTGACTGTTCTGGAATTCACTATTAGACCAGGCTGGCCTTGAACTCACAGAGCTCTGCCTGACTGCCTCTTGAGTGCTGGGATTAGAGACATTCATTCACCATCATGTCTGGCCATTTTTGAGACTTTTCAGACAGGTCTCAGTGTGTATCCCAGGTAAACTTTAAACTCATTATGTAGACCAGGCTGGCTTATGTAGACCAGGCTGGCTTTAAATTCTACAATTCCTACCTACACCCTCTCGCTCTGAGATTACAGATGTGTCTGGTGAATAAAGCTTTTGTTTTCTTTTTAGTGACAGAAATAGAGGTGGTTTATTAGGAAAAGTGTTCAAAAGGTACTTCAAAGGGTGGGAGTGGGCTAATGAACTAGAATCATAGATGTTCACAAGCTGATTTAAGCTGGGTGTGCGGGTGCTCTGGGAGGCAGAGACAAGAGACAAGTGGATCTCTGTGAATTCCAGGGCAGCCAAGGAGAGTCACTATCACAAAAAAAAAAAAAAGAAAAAAGTTGATTTTATAAACTGCAAAATGTTAGCGACGCTTTTAGTACAGATCCATCAAGCATTACTAAATGTCAAACATTTGTCACTCACCTGGTCTCTTTCATAGGGAAAAACAGTCAATTACAGATAAATGTTTACCTCT
Organism: Psammomys obesus; assembly: GCF_907164565.1. Taxonomy (NCBI): domain Eukaryota; kingdom Metazoa; phylum Chordata; class Mammalia; order Rodentia; family Muridae; genus Psammomys; species Psammomys obesus. The sequence goes on along the minus strand of NW_026588368.1, from coordinate 4,333,841 downwards.
CTTTAGTTCTCAGACCTATTTTCCACCCCTTCCCACTGCCAAGTGTATTCATCTAGTTGTCTGTGTCCCTTTTTCTCTACTCAGGACACGTATTTGGATTAAGCATGAAGCTCAGTGGGCAGGGCTCTTACCCAACATACATGAGGCCCTGGTTGACCAAGAACAACAACAAAAGCTACGTGCACCCATAGACACATTTGCTGTTTGAGGAGGCTGCACAGGTTGCGCTTAAGCAATGAGTCAGTCAGCGGCATTGCCGGCAATAATGTTCTGTCTTACGAGCCTTCCCCAGGGCTACACTAACTACCTGTGTTTGAGGAGCTGCTAATGCTATTTATATAATTATGAGAGTGTTTATGCTGATCTTAATTCTCGGTTTTCAACGCTGGGGCAACTTGGCACAAATGGGAATTTAGTATGTTATGACATTTCTGCAAGTGTTTGGAAATGCATTGCTTGTAAACGTTCAAATCCAAGATCAATGTGCTTTTAAACAGTATAGATACTTGACTGATGGCAGTGTAAATGCAAGTATCACAGAGTACAGTTCTTGTGTGTGGTCAGTGTGTGTATGAACTTGTATGTATACGTTTATGTGCGGGGTAGAGTCTGGTGTGTGTAGCCCAGAGGCCAACACTGAGTGTCTTCTTCAACAACTTTCTTATTTTTAAGGCTCTCCCTGAACTTACACAGCAAGCATTTAATGACTGAACCATCTCCACAGTGACAAGACAATACAACTCATCTAGAATACAGATTCTATACCAGATATTTTCAAATCAGTTAACACCATGGTATCCTAGTTACCTGGAACAATTTTATCTATGGATGAGACAGTCACAGCGACTGATGTGGTATTTCTTGCCCCTTAACATTATTTGTATATGTATTTATTATTCTGTGCACCTCTGTTGGCCACAGTGCTTATGTGGACATTGGAGGACAACCTGTGGAAGTCAGTACTTTCCTTCCGCCATGTGGGTTCAAGGATTAAGCCTGGGTCATTAGGCCCAGTGGAGCCTTCCTTGGGAACCATCTTGTGGTCTCTAGTATTTTTTTTTTTTGCTTTATTTTTGTTTTAGTTGTTGCCAGCTTTATTTATTTATTTATTTATTTATTTAGGCTCACCTTTTGTATTGTCTACATTTCTCTCTCTCTCTCTTTCTTTTTCTCTGCACCTTTCTTAGTTTCCCTGCTTCTCAGGACTTCTTATACCTTTTGAACTCTGCTTTGACCTCTTAACCCCTTACAGTTTTAATCATGATTGTCACGGAAAGTAGGAGCGCAGGGCAAACTGATGCCACTGAAATCTCCATACTTTGTGAAATTATTACTAATAAATTCTGACACGTGGGAAGACATGAATTCTGTTTCTGACATAGCACACTCATGCTATTACATTTATTTATTTGTTTGTTTGTTTGTTTTGAGGCATGCTCTCCCTATATAGCTCAGGCTGGCCTTAGCCTCCCAGTCCTGGAATTACAGGTATGGACTTCCATGGCTTGCTTGTAATTTTAAACCACAGATTTTTTTTTTTCAAGACTATATAATAATTTTGGTTTCCAATGGCAGAATAATTTTTTCCAGCAACTGTGGGGCTGGAGAGATGGCTTAGTGGTCAAGAGGACCTGGGCTCGATTCTCAGCACCTACATGAGGAGTCCAGTCCTCTCTGAGGACTGTATACACGTGGTACACAGACACACATGCAGACATAATGCCTACACACATAAAATAAAAATCAATCTTGAAAAGTTTGAAAAAAAGCAACTGTTTTGAGCAGAAAATAACTTTACTTCAAAGGAAAAGCACTGAAGCCAATTTCGAAGTGGTTTTAAATTCACAATGATATTAAGAATTTTTATTTTATTTTGAATTAGGAGTCGCCCTACCATTTGCTTATGGCTTTAGAATTTTAGATGCATCTTCCATTTTCATTGGCTATTGGCTTGACCCTCACAATGGCAGCTAAATTCATCCTAGAAGCAAGTTCATTGTCATTATGCCAATAACATGTCAACATGTCATTGAAGCCACAGCTGGATTATGAATATTACTCAACCAGTGTTTTGTCTTCCTTGTTAACAAATTATAGGTGACTCTATCAAACTGGCTTTACCAGAGGACTTGGCTGGGTCATGATTACTGATATGGGTAGGGAAGAAGGAAATATCTTTTGTTGCTGTAGGAGATGCAGGACTTACTCCCTGGGGAAAAAGATAACACCTTAATAATGGAGAGACTGGGCATGTGAGCTGATTTAGGGTGAAAAGGGACTTGCAACCAAGCCTGATGATCTGAATTCAACTCCCAAACCCACATGATGGAAAGAGAACAGATTTCACAAAGTTGTCCTCTATTATGGTGTCCAAACCCCATTAAAAAACAAAAAGAAAGAACTGAGAGAAGGGCTGGGGATGAAGCAAAGCAGTAAGAGGCTTGCCTAAGCATTCACAGGACCCAAAGATCAGTTTCTAGTGCTGCAAAAACAAACAAACAAAACCAACAAACAGGCACAGGAAGATTCTGATTCTGAAGATCCACAGCTGATACTGGGAGATACTGAATATTGCTGAATTCTCTGTGATGTGTGAATAGCTAATCAGGAGAAAACCCATAAAAGTCAATAGCTTAAGTTGTGGTCAGGAAAAGAGATCTGAAAAAAAAAAAAAATCTGCTTTGAAACGTCTGGTAGTGTCAATTAGGTAAGGATAAGGGTGAAGCCAGCGTGGCAGTGGGACTCAGGAATGTCCCCTGTGGGTAGGGAGAGTAGCAAAGATCCTTATTAGCTGAAAAGGTGTGAGCATTTTGAGGAAATAAGGTGGTTTGTTTCATCATTATAGAAGCATCAGAAATTGCATACAGTGATTGACAATGAGATCACTTCAACAGAGACAAGGTGAGAGGTAGGAGGGGAAATGACGGTGTTCTCTTAAAAACCTGTTTCGGCACAAGGTGGATTGTTCCCAGGGTAGAGTTCTTCGTTTGGTTAGCGTCTTTAAAAGAAATCGATGCAGGAGAGATTTGACAGGGAGTTTTGTTTTCTTTCGTAGAAGCAGGGTCTCATTCTAGTCCTGGCTGATCTGGGACCCAAGTTGGCCATGAACTCACTGCAGTCGTCCCATACCAGCTTCCCAAGTGCTGGGAACTAAGGTGTGAGCTGCCATACCTTGCAACATGTGAGATCTTTGACTACTGTTTTTGGTTGGTCTATTCTAAGCTTGTGTTCCTTGGGGTGGGGCTTCTTATATTAAGCCTGAAAAATCTCATTTTTGCCCTTTTAAAGCTGATATTACGGACCTTTTTATCCTTCCTAAGTCGGTGACGGAACTGAGGCCTTCAGAGTGTGTCCCAAGCACACAACATTGATCTGTATCTCCAGCTATAGGCCAAATTTGTAAGTCCCAAATGCCTCCATTTGTGGAAAGGTATAATTGTCTTAGTCTCTGACTTTCGTATCTTCTTTTTTTTTAAGAGACACAGTCTTACTCTGTATAGCCAAGTCTGGCCTGGAACTTGCTATGTAGATCAGGCTGACCTGGAACATGCAAGATCCTCTTGCTTCAACCTCTGCAGTGTTTTCTAGTGTTTTCTCTGGTTGAAGAGTTTTCCATGTCCATGTGTCCGCGATCCCCGCTCACTCCCCGCCAACATCAGACTTCAGCTTCTCAGATATAAGACCTATTGTGTTCCAATGGCAAGGACAATAAGCCGCGGTCATAGGCTTCCTCTAAAGTCTAAAGCTTCTGAGTTTACTTTAATGGTTATTTTGACCTGAAGAGTGTGAAAGATAAATTCCTCTTACAACTGAACACGAAGAAACCATTTTTCTCTGCAAACCAGTTTCTATAGTCCCTTGTTCTGGCTTCTGTTAAGGGAGATTTCAATAGGAAAGCTCACTTGTCGCAAATCACTCCTTCTGGGTAAACAGACCCAAAGCTTAAGTCGTTTGTAATCGACCACTACGTTAAGACCATTGAAAAAAAAATTGAATTATACATATTAAGGGTTCGTACATATCTTCTAGAAGTAGTAGGGCATAAATCATCATAAGTTAATAGAGTAATAAAAATAAGCCCTAGTGTTTGAGGAAGAGGTGACTAACGCTTTCGGAATCCCGAAACCTTCACAAGACGACGCCTAGCATTATTTTGGCTGCTGACACAGACACAAGCTCCAGCCCGAATCTTTAAACTGTGGCTTGCACCCGAGGGCATCGAGGGAAGCATCCCGGGCCGCGGTGGCCCACTCCACCTCTGATCTCTTCGCGAAACGTTGAGGAAGCAGGGTGAGCGCGGCTAAGGCATTCTGCCCGCACTGTTTACATTGTGTCCCCGGTCGAACTACAACTCCCAAGATGCACCGTGGCTCTAGAGCCACCGGAGGAGAGACTTCCGGTTTAGACCAACGCGGCTGCGCACGGGGTGTGGTCTTACTGGCTCGACCCGCCTCGTGCGATGCGCGTCACGGCTACGCGCGGGCGCGGAGGCGGGGAGACGCGGCGGCGGCGGTCGCGGCGGCGCGAGCACAGTCCCGACGCGGTACCGCGGTGGCGGCGGCGGCGCTGGCGGCTCCAGCGAGCGGCCCCCTCCCTCCGCTCCCCCTCTCCCCTCCCCGAGGCGCTGCTTCCCGAGGCGCCCGAGCCGCGCGACCAGGCGGCGGCCAACTCGGGTGAGGGGCTGTGTAGCTCGAGCGCGGCTTCCCGGGCTCAGCAGATTGCCGGGGTCGGAAGGAGGTGAGGGCTGAGGGACAGGTGTCCCCGGCGCGGGGCCGGGAGCGCGCGCCTGGCCGGCTCCGAGCTTGGCCGGAACTCTGACCCGCGGCCGCGCGCCCGGTGCGGGGGCCCGAGCGGCGACACCGGGGCGGGCCTGGGGCCGCGCTCCGTGCAGCTGCGGTCGCGGACGCCCGCTGCCCGCTGCCCATTGCCCGCCGCCGGGCGGAGGGTCCGAAGCCCCTACGCCCCGACTCCCGTCGACGGGGCCGGTGCCCCCCGTGACGGCCCGCGGCGGGAGTCCTCCCGCCCCGGCTCTAGAGTTGGCGTCTTCTGCTACTTGTAGGGATCTCTCTGCCCAGCCTCGCCTCGGAGGGGTTGTGCCCAGCGCCACTTTTCCAACCGCCGGGATTCGGGAAGGTTGCCCTCGTCACCTTTCCTTAGGTGGCGCCTCCCAGGCGGTCGCCGCGGGATAGTCCCGGGGCCCAGTTCTCAGCCCCTTTGAGTTTTTATCTATCCAGTGGTCAGCTTGTTAGGGAATAACGGTTATAAAGTAAGTTTTGAGAGGTCCGAGAGAGCGTTGGATCAGAAGGCTTGATGCGTTTCTTCTCCTGGCTTTCATTTATTTATTTATTTATTTTTGACCTTGATTTAAGCGTTTGCTTCTGGAGTTTGAAAACTTTGTTGAGAGGATTGAGCAGTGAATGTTTGGTTGGAAAGATTACACGACCAACCGGGAGTTGATAGGTACAGCGCTTCATTGGAGGTTTTAATATCTTAGCAGGATGATCTCTTAGTTCTATTTAATTTTTACTCTGATGTCTCATTTAGGAAAAAAAAAACTTAAAAATTAATCAGTTTATTGTATGTGCGCATGGTGTGTGTGTGTGTTCGTGGCCCACGAGTGGAGGTTAGAGGACAACTGTTACAGAGTTGTTTCTCGTCTGTTATGTGGGTTCCGGGAATCGAACTTAGGTGGTCAGGTCTTAAAATTAGCCATCTTGCCATTTTTAATTCCTGTGTTACTGTTTTCACTGTATTTCCTAAAGCAGAGTACTTACCCCTAGTCTCCAAGAAACAAATTAAAAATACTGCAAAGTTTTATGATACTTAAAATTACTTGATCATAAAATACTTCCCAATTAAATGTGTTTTTTTGGGGGGAGGCAGTGGCAGCAGGGTCTTACTCTGTAGCCTGAACTAATAAGAATCTTGCTTCTGTGCTCTACGTGTTGGCATGAATCATCTACCTCGCTGAGCCCTAATGAAAAAGTTAAAAATAAATTCTTCACAATAGTTTTTTTTTGGGGGGGGGGAAGACAGGCTGTATTTATGTAGCTTAGGCAAGCCTTAAATTTTTAAATCTTCCCCTGACTCCAGAATCTTGGTATTATGGGCAAATGTCTTACCCAGATCTTACCCCCACCTCCAAACATGGCCTCACTACATAGCCCTAGCTGTCCTGGAACTCACTATGTTACCAGGCTGGCCTCAAACTTGAGAGATCAACCTACGTCTGCCTCCCAAGTGCTGGAATTAAAGGTATGCACCACCACCACAATTCAAAAAATAAAGCTCAAAACCTTAATATTTAAAGGGAGGGATTATAAGTTTATCAGTTATATTTTCAAGTGTCTTTTTACCAGAGGCCACTTTAAGATCTTGTCACACATCCTGTTCACTTTTACACTGCTTGGAGAGTGTAATTCTTACTTCATTCTTTGAAATTTGTCACAGTGCTGATTGTGAATGAACTGTAAATTAAAACTATCTTAGTGGCAGGGACTTCCACCCATAGGCTTTAGCATATTGGTGGTAAATTATGACTTCTTTTTTTTTTTTTTTTTTGAGAAGTTCAAATTAAATTTGAAAGATGTCTTTCCAGTGTCTGTAACTGGCTACCCACCAGTTTATGTTTCAGGCTTTGGGCTACTCAGTAGCAGATTTTATCTTCTGTGGATGAGAGTAAGATTTCTAGAGCTGTCAGAGTGTTTTTCCATCCTTGGGTTTGCTGTATCAACTTACAAACAGATGAAGTATTTTTCATGAGTCGTTTGGTTTACATGGTGCACTTATTGTAAGTCATGTTTTGCTTTCTAAGAAAAATGACTTTATTTCCTTTATTTCAGAGGTTGGCAAACTCCAGTCAAGTCCTGCCTGTGGCTTGTTGTAAGGCTTAACTGGGATATAGCCACATGCAGTTGTTTAGGTTATTATCTGTTTTTTTGCTGTTGGAATACAAAGTTGAATTCTTTAATAGTTGTCATAGAGACTCATAGACTGTAAAGTCTAAAATTTTTTATTATCTAGCCCTCAATAGAGAAAGAAAAAAGTCAGGTATAGTGGTTTCTGATGTTGGCTGTGGTTGTCCATTTCTGTAATCCCAGTACTTGGGAGGCCAAGGCAGGCCTGTGAGTTTAAGGACAACATGGGCTTCATATTTTAGAGACCGTGTCTCAGAAGCATTGTGAGGGGGAGTGTACAAAATTAAAATGAGTCAGGAAATATAAAGAAAAGTAAAAATTATTCTGAATTACTTAAGAGGTTATTATGGTGATTATCCTTGTAGACTCTATTGATGATAATTTTTATGTAAATGGCTCATGTTAAATATTTGTGTTCTACTTAAAATATTTATTTTTAAGTGCGTGTGTCTGTGTCTTCGAGTGTTTGTGCATGTGTGAGTTCAGGTGTCCATGGAGTTCTGAAGAGGGCATTAGATCCCCTAGAGCTGAAGTTAGATGAAGTTAGATGTGGGTTCTAGGAGCTGAACTTGGGTCTTTGGGCCATCGTTCTAGCCCCATTCTGCTGGCTTTGACCTCTTGGGTAACAGGGATTGAACTCAGGTGGTCACTGGGCCACCTCACTAGCCCAGGCCCCCTCCCCCCTTTTCTTATTAAATGAAGGGCAGAGATACTGCCAACAGTAACTTGTTGAGCTCCCTTACTTGGTGTATAAGCATGATGAGGACCTGAGTTTGGATACCGAGAACCGGTAAAAGCCTGGCTCTAAATGGCCCATAGGGGCAAAGAGGAAGTTTGCCGGGGCTGCGGGCAGCAGCTAGCCTGGTTCTAGGTTCAGTGCAAGACCATGTGGCACAAGGTGGAGAGCGGTAGGTGAGAACACACAACCTCCTGCCGTGTGCATGTGGATATTCTTTCTCCCCCTAAGTGGGACATGTGTGCATACACAGTTCTGCCTGTCTATTTTAGTCTATTTCCCTTTTGGCTTTCTTGGATGGTTAGGTTTTTTGTTTTGTTTTGTTTTGGTGTGTGTGTGTGTGTGTGTGTACTTGTGGATTTTCTGAAAGCTATTACAGCTTTGGCTCTCTTTGTCCTTGGGCATGATTGGCTTCTTGGAGATTTCTTGCTGCACCTTCCTGAAACAGTAGCCCTTGGCAACCCACTCACTCTTGATGCCCTTCACTAAAATGTTTTCCCATGGTCAGCATTCTCATCCTTTTTCTTAGCCTTTAGGACTTGGAATTCAGCCTTTAGCACTCAGCTCTCCATATTTTTGCATCTTTTGATTTTATGTAGTCTTCTGTGAGCTTGCCTGAAACTTCTAAGGCAGACATTTGAAGATTAAAAGTGTATAAGAACAATAGCATACACTATCATTTTGGGGTGTGTGATGGGGAAGGAGGAAGATAGGGAGGGTATATGCACTTCAGTCACAATCATTTTTTAAACTTTTATGCTAGGCTAATTCGTGGGCAGGTCTTTCAGACTTGGCTGGAAGCTGTTGGGTGTTATGTTTAAAAAGCTTTGTTTGTTTTTTGAATAAGTTGTGTGTGGGCTGTGCATAATTGTTTAGGGAGCATGCTTGATATGTTACACATATGCAAGTTAAAAGACAATTTTGGGGCTGATTCTCTTTGATTTTTATGCGGGTTCCAGAGATCAGACTCAGGTCATCAGGCTTGCTCAGCAAGTAAATAAATTCCTTTACTTGCTGAGATGGCTCTGAGTTGACTTGGCTGGCTATTATTATTATTAAATATAATATAGATGACTTTTGTTAGGATTGCCTCCTCTCTCTTTTCTTTTCTTTTTCTGAGACAGAATCTGGCCATATAGCTCAAGCTGGCTTTTGGACTCTTGATTGTTTCACCAGTCCCTCCTAAATGCTTTGATTATAAATGTTTGTCACTGTGTCCAGGTGACAGAATTCTTGTCCATAACATGGTTGGTCACAGTCATAAAGAGTGACTGATCATCGGAACTACTAGGTGATGAAATGCTTATGCAGTAAACAGGTGTTTTTGTTACTTTGTTTTTGCCGAGTCTTTTTGCCCTAAGACAAAGAAATTAGTTTATAAATTCCTACCTCTCTGGTCTTCTCAGTTCCCCAGATGTTTGTCTTTGTTTTAAACTCCTCTTTAGAGGCTGAGTGTGGTGGTACAGACCCAGCTTTTGGGAGGTGGAAGCTAGGGGATCAGGAGTTCAAAGTCATCCTCTGGCTACATAGGATGATCAGGGCCAAACTGGGATTCATGAGACCCTGTCTCAAAAACCAGGAAGGGGGTGGGGCCATGTTGCTAGATATTCAGCTCAGTAAAGTGCTTTCCATGCAAGGGTAGGGACCTGAGTCTAATCTTCAGAACCCACGGAAAGTAGCTGAGTATAGTGACTAGACAGGTGGGTTGCTGAGGCTTACGGGCCAGCTCTCCTAGCATAGTCAGGTACCAGTGAGAAATCCTGTTTCCAAATCCAAGATGGAAAGCTTCCAAGGAATGATACCTGAGTTTGTCCTCTGGCATATAACACACATGCACACGCGCACACACATGCATGCAGGCACACAGGCACCTACCTATGTACACACATACAATATATGCAAATAAGTGTGTTCTCAATGTTCTTGGTTCAGCGAGATAGGGAGATGGTGGAAGGAGAGAACCCACTTCCACAAGGTGTTCTGTGATCTCCACATGTGCACCATGGCACATACGCACATATATACTCTCAAAATAAAGTGTGAAACAGCACCCCCCCCCCAAAAAAATCCTAAAGCCTCATGTTCTTTAAAACAAAAACACACAAATTTTTTTTTTTTCTCCCATAGACTTTTTTAGTTGCTTTAATGGCTTTTGGGCAAAGCTTCAGGGATTGCAAATCATGTGAATAGCTGAAAAATTAAAACCATTTTTTTCTTAACTTGTTTTTTGGACATGTTAATAACCTTTTCAGCTTTGTAGTTTGTACCTCTTTTCCCTGTGGCGTACTAAGGTCTGTTGCTTCTTTAGCCCTACCTTTAGAGGCACTGTGCTGTTTCTGTTTCTCACCCTAGGGAGAAGTCAAAGCAGTGAATGCTCTGTACTGTTTCCTACCTGTCTCAGCAGTCTGTAGGCTAAAGCCCATGAATTGAGAGTTCTAGGCCAACTTGGCTGAAGTATCAAGACTGTCTCATTTAAAGAAAAAGAGAGGTTGGGGCAGCAACCGCTTCCTTAGTGACTTTAGAGAAATATGCAGTTATGGTAACACTGCCAGTTTTGACATCACAGCCAGAGATCTTAGCTGTGGGCATTAACATTTCAACATGGAATGAATGAAATTACATATTTTATCCATTTTCATTCGTCCTATCAGTCATGATAAGAGTATATAATTTCAGAGACTCACTAAGGCATCTGGCAAACTTGATTATTACTGGGATTCTTTAGTGAGATCATAGCTTTGTAAAGTGTTGCCAGAAGGTCCATATTCAAGGCATAATTGTAGGAAAAAAGTAGATGGTCAGCTCTTGGGGAAAGTTACTTAGCTAATCTGGGGCAGCAGTGTCCGAACAGCTTCAGTGTCAGATCCGTTCTTCGTTAATTTGGTTTCTCCACATTGAATTTCTCTCACCTTGGCTATGGCGTGGAATTATGCTTCTGGATGAGATGTTGACTTAACAGAAGCACGTTAAAAAATACTTAGGGATTTCTTTCTGGGTCAATAAATTGTCATATACACTGTTTTGCTTATTTGCTTGTTGTTTTGGTGGTGTTAGGAATTGAACCTAGGACTCTGCTACTGGCCTTCATCTCTAGCTGCTGATGTTCTCTTTGTATTTTATTACTATTTTGACATAGTTTTATTGTATAGCCTAAGGTAGGCCATCAACTTGTCATTCTCCCACTTCAGCTTAAGTGCTGGAGTTACAACCATGTGCCATGTTCCCCCCTCCCCCCCATACCCAGTTTTTCCTAGTGTTTTTGTTTGTGTCTTTGCCCTTTTTTTTTTGAGACAGTCTCCTGTTTCCCAGACTGTCCTTGAACTCAGTATATAGTTGAGGATGAGCTTGAAACTCCAAATCCTATAATTCTCTTCTATGGGTACTGAGAATACAGGCCTGTACCACACCCCATTATTCTTTTCTTAGAACTTACCATGTAACTGAGGTTGCTTTTTAACTCAGTGGCCTCAGGAGTATTGGGAGTGTAGATCTGAGTCACCACACCTGGTCAGTATTGTATGAATATAGTCGTTTAACATTTATTCTGGTTTTGATAGGCATTTGGATTGTTGCCAGATCAGACCTGGTGGTGAAGCCTGTGATCCCAGTTACTTGGGAATCTGAGGCAGGAGAATTATAAATTCAAGGCCTGACTGTATACCTTATTGAAATTGTTCGGGCCAGGAGGTGATGGCACATGTCTTCAACTCCAGCACTTTAACTCCAGGAGGCAGAGGCAGGTGGATCTCTGAGTTAGAGGCCAACCTAGTTTACAGAGTGAGTTCCAGGACAGCCAAGACTACATAGTGAGACCCTGTCTCGAATGAAAAAAAAAGACGAAATTGACTCAAAAAGCAAAAAATAGAAAAACTGGTATTGTCACATATAACTCAGTGGTGGAGAACTTGCGTTGTGTGTGTGGTTCTAGGTCCAATCACTGGTTAGAAATATCAGTGTTAGGGCCAAAGATGGCTCTTCAGAGAAAGGTATTTGCCACCAACGCTGATGATATGAGTTTGATTCCAAGGTCTAACGTGAGGGAAGGAGAGAACCAACTCCTGCAAGTTGTCCACATACATTCTCACAAACAAGCAAACAAACAAACAAACCAGACGTTTAAAGCAAAACCCAAAACCTAATACTACATCGAACATTCTCATCAAGACTTCTTGCTTCTGTATTTAAGATCTTTGGCAGGTTGTTGGTATGTGTGTGTTGCTGCATTTGAGTACAGGGCTTCATGCATGCTAGGCAAGCACTCTGCAAATGTTTTTGCTTCTGAGACAGGATCTTGCTGTATATTCCAAGTTGGCCTTTAACTTGCTATGCAATCCAGGTTGACTTTGAACCCCAGTTCTGCCATGAGAGTGCTGAGATCATAGACGTGTTTAGCCTTGCAAGTGTACTGGGAATTGTTAGGGGTTGTGGTGTCAATTAAGGATTAAAATAGAAAACATAAGTAGTAGGTTGGATTGTAGGCAATTAGACAAAATGTATGAAACAAACTTTTATATAATATGTATACTTATTAAGTTAGAAATTAGGTCCTTGAGGTTGGGGATTTAGGTCTCTCACTAGTGTTTAGAAAATACTTGGGTCGGATGTGGTGGTGCACACATTTCAGATAGCACATTTAATCCAGGCAGAGGCAGGTGGATATCTGAGTTAGTCCAGCCTGGTCTGTAGAGCAAGTTCCAGGACAGCCAGGGCAACACAGAGAAACCATGTTTCGAAAAACAAACAAAAAGAAAGAAAAAGAAAACACTTAAGCAATGTTAATCTGTCAAAAGCCAGGTATGTAAGTTGTTAGGGCTGCCAGTGAAATAACCACACACTGAATGGCTCAAACAACAAATTTGTTTTCTGAGATCTTGAGTCTAGAATTCGAAGTTTAAAATATTAGCCGATGGGCTATGTTTCTCTTGTCTTAATAGAGTCTTTATTTTGGGCATGCATCCCTGGTGTCTTTTTTCTTACATAGACAGATTTAATTAGAGGTAGGCACCCCCACACCCACCCTCATTTCCTAGAGACAGATTCCAACTGTGTAGCCCAGGCTGGCTTCAAACTGCCTCTGAGTACTGGAATTAGAGGCCTAACTACCACACCCAGCCTGGGGTCCTATTCTTAATACTTCATTTAGCCTAATTACCACTTTAAAGGCCCTTTGTCTTTGTCTAAATATAGTCATAGAGGCCAGAGAGATGACTTGGCAATTAAGAGTACTTGCTGCAGTTCCAGAGGTCTGGGTTTGATCCTCAGCACCTACGGGGGTGTGGGTGGTAGGACAGGCATAGTGGTACCGGGGACAGACTGAGAGACAACACTGCGGAGAGGACTCCCAACCGGCTGTAACTCTAGTCTTAGGAAATCCAGTGCCCTCTTCTGGCCTCTTTGGATACTGCGCATATGTGCATAGACAAATATGTAGGCAAAACACCCATACCCTTAAAAGTCAAATAAAATCTCAATTAAAAAAAAAGTACAGTTATGGTCTAAGGCACTGGGGATTAGGGTTTCAACATAGGATTTTTGAGGGGATATGATTTGTATCACTAAGGAATTTCTACTGGAAACTTTGTGCTGTAAAGTTCATGGATGATGAAAAAGATAAGACAGTTTGACACATGAGGAACTGATAATTTGGAGGAGTAGGGAGATGGGAAAATAACCTCAGAAAAGTCAGGCATGGGTCGCACAATTAACTATTAACTCTTGGGAGATGGAGGTAGGAGGATTGGTTATTCTAGGGAGCCAGTGAGATGGTTCAGTAAGGAAAAGCACCTGTTGTCAAGCCTAATGGTTTGAGTGTAATTTGCTGGGACCCACAGGTAAAGTCATGAGCCAATACCCTCCAGTTGTCTTCTGACCTATACAGGGTGGCAAGTATGTCCCTAACCCACCAAATAAGTAAGTAAGTAAGTAAGTAAATAAATAAATGTAAAAATAACACCAAACCAACAACGAAAGAGTCTCAGCTATGTAGTAACTGTGAGCCAACCTGGGTTTCATGAGACGGTAGCGCAAGAAAGACCCAAACGAAAACCTGAATAAATAGTTCCAGAAGAGCGGTAAGAGCTAGGAAGACATTAAATAGCGTAAAGTATTAGTACAGTTGTTAGGAGGAGTGAGGTATGTTGTATTTAGATAAAAGTGGAAAAATTAGCCTTTGCCCAAAAGGAGACCTTTTACCTAGAGGTAAATGGTAAGAGAGGTCTAATTAATTATGAGCCCAGGCCTGTTTCTAGATCATGAATCTGATAAGATTGGGAGCTGATTCTGTTGGTGAGCTCAGTTTTTCTTGAACTTTTGAGTTCGAGAGTGTTAACTGCCATGCCTAGAAGTCAGTTTTCCATCCCTCTTCTCCACCTTCCTCTGGTTCTCTCTTTCTTCTTCTTCCTTGGTGTTCCCTGAGCTTTGAAGAAAGTGACACAAACGTAGCATTTTTGGCTGGATATTCAATAGTCATTTATTCTCAGGTGGCCATTAAGTCTATAAAAAGAAACTAACCAATACTGACAGCAGCACTGTTCTGTTCTTTGTGTATAAACAATTATTTAGAAGGCATTTTGAGAGGTATGTTATGTTCATTTAATAAAACAGCAGCAGTAGCTCCCCTGCTAGGACCTATAATAATCTCCTTAGCCATGGACTTTTGCTGGAGTTGAATTTTCATCTGTGGAGTGGGCATTACATGTATTCAGAAAATGGCTGATTACTCCTAGAGTAGACTTGACATAGTTTTACCACTGGGCTAATTTTGCTTCATCAGTTGATACTGTTTTATACTGAGTCCACAGATGAGTAAGGCTTTTCATGACAGATTTCTCCCAGTAGTGTGCATAGTACCTCAGGCAAGTTTTTGGTGTTTTTGAGGCAGATTGTCACTATGTAGACCCTGCTGACATGGAACTTGGAGCGATCCCCCTGTCTCTTTCTGTCTCCTCTCCCCTCCCCTCCTGCCTCTTCTCTCTTCTTCCTCAACCCCTCTTTCTTTTTCTGAGACAAGGTCTCTAGTTCTGGTTGTCCTGGAGTTTGCTATGTAGACTCACAGAGCTCTGCCTGTCTCTGCCTTTTAAGTGCTGGGATTATTAGCACACACCAGCATGCCCAGGTTTTCCTCATGTGTGTTGTGGATCAGATCCTCATGCTTGTGTAGCAAGCTCTCTTTGGCTTTTAGTCATGTTATTTTCCCTCCCTCCCCCTGCCTCCTCTTCCTTCTTTCCTTCTCTCTTTCTCTCTCTTTTTCTTTCTTTTTTGAGACAGCATTTCTCTGTGTAACCCTGGCTGTCCTGAACTCAATCTGTAGACCAGGCTGACCTCAACTCAAAGATCTACCTGCCTCTGCCTCTGCCTCCTGAGTGCTAGGATTAAAGGTATCCACTTCTAGCTATGCTATTTTCTTCTTAAGGGAGAATATAGCAATCCTAATAGCCTTTACAAAATGCTTCTGTGCCATATTTAGAAGTTTGTGTAGTAAGCTGCAGGTCCTCATTCCGTTCTAGAAACGTAATCCTACCCTCTTAAACCTGAAAAACAAAAGTCCTGGGGGAGGCTGGAATGATATAAAAGTTCTGGAAAAGCAGTGAAAAGCTTACTAATAGTAAGGAAACAACCAAGAAAAGATTATGTTTTGAATGGTAGAAGAGTTCTAGTACTTGGGAAGGTATGGCATGAGGATGTGAATTAAGGGCCAGCCTGGGCTTTATAGGAAAAATTCTTGTTTCTCAAAGAAAAACAGGAAAACTTGTCATGTTTTTGTTTTTATCCTTCATCTTCCCCCATGATTCAGTTTTGATTAGAGGAAGTTTATGTTCCCATTCCCTCTCTTAAGCCGGAGGAATCTGAGTAGCCCTTTCTTGTAATTTCTGTCCTTAGGGAGTGCCAGAAAAACTGGTCTCTACCTGGTTTGGGAAGGCAGCATAATTAGGAGTTTAGGCAGACAACAGGTGCACCATTCACAAAGGGCACAGAACAACTGCAGATCCAGATGCTTGTTGGCAGAAGAGTTCAGATGCACTCATACTATAGACCTTCTAATGTCTTAAATGAAGCTCCCGTGAGATTTTGGGAAATTAGGACCTGCTTAAATCACAAACCTCATAGGCCCAAGCAAGACACATTCTCAAAAAAAGAATCTTTTACTTGCTCTTATTTGAGGGTCCAAAGCATGTCCATCTCATAAGCATCTCAGATTTGAACAGCCAGATGATTTGGTCAACTTGAAGAAATGGCATTTAGTCTTATTTAGAAGTTTAAAGAAAACAAATGAAGAGAAATGAACAGTGCCTAAGGAACTTGTGGAATACTATCAAGCAGTCCAGCTGTACATTATGAGTTCAGAGGGAGAAAATAAAAGGGCAAAGAGATTATTTTAAATAAATAATGATTAAAATTTCCAGTTGACCTAAGAGATGAATCTGTAAATTCACCAAGTTTAATCGATTATAAGTAACAAACTCAAGGAGATGCACCTTGAGACACTTAATCAAACCCTTGAAAACCAGGGAATCTTGGAAGTAGCAAGAGAAGAGTGGCAAGGATTCTGAATGCAGATTTCTTTCTTTAAAAAAAAAAAAAGATTTCTTTTTATTTTATGGGCATTGCTGTTTTGCCTGCATGTATGTCTGTGTGAGGGTGTCAAATCCACTGGAACTGGAGTTACAGACTCCAGTTGTGAGCTGCCATGTGGGTGCTGGGATTTGAACTTGGGTCCTTTTAATCCATCAAAACTCAAAAATAAAGAAATTAAGGCATTCTTAGAGAAACAAAAGCTGAAAAAGTTATTACCATGAGATCTTCTCTGTAAGAAATGCCAGAAGACTGAGCTTTGGTGGCACACAACTTTAATCCCAGCACTTGGGAGGCAGAGGCAGGCAGGTCTCTGAGACCAGCCTGGGCTACAAAGTGAGATCCAGGATAGCCAGGGCTACACAGAGAAACCCTGCCTTGAACCCCCCCTCAAAAAAAAAAAAAAAAAAAAAAGCCAAAAGAGAGACCTTCATGCTGAAGTGAGTCACTGGCTGGTAGCTTGGAGCCATGTAAAATAAATGGTGTGTGTTAAATGCACAAGTATTATAGTAAAACGATATGAATACTTTCACGGAAATAATCAGGAAAAAGAACAAAAAAAAATGAATAAAAGAATTGAGGTCACTAGATTTAGCAGCATGTAACAGTTGCTCTCTATGTAATTCATCTGCTTTTTATAGGATTACAAGATGAAGGAATAAAATACTGTATACATTAATGCTATACAATGCCATAAGTATACACATATCTACTCATCTACTTATTTATTTTAGCCTGGGCTGTATAGCTGAATCTGAATTTTTGGCCCTGCTTCATCCTTCTAAGTGTGGGGATTGTAGGCATGTGTCACAGCAGCCAGTTCACACGGTGATGGAGGTGAAGCCCAGGGCTTCGTGGGTGTTAGGCAGGCACTCTGCCAACTGAGTTTTGTCCCTGTCCCGAAAGATCAGAGACATAAAGCGGGGGGTGAGGTGGGGAGCTCTGCAGCAGTGCATCTGTAATGCAGTTGAAGTTAAATTCCTGCCTTAATCTGTTTTGTGTTGCTATGACAAAGTACTTTAGACTGGGTAAAGAATAGAATTTTATTTTCTCATAGCAAGGGAGCTTAAGATTAAGGTACTGGCAGCTTTGGTGTGTGGAGAGGGCTTCTTCTAGTTCTAAAGAGGGCCTTTTTTTTTTTTTTCCCCTGTGCCCTCTGAAGGGGTGTATTTTTAGACCTGATGTGGCCTTAACTTTATTAATGTTGTATATTTGTCTTAGGGCTTCTGTTGCTCTAAAGAGAGAGCATGACCATGGTAACTCTTAAAAAGGAGAATATTTAATTGGGGCTGGCTTACAGTTCAGAGGTTTAGTCATTATGGTGGAAAGCATAGTGGCACACAGGCAGACATGGTGCTGGGGAGAGGTAGCTGAGAGTTCTGTATCTGGATCAGTAGGCAGAAGGGAGAGACACTGAGCCACTAGGACTGGCTTGAGCTTCTGAAACCTCAAAGCCCTTCCTCCAACAAGGCCACACCTCCTAATAGTGCCATTCCCAGTGGCCTAGAGGGAGCCGTTTTTATTCAGACCATGACTATATTCCTTGTAGTTTGATAATATATTGTGGCAGATATGGTTACTTGTTAAACCTTCCTTCAGGATTATTAAGTACTTGGTTTATTTCTTTAATGATTAATAGGCTTGTTTTAGTGAAATCTATTTACCTCTACTATGTCTTGCACTTCTTGGTCCTGGAAACCTGGCAGCTAGGAACGAAGTAAAGAAAGACCCAGATGTGTGCAGAAAAGCTAGGATTAAGTGGCCTGTGCTCTCTCTGATGATACCATACATTCCTTTATTTACAGCACAGGAAGAGGATTAGCTTGTTTCAGTTGGAGGTCTTTGTAGGGGGCAGTCTTAGGTTGCATCCAGTTGGGAGGAGGAGGCTGCAGGATGCTGGTGTTGCTAGACCAGGAGGCTTTGCCAATCAGTTTCCATATGTCTGAGTCATTGGGGTCCACATTTGCTCAGGGCTTTCCCCTACTTCCCACAAGCCTCTATTAGCATTCTTCAGGGAGTTATAATTTTTTGATGTGCCTTCAATTACCCAGGGAACAATATTTGTGGTTTTTTGTGGGGCTTTTTTTTCCTGAATCATAATAAGTTGCTAAACTACTAATTGCTGTGTAGTTGATCTTTTGCTTTCTACCATTATCCTAGTTTAAATTGTAAATTATTGTGCAGAATGATCCAAATGCTGTTTTCTTTGAAAAAATTACTTTTGAGTTTAGTGTTTTAAATTTTGTTCTGATTCTACTTTCTATCTTACTCCCTAAAGTCCAAGTTACTCCGTATCTTGATTCTACTGCCAAAGGCTGTTTAGGGTGTTTCAGGTTGATAGGGACTGATCGACGTTTAGGTGCTTAGGTACGTGTTCTGGGATATATCCCCGGCGCTCTGTTCTTTTTAGGCTTGGGCATCTTCACCTTTTTTGAAAGTGTTTTTCTGTTTTTCATCCTGGACAAAATCTTCCCAGTCAAGTGTGGTGGTGCACTCCTTTAATCCCAGCACTTGGGAGGCAGAGGCAGGTGGATCCCTGAGGTGGAGGCCACCCAGGTTTACAAAGTGAGTTTTAGGACAGCCAGGGCTACACAGAGAAACCCTGTCTTGAAACATAAAAATAAAAACAACCTTTCCATGCTCTATGAGATGCTGTGTAGCCTGTGTTGCTTCTGGTATGGAACCATGGCCTCCTTAGCTGCCTCAGGGATTCTTAGAACTACTCTTTTGTATTTTATGCTTAAGGTTCTTAGTTTTAGAATAGGGAAATAAAATATATATCTATGTATTATATTAAAACTATATCTGGGAGTAAACCTTAAAGAATTTAAATAGCACTCACCTTTAAAAATGTTTTTGTTATTTTAAATTATGTGTCTGCAGGTTTTTCTGTGTGGGGTCTGTACATGTGAGTGCAGGTGCCTTCAGAGTCCAGAGGTGCCTCACCCCTACCCAGGCTGGAGTCACAGAGGGTTGGTTGTGAGCTGCTGGACATAGAACTGAGAACCAAAGTTAGGTCCTTTGCAAGAGGAGTTGGTGTTGTGTGTTTTGTTTTGTTTTGTTTTTGTTTGTTTATTTTGTTTTGTTTTTGAAGATATTTTTTAAAATTATGTATATAGTGTTCTGCCTGCAGGCCAGAAGAGGGCACTGGATTTCATTATAGATGGTTGTAAGCCACCATGTGGTTGCTGGGAATTGAACTCAGAGCCTTTGGAAGAACAGCCAGTGCTCTTAACCTCTGAGCCATCTCTCCAGCCTCCGAGTATGTGCTGTTAACCACTGAACTGTCTTGCCCCACACTCTTCCTAATACATTTTTTCTCTCCTCTCCCCTTCTTTGTCTGCTTCTGCTTTCCTCTGGGAGAATATATATATATATATATACACACACATACATACATACATACATACATACATACACCTTTTATGAGCTAATCACATTATGAATTTTATAATTTATAATGGTTTATTATCATGTTTACTTTAAAAATATTTATTTATGTTTTTGTCGAGACAAGGTTTCTCTGTGTAGCCATGACTGTCCTGGACTCACTTTGTAGATCAAGCTGGCCTCGAACTCATAGAGGTCCGCCTTCCTCTGCCCCTCAAACACTGGGATTAAAAACGTGAAACACCACCGCTTGGCAAGTTTACTTTTTAAATATTTATTTAGTTTTGTTTCATATTTATGAGTATTTTGCTTTACAAGTATGTATGTGTACCACATATGCACCGAGCATCTGCAGAGGCCAGAAAAAAGTACCAGAATTCCTGGAAACTGTAGTTACAGGTAGTTGTGGACAGTAGGAGCTGAACCTGGTTCCCCTGTCAGAGCAGCAAGTGCCACTGAGCCTCCTCCCCAGCCCTGACTGTTGTGTGCTTTATTAGTTAATGTAATAACCTGAAAATTGTCTTTCTTTTTACAGTTTTTGTGTCCCTCATTCCCACAGCATTTAAATACTTAATCTGTAGGGCAGAACTAAGTTGTAGTGTTGCTAAAAGAAACCCTTCAAATCTGTTAATTTATTTGTCTATTTTTGGTTTCAAGGTCTCCCATTCTAGTACAAATGCATTTTCTTCAAGGCCAGTAGACAAACTGTAGTAAAATTTGATTCTCTAGAACATTCTAAAATTAGGATATTTATTTTAAGTTTTTGGTAACCTGAAAGTTTACCTAAATTCTTATTCTCACTCTCTCTCCTCTCTCTTCCCCTCTCCCATACAAGGTCTCACTATATTTTTTGTTGGCCTGAAACTTGCTTTCTTGACTCTGCTGGAACTCAGAGAAATCAGCCTGTGGTGCTGGCATATGCCTTTAATTCTAGTACTTGGGAGGCAGAGGCAAGCTGATCTCTGAGTTGGAGGTCAGCCTAGTCTACCTAAGGCGTTCCAGGCTAGCCAGGACTGCATAGAGAAACTGTCAAACAACAGAAACAAAACCAACAAACAAAAAGGAGTGTGCCACCATGCCCAGTTGCCACCTCCTTCTTTTTAAACTTTTTTTTTTTGAGATTTATTATTTTATGTGTATGAGTGTTTTGCCTGCATGTATTCTTTCTTGTGCACCATATGTGTGAACTGATTGAGGAGGCTGGAAAAGGGTTTTGGATTTCCTTGGAATTGGAGTTGTGAATGGTTGTGAGTCACCATGTGGGTCCTGGGAATCCAACTCAGGTCCTCTAAAAGAGCAGTCAGTGCTCTTAAACACTGAACTGTATCTCCAGCCCTCCCTTCCTCCCTTTTTCCCTTCTTCCCTTCCTCCCTACCTCCCTTCCTTCATTCCTTTTCTTAATTTTCTTTTTTTTTTTCAAGACAGGGTTTCCCTATGTAGCCTTGGCTGTCCTGGAACTCACTCTGCAGATCAGGCTGGCTTTGAACCTAGATTCACCTGCCTCCTGAATGCTGGAATTAAAGGCGTGTGCCACCGTGCTTGGTGCCTGACCTTCCCTTAGAAGGTCTAGAACTTTCAGTGTTTTACACTTTAAATTAAGGACTTAATTTTTTTTTTTTTTTTTTTTTTTACTATTTTTGGTTTGTTTTTTGAGACAGGGTTTCTCTGTGTAGCCTTGGCTACTCGCTTTGTAGACCAGGCTAGCTTCAAATTTACAGAGATCCACCTGACTGCCTCACTGAACACTGGGATTACAGCATGCGCCACTGTGCTCAGCTTAAATTAAGGTCTTGAGTTGATTCTTTTACAAGGTGAAAGACAGTGGTCCTAGTTTTGTTCTCCAGGTGGGTCCCACTTCTGCCAGCACCATTTGTTGAGTAAGCTATCTTTTCCCCAATGTTTGTTTTTGTCTCCGCTGTCAAAAATTAGGTAGATGTAGTTTTGTCAGTTCATTGCTGAGTCTTCTGTTCCTTTTTTTTTTTTTTTTTTTTTGGCTTATTTATTTATTACTTATACAGTGTTCTGCCTGCATGTACACCTGCATGAGAGAAGAGGGCACCAGATCTCATTATAGATGGTTGTTAGCTGCCATGTGGTTGCTGGGAATTGAACTCAGGACCTTTAGGAAGAGCAGCCAGTGCTCTTAACCTCTGAGACATCCCTCCAGCCCTACCTGTTTGTTTTTAATGCTAGTACCAGGTTGTTCTTATTGTTAGCTCTGTGGTATAGCTTGAGGTCCAGCATTGTTCTTACTCTTTAGTATTGCTTTGACTGTGGTTCCAGTGGTTTCTTGGATTGTTTTTATCTAAACCTGTAAACATGCCATTGGAATTTTGATGGGTATCACATTGAATCTATACATTTATTTACATTTATGTTTTTTGGTGATGTAGCTATTTTCACAATATTCTAATGAAAGAGAGTGGAAGATCTTTTGTCATCTAGTATATTTTTGATTTCCATTTTTGATGTCATGAAGTTTTTACAACAGATAGAAGACTTTGTCTTTGGTTAGGTGTATGTGTATTTTTTTTTTTTTTTTTTGGTGGCTTTGAATGAGTTATTTTACCTATTTTTTTTCCAGAATGTACATTATTGGTATATATCAGTGCCACTGTTTTTTTAAATTATATTTATTTATTTATGTGGGTGCACACATGTATGTAGGAAGGTCAGAGGAGAACTTGTAAGAATTGACTTTATTTCTACCAAGTGTGTCCTATATATGAACTCTGGTCATTAGTCTTGGCAGCAGATGCCTTTACTTGCTGAGCCTGCCTGGGTTAAAAAAAAAAAAAATTAATGCTGATTTTTATTTTGCAAATTTACTGTGCATATTAATTAGGTCTAAGCATTTTCTACTATATCCTGTAGATCTTTTTTTAATATATATTTTATTTATTTATTATGTATACAATGTTCTATCTGCATATACACTTGCACACCAGAAGAAGACACTGGATCTTACTATAGATGGTTGTGAGCTACCATGTGGTTGCTGGGAATTGAACTCAGGACCTCTGGAAGAGCAGACAGTACTCTTAACCTCTGAGCCATCTCTCCAGCCCTGTAGATCTTTTTTAAAAGTTAGAAAAAAAAATCAGGTCATCTACAAATAGAGATAGTTTGGTATTTTTTTTTCCTTTTCTATTTTTTATCCTTCTTATGTCTTTTTCTTATTTAATTGTATGGCTAAGACTTTGAGCATTACATCAAATAAGAGAGGGCGAGTGGGCATCTTTTTCTCATTCCTGATTTTAGAGGAAATGCTCTCAGTTTGTCTCCATTTAATGTTGCCATGAGTTTGTTGTAAATGTCTTTATTATTTGGAAATATGCTCCATCTATTACCAGTGTCTTCAGGACTTTTATCATGAAAGGCATTTTGAACTTTGTCAAATGTGGGTATAAGTTTTTAAGAATACTGTTCTTTTTAGTGATTGAATTTTCTGTTGCTTTTGTGTATAATAATGTAGTTCAAGTGTTTTTCCGGCACTCATGTGTATAACTTTTCTCTTCTTAGGGTCAACTCACTATCCCTTAAAAATTCATTCTCCCAAGAAGAAGGGACAGAAAGGAAGACCACTTTGTAAGAAAGGCTTTGGTATCCCATGAACGAGCCAGCAGAACACCGATTGGGGTGCACCAGGACTCCAGAGCCAGATATAAGGCTCAGAAAAGGGCACCAGCTTGATGACACAAGGGGAGGTGATAATGACAACCACCAAGGAGATTTGGAGCCCATTTTAGAGACACCTGTTTGTTCTTCCTATTATGAAAATGTAAGTTAAATGATCAGAGGGTTGCAAGTGAAACAAACATTTATGGAGATGAGGGTGATATTTAAAAAGAATACATATGTGTAATATACAATGTGTGTGGTTTTCCAGAGGAGAGGTGGAGATGTTGACTTAGTAAAAATATGTATGGGTATTTTGTCTGTGTATGTCTGTACCACATGTGTGTTTTGTGTATGCAGAAGTCTGAAGAGGGACAGATTCCCAGGAACTGGGAGTTACATATGGTTGTGATTCACCATGAGGGTGCTGGGACTTGAACCCAGGTCCTCTACAAGAGCAGCAAGTGCTCTTAACTACTGAGCCATCTCTCCGGCCCCTAAATGTTTTCTTTAAAAATTGCATTTGTTTTTCCAGGAATGTATGTGCTATGGTACATATGTAGAAATCAGAAGACCACTTTGGGGAGTTGGTTCTCTCCTACCTTGTAGATCCCAGGGGTTAAAGTTAGGCCTTCAGGAAAAAAAAAAGTTAAAAAAAAAAAAAATGAAAAGGGGCTGGAGAGGTGGCTCAGAGGTTCAGAGCACTGGCTGTTCTTCCAAAGGTCCTGAGTTCAATTCCCAGCAACCACATGGTGGTTCACAACCATCTATAATGAGATCTGGTACTCTCTTCTGGCGTGTAGGCAGATACTGTATAAATAATACATCTAAAAAACCCAAAAAGTTAGGTCTTCAGGCTTAGCAACAGGCGACTCCATTTGTATGTATGCCTGCATGGCAGAAGAGGACATCAGATCCCACTATAGATGGTTGTGAGCCACCATACAGGTGCTGGAAATTGAACTTAGGACCTCTGGAAGAACAGACAGTGCTCCTAACCATTGAGCTATCTCTCCATCCCCTAAATTATTTTTAAGTTAAAACCTTTTGGTTTGTGAGGCTGGGTCTCATGTACTATGTACATGCATAGTACATGAATATATATATATTCATGTGCATGCATATACAAGCTAGTATATAAAAAATTGTCTTTTTTTTTTTTTTTTAATAAAGGTGTCAGATCCCTTGGAATGGGCATGACAGACAGTTGCGAGCTGCCATGTGGGTGCTGGGAATTGAACCCCAGTCCTTCGGAAGAGCAGGCAGTGCTCTTAACCACTGAGCCATCTCTCCAGCTCCTCTTTTTTTCTTTTTTGGAACGAAACCAAACAACTAATAAAAACCGTTCATGCCGCAAGAAGCAGAATCAATGTGTAGGCACTGATCAAAGTTGGCTTTTTATAATATACTTAATACATTCTAAATAGAAAAAGTAATTCCCTACTTTGTGTTTGATTGATTTGGTTTGGTTTTAAGGTGCTGAAGGTCAGACCTGGGGCTTTGTATATGATAGGCAAGTGCTATACCACTTAAAAAATACACTCCAGCTCTCCCTATTGTTTAAATCACTTCTGTAAATCAGGAGTGAGTCCTTCATATAGCTTGTTTCGTAATAATTTAGGATGGTAGCAATTGGGGATACCAGTTTAAACAGTCATAGGTTATGTTGATGGCTACTATTCTCAGATATTTCCACATAGATTTCGTTCCCAGTTTTTCTTTGTTTTAGTCTAGCTGGCAAGAAGATGGCCCTTACTCCTCTTATCTGATTCTGGGCTTGAGCAGCTTATGGATCCTGAGGCAGTCTTTAGCCTCTTCTCCTGCTGTTACTGCCTTCTCCCTCTAGTGTTTGCTTTCTGAGATCACCAAAGCCATCTCTGTCCAGTACTGGCTCACACTGACTAAGTGAATAGATCATTGCGGGAAAGCAGCCACAGGGCAGCACACAACATGGTGTTATGGAAGATTATGTTATGGAGAATGTTACATACCGTTCCTCAAGCCTTTGGGAGGAGCTGGCAGGGTCACATGCTTCTGGCTTTCCACATCACTTCATACCCAAGTGGTTCCCAGGGCCATCTCCTTGTTCTTTCTTTTTTCCCAGCTCTTGACACTGACCTTTTCTGGCACCAGGTCCTCACTTCAGCCCTGTTCATTTTGGACAATGAAGGTGGGTGGTCACACCATGGAGCCAGCCTTTGTCAGTTAATGGAACTTGATATCCTCTGTTTCTTTGCCTATGGGTGAGTACAGGTCTGGTCTAGCCTGCCCTGTCCTCACCTGGATATGTTTCCTAGAGGATCACTCTTGGATTATAGACACCTTTGTAGGAGCTAGCATCCAGGATCTTTCATCTCAGACTGGAGAGGAAGGTGATGTAACCTTGGCCTGGGAAGGGTGTGACCACACTTTGGCAAGCTGCCTCCACTGGTTAACCTTATTCTCTTCTTCCATGGAAACTGTTCAGAAAGCAAAAATCAGTTCTGCTTTCAGCTACAACTGAGATTAAGCACAGTTTCGTTGACCCCACTGAGCAGCTGACATCTGAAGGCTCCTGTGGAGTGAAGTTCTGAGAGGTGACAGACCCAGGCTTAAAGTGGGTTCTTTGGCTGCAAATGGCCTTTACTAGCTACTTATCTTCCTATGCTTCAGGAAAAGGAGCTGAAGCCACCCTATAGGTGACTATTGAAGAAATGTATGTTCTTGTCCTCTCAGAATCAGATGACCCTAACCTGGCACTGAGATAAAAACGGGTGAATTTTTTAAGTCATATTTTATTTATGCTTTTTTAAAAAATTAATTTTATTATTGTTATTATTATTTTGAGGCAGGGTTTCTCTGTATAGCCTTGGCTGTACTGGACTCACTTTGTAGACCAGGCTGGCCTTGAACTCACAGAGATCCGCCTCTCTCTGCCTCCCTGAGTGCTGGGATTACAAATGAGCCACTTTACCTGGCTTTATGGTTTATTTATGATTTGTTTATTTATTTAATTTTATTTTTAAGCTAGGCTCTCACTATGTAGCCCTAGCTGGCCTGGAACTCACCATGTAGGCCAGACTGGCCTTGAATTCTACCTGTCTTCTGCCTCTCCAGTGCTGTGATTAAAGGTGTGTGCCACTCTCGATAGATGCTTATTTCTTATAAGTCAAAACCCAAAGAAGGTTAGGAAGAGGCTTTTTCTGAAATAACAAAATTGAGAGGGACATAAACTTCCTTGTGTGAAGGAGAAAGAACTTTAGTAACTATGTCATCTCTTACAAATTTCAGTAAATTAGAATCTTGGAAGCTGAACGAGCTGCCACTAGGTAGTGATGGATGCAGTATATGAAGTAACTTGTGCCAAAGACAATGATCAGGATGGACATGGTGATGAGGGTATAGATGGTCATCTTCTTGACAGCGGTGTATGTCATTACGCAGTGAAAGGGGGTAGAACAGCTGTTGGTGCTGCAGTGAATGTTGCCTTGACTTGCTATGGGCAAGTGTTTGAATGTGAGGACACACAAAAACACAACCTGGATGCTGACCTGCAGGAGGAAGTGGAGGAGATACAAGTATAACAGCTTCTTCTCTTGGTGGAAGTTTACGAAGAATATATTTTTGATTGCCTTCATTTCCTCACTGTTCTCTGTCTTCTGCATGGACTTTACCTTCACCTTGGCGTGTTTATGTCTAATCTGAGCCATTAAGAATTCCATGAGAAAGAGGAAGGCTATAAAGATGAAGTAGAAATAGTACCACATTCCTGTGATAGGAATACTAAACAGTTGTTCAAAACACTCCACAAGACAAAGGTAGGTGATATTTCCATGGCAGTTGAACTCTTCATGGATGTTGTTCCAGGGCAGCTGGACCACACATATCAATATGCTGTATATGTAGGAGAGGCCAAGCCATAGTATCCGCCCAATGTAGTAGCCAGATTTTTCTCTTGCCACTGTGTACAGCACAGGGAGCATTGCAATGGTCACTACTATCGTCATGTTCTCCTATTTCTCAGGAAAAGGCCAGATACTTGACAACACCTAGAAAAGAAAGCAAGGCAAGAAGTCAGGATCAGGAGCTGTGGAGATGGCTCAGTGGGTTAAAGTGCTTGCCATACAAACTGTAGGACCTGATTTTGAGTTCCCTCAACCCACATAAAACACTAACATAGTGGGAGTGTCTGTGGTGCCAGCATTTCTGGGATATGCCAGGCAGAGACAGGTGATTCCATGGAAGTGTGTAGGTGAGGAAGCCTGGCCTAGTGGTAATATAACAGAAAGATGCTGTCTCAATGTAGAAGGTGAGGGCCTTCCTGCATCTAAAGTTTTCTTCACCTGTATACTGTCACATGCACACACATGCTTAAATTCTCATTCATATTTCTATTCCCCATTCCACCCCCTGTGCCCGCACACAACACTAGGGAAAAAGAAGATCAGAAAGTGAGCAGTTGCTGAGTAACCTGAGTCCAGGAAGCCTGTTTTAAGTTTCATATCTCTGAGCAGTTTTTCCTGGCAGTGCAGCCCCTAGACAAGCAACACTACCTTCTACCATGTATGTTTCCTCCTCCCCTGGTTCAGTCTATGGCAGAGGTCATCTCCTCTGGTACAGCCCCTCCAAATTGAAATCTGAACTGTAGATCTCATCTCTTCTTTTTAGATTATGAAGTGTTGCCTTCATGTTTACACAGCCCATATCATCCAGCATAGCGTATTTTGTTAATGTGGACATAATTATATTTGATAAATGAAGAATGGAAGAAACAAGTAACATTAGAAATTCTCCTTGTATATGGCTATTTCTAGTCATCCAATAGTCTAGTGAGCATAATGCCCTCAGTTTATTCATCAGTACCTAAGGAAAAAATGTCAGTGTATTCTCAGCCTTCGGACAAGTGCAGGCTTCATAAAAGAATCTCTATAGACCTTTGCTAAGAAAATTGTAAGTAGTCCCTTGTCTGTGTTGTTAGGAAGTACATAGAGCACATGACTCCTCTTCCATCTTCAACTCTAGGTAAAACTGCCACCCTGACTTCATAGTGATAACACTGCCCACTCAGGGAGCCTCATGCTGGTGGGGCTGCATGCATTATCTCTACAGAAAGGTAAACTATTCTTAGGTCTTCTTGAAAAAATTTTTTTTTAACTTTTTGGGTAATTTTGTGTCTTCTTTTATACATGTATGTGTGGTGTGGGGTCTGCATGTATGTATTTGAGAGGGACCTCATGCTTGCCAGGTACGTATTCTATTGATGAGATCTACACCTTTCCCCCAAGCATTCAAACACATGAATCTGTGGGGGCCAAACCTATTCAAACTGCCACAGTTGGCCTATAACTCTCTCTGTAGGCTATGCTGGCCTCAAACTCACTGAGATCTTCTTGCCTCTGCCTCCCAAGTGCTAGGATTAAAGGTGTGCACTACTCTGACTTGCCAACTTTACCTGTATTTTTAAAAATTACAGAATACCATTCATTTAATTTTAGCTTTGAAGTGGTTAATAAATAAATACCTTAGTTTTTAAAAGTTGTTGTAAGGTGTGCACGATATAAAATCCAGGATTTAAATGATTTTAAGTGTGCATTTTTGTGGTAGTTAAGTGCATAACCACAAGCCTGATCCATCTCTAGAACTTTGTCATCTTCCTAAACTGAAACGCAACCTGTTAAACATTGTTTGACCTTTGCCATTTCCCTTAGCCCCTGAGAATCACCATTTTGCTTTTTGTTAGTCAAATTTGACTACAGGTAGGTGAAATACTGGAGTATTTATCCTTCAGTGACTGCTAATCTCATTTAACATGAAATCTTCAGTGTGTGTCCATGCTGGATCGAATGTTAGAATTCACTTCAGAATTTCTTGCAGAGCTGGTGGGGTGGCTTGTGGGTAGAGTGCTTGTTGTATAATCCTGACCTTTAGTGAAAGGAGAGAACCAGTTTTATAGAGCTGACCCCTGCCCTCTACACATGACTGTGGCATAGTCTCATTCTCTTTCTCTTTCTCATACACACATACACACCAAAAACAAAACAAAACAAACAAACAAACAACAAAAAAAAGTCTGTTAGGCATAGTTACCCACCCAATCTTGTAATACCAGCACTGAGGAACTTGAGCCAGAGGGAGTGCAGCAAGTTTAAAGCCAGCCTGGGCTACACAGCAACAGGAGAGCTTGAGCCTACAGTGTGATAAGACTGCATTACAAAAAATTGAAAAAGATTTATCATAAATGTGCTGTGTGAACATTATCACTCCTTAAGCGTCAGGGGACACTGGAGCAGTTCAAGCTCAGGCGGCAGAAGAGGTGGGCACCACACTAGTTGATGCCCTGCCAAACGGGCTGGATGATCAGGAAGGGCCAAAGCAGCGGAGGGGGACAAGGAGAAACTACGCTTTCATGGAGCATTTTCCTATAGACACAGTAGTTTTGGACTCAGTCTTTAGAATGACCTCACAACCTGGCTCAGCTATTACTGTTTGATAAGTTAGAAAACCGAGATCCAATTTCTGCGTAAAAGACTTACTTCTAAAGCAGCCGGTTAGCAGTTAGATTGTGCTGCTGCTGGGGCCACAGCTGAATCCCTTAGCCTCTTGGAGAAGCCTGTTCCTGTCCTGGGAACTTCCCTATGCCTTCCAAACTGCTGCTCTGTCAACTGCCTTGGAATCTCTCAGGGAGCTGCCCTATTTGTTGTGCCACCTGCCAGTCTTTCTGGGCTCTGCCAATCATTACATGTATAACAAGAGAAGAAAATACATACATAGACCATGGTTTATAAGGATGAATTTTGGTGGGGCTGGAGAGTTGGCTCAGTGGTTAAGAACACTTCTCTTGCAGAGAACCTGAACTCACTTCCCAGCATCCATATGGCGGCTTACAAATGGTTTGTAACTCCAGTCCCCGGGAAGGGGGGGGGAGGTTTCAACACCTGATCTTGGCTGGCAGTAGGCATGCATATGGTGCACATTCATACACACAGACAAACAATTATATATCTAAAATAAACTTTTTTTTTTTTAAGGATAGATTAGGGCTAGGAGCCTATTCTGAAGATTGAGCCAGGGCCCTGGGCCATTCCTTTCTGAATCTGTCTCTTTGGTCTGAATCTGGGAGACCCTATCATCATATTCACCAGTGCTTTCAGCATCTGTATTAATTACCTTTCTGTTGTTTTGATAAAATACCATGACCAAAGCATCTTACAGAAGGAAGTTAGTTAATTTGTGCTTACAGTTCCATGACAGGGAGGCATGGCAGCGGGTAGTAGGCATGGTGGTACGAACAGGATGCTGAGAGTGTACATCCTTTATCCTAGGTAGAAGAGTGAATTGAAAGGCTTTAGCTCTCAGAGCTCATCCCTAGTGACATACTTTCTACATCAAGGCTGCAGCCCTTAAACCTCCCAAAATTCACCAGTGGGGAATCATATGTTCATCTACTGGAGCCTGTGGGCGGTGTTTCTCATTCAAACCACAACAGCACCTTTTTCATTCTTTTCAAGCATCCATATTCTATGCATTCTCCTTATCTGATTTAAAACTGAGAGGTCAGAAATCACTAGCCAAGACCTCTGCTTCTTTCATTCCAGTTCTGTAAACCTACTTTCACCATTTCTATCACCTTTGCTGTTCATCGTAGTAGAAAGGCTATGTTTATCCTCTTAGAAAAGCTCCATCGAGGCGTAGTGCCCCACACCTTTAATCCCAGTACTCAGGAGGAAGAGGCATGGGCATCTCTATTGTGAGTTTGAGGCCAGCTGGTCTACATAGTTCCAGGACAGCCAGAGCCATATAATGAGACCCTATCTCAAACAAAATAAAACGACAACAAAACCTCAGGGTTTGTAGGGAGAAAGAAAAGAAAAAGAGAAGCTGGTTTCCAGTGAGCTCATTCCCAGGCCTTGTGCTTTATTAGTTCCTGTGAGCACCCACCTTCTGCCGTTCTCAGCTTGGAAGTAAGTCCTTCCTGCTGTAATTCCTATCTAGCTGTATTCTATTCTGCTGTGAAACTCCTTGAAAAAATTGACATCTGCACAAGGTGTTTCCATTTTGGCCACTGATCCATTTTCAACCCCTCACGGAGGTTGGAACCATTTGGTGGTGTGTGTGTGTGTGTGTGTGTGTGTGTTGGGGGGTAGTATTTGGGTTTTGAAACAGGGTGTGGCCCAGGCTGGCCTGGGACTTGAAGAAATCTTGCCTCAGCCTCTTGTGTGCTGGAATTGTAGGCATGATCCATTGTACCTTCACTTTTATTTTTGTCTTGACTGAAATTTCAGAACTACATACTCAGAGTAATTCCATTAGATGAGGATCATGGCATATATGTTTTCCTTTCCTGATAATTTTAATTGTATGGTTTTTGTTTGTTTGGTGGTGTTCTCGGTGTTTGACAGGGTCTAATGCAGCCAGGTCGGTCTTGATAAGCTGTCTGCTGAGCCCCTAAATTGAGGTGCGGAAGTAGAAATTTTCTTCTCCTCCTCCTCTTCCTTTTTTTCTTTTTTAAACCCAGGGTCTAGTTGTTCTGATATTCATAATCATCCTGCCTCAGCTTCTAGTTTTTCCTTGGCCTTTATCACAAGGGGATGTTGAACTTTGTCAAAGGCGATTTAAAATTATCTGTGTAAGTGCTTGCTGTGGCAGGGGTTGGGGCACATGTGCCAGGGTATACATGTGGAGGTCAGCATGTAACCTTGTGGAGTTTGATCTCTCCATCTACCATTATGTGGGTTTCAGGGATCAAGTTCAGGTCATCCAACTATGACTGGCCCGTGGAAGGAAAATCGAAAGGAAACTAATACAGCTATTTGAGGAATAGATTGTGAAGTGAACATAGGGATGCTGTTATAGTAGGCTATTGTTTATCTCTTAGAATTGAGAAATGTGTTTTTGACTTGTTTGTATTTTTGTCTTATTTTGGTTTGGGTCTGGTTTTTTTGAGACAGGTTCTCACTATGTAGCCCCTGGCTGACCTGAAACTCATAAGAGATCAGCCTGCCTCCTCTGGGATGTGCACTATCATATCTGACTTCATTTTTAATACTAATAGGTTTACAGTGAAGTTACTGCCCACTGTATTGTTGATGCTTGACTGGGGCTTGACTTTAAAACCTTTGCATTTGCAAAAGCATGTTGACTGGTCCTATCTTTGACTGTTACTGTCTTTGCAGAGCTCCGAGGAACTTGAGTGTAATGATGACAATTCCCAGGAAGATGAAGGGTTTATGGGCATGTCTCCTCTCCTACAAGCCCATCATGCAATGGAAAGAATGGAAGAATTCGTTTGTAAGGTAAGATTACAGTTTCTTGTGATTTTTCATGCTGTCGATTCAGCCTTTCCCAAACAGACATTGAAAGAAGATGGCAGGCCTTTGCTTATTGTGCTGCTTGAGGGGGAAATCCATGGTAAGAAGGGGACAAAGAATTTTCCTGACTTTAACTTTGTTCATCACACACATGTAAAACGTAGTGTTCAAAGTTGTTACATAACCAGAATGTCCAATTGGGATGTAAATCTCTCCTGATACAAGTTGGAAGAATAAATGTAGGTTAGGGAAGACAGGATGAAATAATTTGGAGTGATTGTGCTAGAGCTATTTAAAAAAACAAACAAACAAACAAACAAAAACTCATATCCAGAGCTGCTCTGTTTAATGTGGACAGTGTTGTTGCTATTTCTGGAGATTCTACAGGTAATAAAGCTGCTGAGGTTGAAATTTCAAAAATTTCAGGTACATTTAGTATTTTTTGTGCAGCTAGTATCTTTTTTTTTCTCTTAAGTGGTTTTGTGATTCATTGTCTGAGTCCCTAACCTCCATTGTAGGATTTTTCTTTTTCAAATGGTAGCTAGAATTGAAGTTCCTTGTTGAAGAACAAAAGAGACCTGGTGGTCTTTTTAGTCAGATAAGCAACTGCTTATCTGTTAGCTTGTTTCGTTGCTGTTTTGAAATACTCTGACAAAAAGCAACCTAAGAGAGAAAGATTTTATTTTAGCCATAGTTCTAAGTTATAGTTTATTATTACAAGAAAATCAACTTCACTTAGGTTCTCAGGACCTGGGCAGAAGGAAGCCAGATTCTTGGTCAGATTCCCACTTTGCAAGTTCTTGGTAGAATCCTTGCTCCCCTCTGAGAGCTCATGAACCAAGCCTCCGCTATTTGTATTTCTCTCCGCGTTCTTTCCAGTCACCACAAGTACAACTTACTAAGTTTTGTGTACAGCATTCAATGGATTTTCTAGCTTGTGGTTCTAAACTCTTCCACATTCCAGTAAAAACATACAAAAACTAACTCAAAGGGAGCAAGAATTGTGCCATCAGGTTCATTGCAGTGATCCTGCTTCTGGTACCAGTTTTTGTTCTTCCATTTCTTTTGCTGTGATGAAATACGCTGACAAAACAATTTAGGAGAGAAAGGGTTTTATTTTAGCTCACAATTCCAGATTAGAGTTCATCATTAATTGGGGAGCCGTGGCATCTGGCACTTGAAACACTCACACCCATGGTCAAGAACAGAGAGAATGAATTCATGCATACCTGGGCTCAGCTTGCATTTTCTACTCTTATCAGTTTAGGACCCAACCCAAGGGAATGGTACCTCCTACAATTTTGGGACATGCCTTTTCAATTAATGTAATCAAGTTATGTAATCAGCTTGGTTAATAAAATCAAGACAGTCCTCCACAAACATTCACAGGCCAAGCTGATCTAGTTAACCTCTCAATAAGAGTCTCTTGGTGATTCTAGCAAAACTAACCATCACAACTAGGTATGCAAGTCATTGTAAGTCTTCCTCCCTCTCCCACCCTTGTGTTCATATATGTGTGTATATACAGGTATAAGTTCTTTTCTATATCTTGAGAGGGAAATGGCTAGTGTTAGAAAAATATTGTTGTTTCCTTTCCCTCTCATGGTAGTTTTATTATATCTAATTCCAGCTTTTTGATAGTCTGAGACAGGAGGATCACTTTATTTAGCCCATCAATTCACAGCCATCTTAAGCAGTATAGTGAGACCCTATTTGAGGAAAATAACATTTTAAGAGAAGAATGAAGTATTTAGAAAAGTCGGTTGTCATCTGCACAGCTATCCTTGGATCTTGCACTGTGCCATTTTAAGGACCTAGGCACCTGCAGAATGTTCAGTCCACAGAAGGTCTTGGAAGCAGTCCTCCATAGCTACATGGGATAACTGAAGTGCTAGCAGGAAACATTCAAGATGAGAGTCATCTTGGCTTATTTTACTTTACTTTAGGACTGTCTATAGAATGACCAGGTTAGGCTCAATGAGCATAGACCCTGAATTTTGAACTGGAGTGTATAAGAGATAAAAGGGGGTGAGGGAAGGGATAAGACTGATTTAATAGATAGGAGGGTTGCATCTCTTCTGAAATTGGAACTTTCCTTGGGAGAATAGAAGTGTCACAGTGAGGAACACTTTATAGTTTCCAGTAAGGAAATAAGAGATCAGAGAACAGGAGGTTGTGGAGTGAAAGAAAGGGGCACAGTAGTGGACAAGTGACAATCTTTCTGTGTAATGGGGAGGAGAGCCCAGTTTATGTGGCTTAGCTGTTTGCTTTGTGCCAAGACCCCCCAAGGGATAGTGGGGAAAAGTCTTTCAAGTCTTAATAATTTGTAGTTGGATTTAGCTTTTTTTAAAAATTCTTTATTAATTACACTTTATTCACTTTGTATCCCCCCTGTGGTTTTCTCCCTCCTCCCGTCCCAATCCCTCCCTTCCTCCACCTTCTGCACGCATGCCCCTCCCCAAGTCCACTGATAGGGGAGGACTTCTTTTCCTTCCTTCTGATCCTAGTCAATTAGGTCTCATCAGGAGTGGCTGCATTGTCTTCTTCTGTGGCCTGGTAATGCTGCTTCCCCCTCAGGGGGAGGTAATTAAAGAGCAGGCCAATCAGTTCATGTCAGAGACAGTCCCTGTTCCTATTACAATGGAACCCACTTGGATACTGAACTGCCATGGGCTACATCTGTGCAGGGGTCTTAGGTTATCTCCATGCGTAGTCCTTGGTTGGAATAGCAGTCTCAGGAAAGACCCCTGTGCTCAGATTTTTTGGTTCTGTTGCTCTCCTTGTGGAGTTCCTGTCCTCTTCAGATCTTACTGTTTCCCACTTCTTTCCTAAGATTCCCTGCACTCTGCCCAAAGGTTGCCCATAAGTCTCAGCATCTGCATTGATAGTCTGCAGGGCAGGGATTTAGCTTTATAGTGTATTAGATGGAAGCACAGCAGGGCACAGTAGTGAAAACTTCTTTGCTGCTGGATTCTGGGTGAAGTTGATTATCAAATAGGGTACAGTGAACAGACTTTCTTAGGAGGCAGTATAAAGGTCCTGATCTTTCTTTCCTCAGTAGGTTGGGTGGGGTGCAGTTCTGATTGTGCAGAGGCGATTATTTTGCCAGGGAGGTTTAAAAAAAAAAAAGGTGCATCCAACCCAGGGGGAATGCTAGCAATGTAAACTCATGTGAGGTCTGTATGCCATTTATTTGATCCTTAGAATTCATTAGGTTTTCACTGTTATCCTCATTTTATAGGTAAGAAACTAAGCCTCATTTTAAAAAAGAGATTTTTTAAAATGATTAAACTCATACTAGTTAATATCAGAGACCCCAAATTTCTTATATTTATGGTTGTGAGCCCAGCCTTTAATGGCTAAGCCATCTCTTCAGCCCAACCCCAAATTTCTTAACCTCTGTGCCTTTTTCATTTAACACCTGAGTTTTCTTGTAGCAGAAAGAAGGGGGAGACCTTTTAGAAAAACATGAAGCTGATTCTATAATTTTTTGTATGAACAAATTCCTAATTCCTAACAAATTCTTAATTCCTAACAAAGCCTACCACTTAGAAATACATTTTTGTCATTTTTTTTAAACAATATAAGATGTTATGGTAAAAGTTGTTTGGGAACAGTGTTGCTAAATGACAACTGACGTCCGAATATGTGTGATAACAATGGATTTTTTTTTTTTTTCAATGGATCATAGGTATGGGAAGGGCGATGGCGAGTGATCCCTCATGATGTGCTACCAGATTGGCTTAAGGATAATGATTTCCTTCTCCACGGACATCGGCCTCCTATGCCTTCTTTCCGGGCCTGTTTTAAGAGTATTTTCAGAATACACACGGAGACGGGCAACATTTGGACACATCTCCTAGGTATGTGGTATAATGAAATTAGTGATTTACTTTAGTTTCTTTGATTTTCATATATATTGGGAATAAGTGAGGACTTGAAAAATATGATTGAGTTTACCTCCCTCCTTTCAGATTTTCAGTGATGATTTCTCATTTTTTCACTCTTTAATAATCCTAACTTGTCCTGTGACTTTATTACAACCAACTTACCTTTTTCTCTCCCAGAGTTTTGATTTGAGATAGGCTCTTACTTTGTGTCTCAGGCTAGTCTAGACTTTGTTCCTTGTCAGCTTCCTGCAGTTGGTGGTGTGCGCCTCATGTCTGTCTTCTTTCTGAGTCTTTGCATGGTGGCCTCAAAGGAGAGGTGAGAATTGCTGTAAAACGGTATTCTAAACAGTATTTTAATAAGCAGTGAGAAGAATATGTATTAAAAAGTAAGCAGATTTTCTTTTCAGTCATTACTTAGGTTATTTGCAGTTAAATTTCAGTTGCTGTGAATAGAATATGAAATGGATATTTTTCAATTATGATTTTTTTTCATTAAAGAATACAATGGGAGAAAGGATAATCTTTTCAGTAGAAGGAGCAGTATAGCTGAGGTAGCTATTATACAGAAGATCAAAGTAGGGTTAGACATGGTAGCATATGTGTGTGATCCCAGGCACCTGGGAAGTGAGACGTGATTGTCAATATCAGGTCAGCCTGTGCTGTGTAGTGAGATTCTGTCTCAGCCTCAAAAAAGCAGAAACACAGATGTTAAGTCTTGGTGACCCGAATTAGGTAACAGTTTCTTAGAATTGATACCTAAAGTGTATGCATCCAAAGAAAGAATAAATTGGATTTGTCAAAATTTAAAAAGTATATGTTACAGAATATTGTCAAGAAAGCTAAAAAGATAACCCACAGAGCGAGAGAATATTTACAGATCATATTATATCTAGTCTACCATAGGACTCTTATAAGCCAATATAAACAGCCCACCCTTTTGTGGGGGTGCAGTAAAACTTCTCTGTAGATATTTCTGTAAAGTATATAGATAGATGGCAAACATGTACTTGGAAAAGGTGTGTTTTTATCAGTCATTTAGGAAATATAAGACAGATAGAAAGATAAATACAACGAGATACCA
This sequence comes from Psammomys obesus, assembly GCF_907164565.1. NCBI lineage: Eukaryota > Metazoa > Chordata > Mammalia > Rodentia > Muridae > Psammomys > Psammomys obesus. The sequence continues at coordinate 4,296,351 of NW_026588368.1, read as the reverse complement.
TTTTATTCCCTCCAGGATTGCTATGATCAAGAAAATGGAAAGTAAATCTCGATCAGGAATATGGAGAAATGTTGCTAGTGTTGCTGGTAGAAATGAAAAGTGGGTCAGCACCTGTGGAAAACAGTGTAGTAGGAAGTTTGTCAGAAAGTTAACAGTCACTGGCTGTTTTACTTCTGTTGAGTATTCAATAAGATGTACATGAATGCTTTAGCAGCATTATTTATATAAACAACCAGCTGCTGAATAGATGAACTGAATATGTGTGGCATACCCTGATGGAAGTAGACATTGTTTGGGGGGTCAGTGAGATGGTCAGCAGGTAAAGGCTGTTGTCTCCAGATCTTCTGTCCTGAGTTAAATCCCCAGGACCTATAATGATAGAAGGAGAAAAATGGTTCCTACAAACTTTTCTCTGGCTTGCACACATGTGCAGAAACAAATAAGTAGAAGTAAGATTTTTTTTTTTTTTAAGAAAGAGTTTGGCTATAAGAAGGGTGAATTACTGATGTTTGTTACAACATTCTGAGTGAGTCTTTAAGTTATTTAAATGGAGAGACGCAACAGCCTACATATTTGTGTGATTCCATGTATATACAAAGTACAGAAAAGGCAAATTCATAGAGACAGAAAGTAGGCTAGTGTTTGTCTAGTGCTGGAGGGAGCAGAGAATAGTGGATGACAGCAGGTACAAGGGTTCTGTTTGGAATGAAGAAGATGGCTTGCAGTTATTCCTGATGGTTGTCCAGACTTGGGGGTGTACTCATCTCTGGCTGTACTCCCTTTGACTTGCATTTCTTTCGTTTGCTAATTTTCAAGACAGTGTTTTTCTGTGTATGTAGCCTGTATCCCTGGCCACCCTGGAACTTGCTCTGTAGATCAGGCTGGCCTAGAACTCGTGAGAGCTGTCTGCCTTTGCCTGGGGCTAAAGGTGTGTGCCACCACCTCCTGGCCTGACTTTTGTTTCTTACCTCAGGTTTAGTTTCTACTACGCCTCCAGGTTCCTGCCAGTATAATGAGAGTAGAATAGAGAATAATCAAGTTTGTTGGTAGCATTTAAGTCAGATATTTTTTTTCTTCATTTTTTTGAATTAAATTTTTATTTTTTTACATTAATTACATTTTGTTTGCTTTGTATCCCAGCTGTAGAACCCTCCTCATTCCCTCCCATGTCCCACCCTCCCTCCCTCATCTCCTCCCATGTCCCTCTCCAAGTCCACTGTTAGGGAAGGTCCTCCTTCCCTTCCCTCTGACCCCAGCCTATCAGGTCTCATCAGGATTGTCTGCATTGTCTTCCTCTGTGGCCTGGCAAGGCTGCTCCCCCTCAGGGGGCGGTGGTCAAAGAGCCAGCCCATGAGTTCATGTCAGAGACAGTCCCTGAAGTCAGATAATTTTTTAATTTAAATTACCTTACCTGATTAGAATTAATTAAAATGTTAAAATAGAATCACTTACCAGCTTCTGCCTATGCATCCCTTAGCCCTTTGCTAAGCAACAAGAACATGGTATCTTACTGTGGAGACAAGTTTAAGAACTGAGTATAAGCCAGGCCTAGTGGCACAGCTCTAAGGGAGGCTGAGGCAGGAGGATCATAAATTCAAGGCCTGCCTATGTTAGAGTGTGTTTGGACAGTTCAGTGAAAGTATCTGGAAAAGTGGGAAAAATTGTCCTGGTAAAATGGTGCATGCACTTTTCTCTTAGTTAATTAAAAAAAAAAAAAAAAAATATATATATATATATATATATACATATATATATATGTATATATATATACAAAAAAAAGGGGGGGCTAGAAAAATGTCTCTGTGATTAAGAGCACTTACTGTTCTTGCAGAGGACTCAAGTTGGATTCCCAACACTCAGATGGCAGCTGACAAACCATCTGTGACTCCAACAAGGGAATCCAGTGTCCTTTCTGGCCTCTGTGGGCACCACACACATGTTGCACAGACATACATGTAGGTGAAATGCTCATACACATAACAATAGAAAAATCATTTTAAAATACAGAAAGGAGGACTGCTCAGCGGTGAGTGCTTGCCTAGCATGTTATGAGGGCTTGAGTTCAGTCTAGCACAAAAACAAACGTCCACAAAACTAAAAACACAAAAACCAGACAACAAAAATAGATATGAGCCTGTTGGGCTGGCAACATAACTTTAATCCCTGCCCTCAGGAGACAGGCAGGCAGATGTCTTGAGTTTGGTCTATGCAGTGAGCTGCAGGCCAGCCAGGACTACATAGTAGTGAGACCCATTCTCAAACAAAGCAAATGGTTAGTATGGAGTTTCTCACACTAGTGTGCTGGTCAGCTAGTGAGGACCAGAGACCACACAGGATTCTTCAGCTTCTGTAAACGAATGTAGAGTAGAGCTTTGAAAGCACCTACAGCATGTGTGTCAACACTGTACGAGTCTCTGGCTAAAATCTAAGGGGCAGTTGTACTCTTTGGCTTCCTTTTGGAGTGGTCCTTAGATGAATGAAAAATTACTTTTTCCTCCTCCTCATTTTCTTCTTTTCTTTCTAAGACAGGGTCTTATATATCCCAGGCTACTTTAGATTCATTCCTGGCCTTAAACTTGTAATCTTCCTGCTTCTTCCTTCCAAATGCTAAGATTAAGGTATGTGCCACCATCCCTGGTTTATGTGGTTCTTAAAGGTAAAACCCAGAGCTTTGCGTGTGCTGGCAGGCCCTCATTACATCCTCAATTACTGTATATGACCCCAGCTAAAATCTTGGATAAATATTATTGTTTTTAAGTTTTTTTCTCACAGAATTTATGGTTTTGGTATCATTGCTACTAGGAAAAACTGAAAACACAGTGAGTGCACAAAACCATTCTGTCAGAGTGCATTTTATTCTTTCCTTGTATTCTTTTTCTAGGTTGTGTATTCTTCCTGTGCCTGGGGATCTTTTATATGTTTCGCCCAAATATATCCTTTGTGGCCCCTCTGCAAGAGAAAGTAGTCTTTGGGTTGTTCTTCTTGGGAGCCATTCTCTGCCTTTCATTTTCATGGCTCTTCCACACAGTCTACTGCCACTCGGAAGGGGTCTCCCGACTCTTCTCTAAGTAAGTATTCCTGTTTTCCTGTTAGGAGCTGTGCTTCAGCGTTAGTGGGACAGGAACAACCACCAGAGCCAGCAGGGTTCCCATGCTGCTGCATCTTCCTTTCATTGATGCAGACAGCCCAGTTTGCTTCTTAGTTGTTACTGATGTCATAAGTCATGGGGGATTAATTGGAGCCTATAATGGATGATAATTTTTAGCATTAAATGGAGTTCTTTTAAATTTCAATCCTAGATTGGATTACTCTGGTATTGCTCTTCTGATCATGGGAAGTTTTGTTCCTTGGCTTTATTATTCTTTCTACTGTAACCCACAACCTTGCTTCATCTACCTGATTGTCATCTGTGTGCTGGGCATTGCAGCCATTATCGTCTCCCAGTGGGACATGTTTGCCACCCCTCAGTACCGGGGGGTCAGAGCAGGTGAGTGCATGTGAACGTGCGGTTAATCACCTGTCACGTAAGGTGCGCATTGCACATGGGCTGTGGTTTCAATGCAGAGAGGCAGTGACCGCTGAGCTTGTCGTTCACCCGGAGGTGAGTTGTGGGACTGCACAGGGCAGAGGAGTGCACACGGATATTTTGGCCAGTGTTGACTTCTCCATTCTTTCAGCTTAATGCATTTTGTGTCATATTTAGTATTTTATATTTTCATTTAAATTGCTTTGATAAATAAGGTCTCAGTTCATGCTAATTATGCTCCAATAACCTTTGATATTTGGGTAATGCCTTCTGAGTGCCCTGTGACATTGTTGCATTTGCAGAACCAGAAGTTTGAAAAACACGGCCTTTAATTTTGAAAGCAGTAGCCTGTGCTGAGTGATTCTGACAAAATCTTTATAAATTCTGTGTCTGCAGTTGTGTCTTCTGCTTTCTGTCCCCAAAATAATGCCTCCCAAGCAATATTACAACCAGTATTTCTTCTTGTTATAAAATTCAAGCCCTGATTCATCTGCATGAATGTTTCTAGATTCATGATTCATCTGCATGTTTCTAGAATGCTAGAAACAGAACTAACCTCATGTTAGTGACATTATAGCATTCTGCTGTCTTCCTTTTTGAGATATCCACATGAGCAAATAAACAACAGCCAACACTGGCTCTGTAGTTGTTCACTAGGTCAATAGTGTTAAACCTATTTGAGTACATGAGCTAAGACCATCTTTGCTGAGTGGTGCTGAGCATTCTACTATTTATAAACAGTAGAAGGTTAAGTCCTGAGGCTTTGACTCTCAGAGGGAAAAGCACTTTCAGCAGCCTCTGTTCGCATTCAGAGGAAAGGAACAGAGTATAGCTGTGCTTTGGAGGAGAGTAGAGGGGTGAATTAGTTTTTATTTGGGTCTTTTTAGTCCCCAACTTTCATGTAGTTAAGTGTGCCATTTTCACTTCTCATTTAGCTGCACATGTTTTCTGAGTGTGTGTCATGTGTGTGTTCATATATGTGCTGTGGCATGCCAGCAGCTTACTGGTGATGCTGGGTGAGCCCTGGAGTCTCTGGGGAAAGCTCACCAGATGACACTCTGTTGTACTCTGCCTGTGAAAGGGTTGCATTCAAGGAAGTAAAGCGGTGCCCCGTGCCTTTCCTTCCTAACATTGCTCTTGGCAATGTGGTTCTTTCTGACTAATCCTAAGGCTGCCTTACCATGAGGCTTCTATCTGTAAGTAGAACATAGCTAGCTGTGTTGTCTTGTGTGATGAATGGTGTCTCAAAGTTTGAAGGACTTTCTTTAAAACAAGAATGACCTTTCTTTGAAATTTCAAGTTGATCAAAGTAAATAAAACTTTGTTGTAATATTGACTTCTTTTTCTTGTATTCTCTTTTTCTTCTGTTCTTCTGATGTCTTAGGAGTGTTTGTGGGCTTAGGCCTGAGTGGAATCATCCCTACTTTCCACTATGTCATCTCAGAAGGTTTCCTGAAGGCTGCTACCATAGGGCAGATAGGCTGGCTAATGCTCATGGCTAGCCTCTATATCACAGGAGCTGCCCTCTATGCGGCCCGCATTCCTGAACGCTTCTTTCCTGGCAAATGTGATATCTGGGTAAGTGTGGTCAGTGGTGATAAGGTATGTTCCTGGTAGCGGGTCAGTGGCACACTGGGAGTGATGTAATCAAAAGTTTGAAAGGTAAGAGGTTTGTGTTCCAGTCATGATTCTGGCCCTTGTTGTCTGGTTTCTGTGGACAGTTGAACATGGGGATAATTATAGTGACGGAGCACTTGGTGTCTGACAGTGGTGAGTGCTGTGTCAGTCCCACAAGGCTGGTCCTAGCTTTTAACTTCACAGATTAGGGAGCTAAGGTTTAGGAAGGCTCAACAGCTTGTCCAACAAGTGGGCATTAAGTGGTAAACACAGAAATGGAATCAAGTGGGCTTAGTGTTGTCTGCGCTCTTTTTGCTGTACTGTAGTGTACAGAGACTACTGGTTGTTGGGTCGTTTTATATTTTCTGTCCTGACTCTCACTATGAAAGAAGGACAATCTACTGAGGTCATTTTTTAAGAAGAGAAGGCTGAGACCAGGTGTAGTTGTGTATACCTTTGATCCCCACACTCTGGAGGCAGAGGCATGCAAATCCTTGAGTTTGAGGCCAGTGTGTCTACAGAGCTAGTTCAGAACAGCCAGGCCTACACAGAGAAACCCTGTCTTGAAAAACAAACAACAAAAAAATACCAAGGTGTGTGTGTGGGGTGTGTGTGTGTGTGTGTGTGTGTGTGTGTGTGTGTGTGTGTGTGTTATTGATTATTTTAGTTATTATTATTGTATGTTTGAAGTATGTGTGTTAGAATGGGCATGCCATGTAGAGGTCAGAGGACACCTTTCAGGAGTAGGCTCTCTTCTGCTACAATGGTTCCAGGGACTGAACTCAGGTTGCCAGGCCTGTGCAAGAAGTGCTTTTACCTGTTAAATCATCTTGCTAGCTGGTTCTTCTAGATACCCAAACCCAGTGGTATTGATAAGAGGCCAAGTCTCTATGTGTCTGGTGGAGGAAGGGAAGGAGAGGAAGATATCTAGATTGTGGCTAATATTGAGAGATGAAGGAAGAGAAGGGAAGGAAAGAACATAAAGATAGAGTAAAGATAGACCTTTTATTTTATTTTATTTGTTTGAGACAATTTTTCTGTGTAGCCTTAGCTGTCCTGGCTTTATAGACCAGGCTAGCCTTGAACTCACATCAGTCTGCCTCCCTCTGTTTCCCTGAGTGCTGGGATTAAAAGTGGGCCACCATGCCCAGCTAAAGATAGACATTTCTAACCAAAGAGGATCCGAAACATTTCAACAGTATAATACATTTGGAATGATCTTAAAGTGAACTCTGACTTGTAGGGTTCTGTTTTTCATCATTGCCCATAGTTGTATGCTGAGTTGGCCACCCATGTTCTTAAGGCTAGTTAGCTGTCTGTAAATGGAGGTGATCCTGAACTCCATCTTCTGAACTTCAGGTTAGCGAATTTACCTTTCTTCTTTATACTTCTAAAATCAGTGTCTTGGTAAATATCACTGTGCATTTCATTTTGAAACCATGAGAGAATGTTATAACTTCTTAAGTGTATCAGGGAATCATACCCTGCTGCTGATGTCAGGGGTCCTTGGGGATTTGGCGGCCTAACTGCAAGGCCTGCATAGAATTTGCCCCCAAGTTCGCTATGTCGGTGGCAATACCCGTATTTCTTTGGAGAGCTAGCTTTTGACTCAGGAGAATGTGAGGTTCCCACTGAATGTTCTTGTGCCCACCTTAAACTTGAATTCTATCAATGCATTTCCACTGACAGTACAAGCTGGGAAGCAGGGCTCCTTCCTAGCTGTCTGTAGCAGGCTTTGTAACACTTGGTTTCTTTTCTCTCTCTAGTTTCACTCTCATCAGCTGTTCCACATCTTTGTGGTTGCTGGTGCCTTCGTTCACTTCCACGGCGTCTCAAACCTGCAGGAGTTTCGTTTCATGATTGGCGGGGGCTGCGCTGAAGAGGACGCACTGTGATACTCTCCAGGAGCCAGGGACTGTGACCCTGAACCAGGCCTGCAGCTTCCACAGGCCTCCTTGCTGGCTGTCAGTGCCAGTGCCAGAGAAGCCCCAAAACTTGGACAGCCTCGTGGGCCTTGTGATGGCCCAAGGGCTCCATGGGGTACAAGACTAAGAAGAGAAAAACAAAAATAAATCATACCTCAAAGGATGGAGTGCATCGATTTGGAGAAAAGGAGAAATGGCTCATCCCCTGACTCCCCTTTGGGATCTACCAATTGAGGGCAACTCTGCAAGACCCTTCCCTCACAGACTGGCTTCTGATGGGACCGTATTTATTTGTAGAAGATGGGAAACAGTTTAGTTGGTGGTTCTTCTCCCTTTCTCTCTCCTTAAAGCAGTAATACATATGAGTACTATGCGCTAATTGATTGTGCCACTGGAGCTCCTTAAAACAATAATCAAAACCAATTTAGGTGAACATTTATATCAGTAAAAGGGTGGGAGTGCAATTTTAGGCACTCCTTTGGGAGAACCAAGAAATTAATGTAAATAAGATTTCTAATTTACTGTTTAAATAAGAATTTATATAAACATTTAAAACATAGGGGCAGGGAGGGAGGGAGACTTTTTTTTTAAAAGGATGAAACATGCAAGTACCACACACTGTTTCAATTTTGCACAAAGTGATAGAAGGAAGATGAAGTGGTAGCCCCAGAATGCACGATGTCTTGTGCACCAAGGTGCCTTCCATAGGCCGGTAACCCTTGGACCCTGCTGGGGCAGGGTACAGCTCTAGCCAGGGATTTTCTGGCCACTCTCAAGACTGCAAGCCCTGAGGCACCCCGAGGGGGAGGGAAGTAGAAGGAGGTAGTGTGTGCTTTCTCAGTGGACGCAGCACAGGTTGTCATAATGGCTCTAGAGAAGGGATTTGAAAGGCTGTTATGTAGTTAGTAATGAGCCTTTCTGAAGAGTGGGGCCACTTGGTTCCACCATACATGTATAAGGCGGTGATGGAGGTGAGGAGGACCTCTATGAGCATCAGCACAGGGCTGTCTGCTTCTTCCCTGGTGTCCCAGATAACCAGGTGTTAGTTCTTACCTGAATAGAGGTATGGCCATTTTCCAGACCTTCTCTGTGGAGTTCTGAGCCATTCTGCAAACTTTGCTCTATTGAGAATCACTGCCCTAACTGTCCTTCCACCGGGAAATAAGAAACTGCCCCATCCCCTACCCTCACCCCCATTGGCGTCATAGCTCCTAGCTTGGAGCCAGCCACTAGAGAGATTTGGATGTTCATGGGTCTCACCTGAAGTCATATATGCAGGTGTGGAGAACCATCCCACTGGACTAGGAGTGATGATGTTTTTTTTCTCTGGTGCACTGTCTTGGTAAGCTTGGTGTGACAGAACAGACTCTTCTGCTCCCCTTGAATAAGAAAGTCAGCAGTCCCTACTGTGGCATTGTTAGCACTCACTTAGTGCCATCTGCAAGGCGTTTAAAAGGAAGTGGCATGTTATTGCCAGGTAGCCTGATAGAATTAAGCCCACAATTTTGAATGGCTGCTAGAAGTTAGAAGTAATTTCTGTGTCCCAGGGCATCTTGTTACAGGTTTTAGAGGGAGTGAACGACTTGGGTCTGGCTTAGAGAATTTTGATCTTGGCTCCTAAGTGAGAAACCAAGTACTTAAGTCTTCAAGACATCAGGCAGGCAGCACATCCTGGGGCTGGTGGCTATTGCAGTGTAACGGGCCGGGCGTCTCTGGGATACTTCGGGATGTGAGAAGCTTCTGTTTACTCACTAGGTTTTCTTGGCCATTGTCCTTCCTTTACCTTCAAATCTCCAGCTACTGCTGGGAATCCGGGAAGGAGTCCATTGTAAAACCTGAGAAGAGTTTAGGAGTATTTTGGTTGTCGATAGGGTGACAACCTAGGTACACCAAACAGAAAACTGGATGAACAGCCTTGTGGCGGACAGAACTAACAGTGTTAATCCCTCAAGAAGCTCTTGGGCAGGACAGTGTCCACCTGGAGGGAAGCCACCTAGGTCTGTGGTAGCAACAGCACATATCAGAAGCCAGGCTTACTCCCTGCCCGTGTAATTTGGGACTGCTGAGATGCTTTCCCGTGACACCTACTAAAGTAGGTCTTTGGGTCTAGTCATCCCTCTTCCCAAAGCAGGGAGAATCTGGTTCAACATAGCACAAACTCGTAGGGAAAAGAATCACCACCACCAGTGTGTAGTCAATAACTTCCCTTCTGGGGGTGTGTGTGGGCATGTGTGTGCCCCTGTCTGTTCGCGCAGCTCACTACCAACAGCCTCCATGTGCACTTGACCTTGTGGTGCCTCCAGGAACTCAGCAGGCGGCACCTGAATGCCTTACTCTCAGCAGTCTGAGGCTGGCTTGCTCTGCGCACACATTTATGTCTCATTTTCTTTTTTTGGCCCCAGGCCCTAGGATGGTTAGGAACCTGTACACCTTCATTCTTTGATCACTAAACAGTGGCCTTTTTCAGTATTTTCCCTCTCCCCTTTATAAGTTGCTGAAGTCACAAAGCACACTTTTGGGGATCATAGAAGGTTGTGGTTCCAGAAAGGCATCTATGTGATGGTTCCATTCACCATGGGATTTCCCTACTTGATGTCTTCTCAATTTCTCTAATAAAAAGAGCCAAATGAAAGATGAACTTTGTTGTGTGTGTGTGTGTGTTTTTTTTTTTCCTTTTTTTAAAAACTTAGCTCACTTTTGGGATATCCTTACCACCCTAAATTTAGACAGGAAATTTAAGGAATTTTTAGAAGCTTGCTTGCCTTGAGGATCACGAGTTTAAACGCTAGCCTGGGCTACACAGACCTTGTGTTAAAAAAACAAAACAAAACCCTCTTTCTACACCTGGTTAACATGACCATAAAGGTCTGGGAGCTAAGTGGAGCCCACACGAGGTCCATGTGTTATCAGAGCCACCTGCTATCCACTAGAGAAGGCTCTGGATGGTGTTGCTCAAACTCAAGAGCATGCTCTGCTTTAGTTGGATTTTCTTTTCTTACTAGATACAAGCCTGTCTGGTACTTCCCCACCCCTAATCTAAGTACTTGTTGGCTCAGCCCCCTCAAAAACTATTGAGAAGGGCTTAGACTGCCCTTGTGACCCAGCCACCCTCCTTCCTGTCCTTTGGCCACACCAGCCTAAGAACTGAGAGGCAGATACACATCCTACTCACTCAGCTCTGTCGTTTGCCACCGTCCCACATGGCAGAAAGGAAGTCTGCTTTGCAGCCTTCCTGGTGTGTGGGTCCATCATAGACTACTTCTGAAACTGCCCTTGAGCTTGGCATGGTTTCTGCCAACCCCTTGCTCTGTTCTTTTTGTATCAAGCCCCTCCTAACCCTATCCTTGCTTCTCTGACCTTAAGATCTGTCCACCCCTATGTTCCTGGAATCAAAACTTGAGTCAGCATCACAAAATAGTGTTGAAGCCTTTTATTTCAGTTGGTTCTATTAAAACAGGCAAGCTCAATAGCACATTTTCTGGGGCTGAAGTGCTTCTAACAGCATCCTTGAGCTCTTACTCTTGAAGGTGACACACAAATGAGGAAAGATGCCAGGATGCCATACCCTGCTTTTTAAATTGCCGGAGTGCCAGGTTCACTCCTGAAGTCAAGGTGCTGGATCTTTAGCCTAAGCCAGGCTACCACCTGCTGGCCTCTTGATGGAGTTCTGACTGGCAGGCAAACCTTGGGAGACTTCGCTCATGGAAACAGCATCAGTTTATCAGAAATGCCTTTTCTTCAACTGCCCTGGCAATGTTCTAAAGCTTAGTCCCTCAGTAGCGCCAGGCACAAGAGCCCCACGACTCATGCCCAGGAGCTGCCTGGAATCTTACACTTAGTATTTATCTTCTGTGGCAGCCAATAAACTGGTTCCCAAATGCTCTGCCTGGTTGGGTGAGGAGGCCTCCCGCCTGTGCTTGTTTTTTGAGACCCAGTGCTGTGGAGTAGAGGTCAGCACAAATGAAAAGCAAGGAAGGCAGGTGCTTTGCTGGCAATCGGGAAAGATCTCTCCTGCCACGCCTGACCATACTGTGTCTTGGTGGCATGAAGAAGCACAGCTGTGACAATTTGGTACCTCACCTGGGCTGGGCAAACACCTCCAACCTTAACTACCTTCCGTGAAGCGGGGTGCTAGGGTGAGAACAGTTAGTATATTGTCAGTGCCAGACAGCTCTAGGTACATTGCCTAATACGTAGTATCTTCACGAAGCTAAGATTTACAACCAGTTTTCCCTCTCCAAGCTTGAGTTTTCTCTTTTGTTTGTTTTCAAGATAAGGTTTCTCTTTGTACCTCTCCCCTTGTGTCAGGAACTCATTTTATAGACCAGGCTGGCCTCACACTCAGAGATTTCCTGCCTCTGCCTCTCAAATTCTGGGATTAAAGGCATGTGTCACCATGCTCGGCTTCTTTTCCATTTCTTCCCTTCTGGTTCCTCCCTGAGTCTTCCTGTCTTTCCTTCTGCCTACCCTCCCTTGCACCGTGATGGGCGAAAGTACCTTCCCAAGGACCCCTGCACTTGTAGCAAGCATGCCCTTGCCACAGCCTCTGCATGGGCCTCACCGCTCAGTCCCAGCCCCCAGAACTCCTCAGCTCTGTAGTGGACCAGCCAGGGAAACAGCCGGCCCTTTGACTGGGTCTGACCTCTGGTAAACAGGAGTAACTAACTTCTCTCCTTCTTCCACTTGAGCTCTTGTTGGAGTCCTGAAGCAGAGACAAGAGTAGAAAGCTTGGGGTGGCTGGTACCCTGGAGAGCCGTGGGGATCCTTCCAGCAATCTCTAGGAGGCAGAGACCGGTAGCCCAGGACTGAAACCGAGAGCACGCCCATCTGATGAGCTGGGCCCTCATCAGATGGTGACTTTGTAGAATGTCTCTTTTAGGGTCCCCCTTCTGTGGGAGTCAGATGGGCTGGGGTCACCACAGAAGCTGGGGCAGAAGCAGCCAGGCCCACAGCGATAGCAGGAGCAGAGGGAGCGAAGGTACAGTGTCTGAAGCGCCGCCACAGTCCTGAGCATTCTCCTGTAAAGCCAGAGGGGTAAGGAGCATGAGGAGAGGAAGAGAGGTGGCCCTCCCAACCCAAGGACCAGCATGCACAGCGTGGCGGCATGCAGACGAACTGAGAGCCTGGGGGCCTCGAGGTTTCACAGAGAAGAAACTTTCTCTTTTTAGGGACAGTAGAAATAGCTTACTTAAGTCTTTTGGGCCTTCCTCTCACAATGATGTGGAGTAGCCTCCTCTCCAGGAGCATGTCTAAGGGAGGTGGTTTGTGGCAGCCATCCCCAGCCGAGACAGGGTTGTAAGGCACCTAGCTCAAGGGTTGATAAATAACAATCGCAGCCTGGAGAGATGGCTCAGAGGTTAAGAGCACTGTCTGCTCCTCCAGAGGTTCTGAGTTCAATTCCCAGCAACCACATGGCGGCTCACAACCGTCTATACTCGGATCTGATGCCCTCTTCTGCCGTGCAGGTGTTACAGATAGAGCACCGATACATGTAAAATAAATAAGTAAATCTTTAAAAAGAAATAAATGCCAATCGCTACTGTCACTAGCCACTTTAGCATGGCGAGTAGTGTTGAGGTAGCAGGAGTGAGGACGGACAGGCCTGAAGGGAAACGTAGTGGGCCCCAGGCCCAGATACCTTTGAGTCTTTTGTTCCATTCTTCCCCCTTTCTTCCTTTCTCTCTGCTCCTTTTACCTCTCACCTTCCTTCCCCCCCACCCCCCAAGCTGACCTGGAACTCGCTTGCTTGCCACCACCCGCTATGTCTTGTGTCACACACCACATACAATGTGAATGCAGGGGTCTTGCATCGGGACGGACACAGACGCTTGCGTCACCAGCATCCAGAAATGTGCGTATCTTAAGAAGTCACACACAGCACAAAATCTGGGGGGTGGGTGTGGGGGTGTGTATGGAGACCGTTAGTTCGCAGCCCGCACCTCTGGATGGAAGGCATGACAGGAGCCTGGTCGTCGCCGGGGCTTCTGGGAGCGCATCCTGTCACACTTGACCGAGGCGTTATGTGCAGAGCTCACTGTCAAGGTACACCGCTCCACAGTTCAGGATGGGTAGCTCCTCCCCACCCCCACCACCCTCTGGGGCTGGCCCACAAATCAGAGTGCCGTAAGCAAGGGAGGATGGTGAAAGGCTCGACTCGGCACCCCAAATCTGAGCTTTTCCACGACCTCCTCCCCTCCCCCGTGGACGGTGGGAAGGATATATTTGACTTCTGTGGCCTCCTGGAGGATAGGAGAGTAGGCACTGCAGTCACAGGTACTGTCTGTCACTAGCAGGAGCAGGTTGCTGCTGGGAATCTGTTGCATCACAAATGTCCTGTGGCAGAGAGGGTGATGGGTGCTGGATAGTAGGAATGCAGCCACCTTCTGGGGCCTGGGGAAGGATATGCAGGCCCAGGCACATTGGGGCCAATAGCCCAGTACTTTTACGGACGTTTTCACAACCCTCTATTCCCAAAAGTCCGGTGAAGGTGAAGAAGGAGCTGTCATTAACAGGCACCATTCCCAGCAAACAAGGGGTCCCTGCTTGAGAGCCAGAGAACTTGCAGTTCTGGTCTTGGCCACAAGGTGGCACAATGCTCCTATACACAGCTTGGGGTGGAAGGAAAGGCCTTTAATGCACTGGGCAGGCAGGTGTTTTACATACACAGCGGTGAAGGCAGTCACCAAGCACTTTTGTAGGCACACGCACAGGTAGATAGCACACATATGAACTCACGTGTGGCCGTTACACCGTTATGTGAACTTGGTATAGTTCCCATTCTGCACAGGACCAAACAGGCTAGCGGAGATAAGCTTGCCTAAGGTTATGCTAGAGGTGGAAAGGAGCAGAACCAGAGTCGAGTCTGTCTGCTGGGAAGCCCTTACTCTCTACCGTGCCGTGATGATTTTTTTTTTTTTTGTTTTTTTCAGTTCTTGAGCTAAGCAAGCCACTAGTGCTAGTCCTAGGAAGCCTGCTGTGTGTGCGCTTAAGCTGTGACACGTGATGAAGAGATGGAAATCTACATCTGTCTGAGGTCAGAATCTGAGGTTACAAAAGAGTTGGCGTAAGCCTCGGGTTCCCCAGACATCCTGGTGGCCCCACTGAGCAGCAAGACTGGCTGAGGGAGTTCCCTGGAGGTACTGTCCTCCTGCGTTGGGACAGAAGTGTCCTGGTTGGTTCCTCCAAGGTTTAGGGTGGGAAGTCAGCAGGCTTGGTCTTCCGGGCCAAGTCTGGATGGAGCTAGGGGCTTCTCCCCAGGAGCTCGCTTGACTGGGTCCTGCCTAAAAACTCTAGGCTTGGGCTGGCGATGCCCCAATCTGGCAGTTCTAGGAGCATAGGACCAAGGCCCCACCAATCTACCTTGTGCATTTGCTGAGAACTGCCCTGCCAGTTTGTACAGGGCAGAACTTCTTGCTTCTTTTCTGACCTGCGGTGTAAGCCTGCAAGGCCCTGACACTAGCTTGCTGTGGCTGGTCTGGCTGCAGCAGAAGGGAAGCAAGCCTGTAGGGTTTTTGAGAGAGGCGTGGTGGCCTTGGACTCGGAGAGACTCAGGAATTGGCCTCTGGACCCCTTGTCCCTGTGTCTCCTAAAGCGGACCACCAAACTGTCCACCCGCATGCCCCTCTTTTTGCCTGAGCCTGGGTGTTTGCTGTACTGGAGAGCAGGGAAGTGAGGAGAGTGACTCTTCTCTGAGGTGACACCCCTTTTCCTAGCGTGGAGACCTTCACCCTGGCTGGGCTTCCTGGCTTCCTGGGGACTTACTTCTGGCAGGCCCCACACTCGATGATCCCGTTGGCCTCCTGAATGGCGGTCTGGTGTACAAACACTGGGTACTCTGTGTCACAGGGGTGCAGCAGGTCCTGTTTCTTATGCTTGTGGGCTGCAGGAGAGGAGCATGAGAGGAGGGCTGTCACACGTCGCAAAGGCCTTAGGAAGCCCGTCTACAAGCGTGGCGCCCTTTAGTTTGCTACCAGGGCTTGGAGACGGTGACCAGCACTCAGCAGGAGGCACAGTGGGGTCTGAGGCGGCCCTGTCACCCTTCCCAGAGCTCCTGAGATTTATCTGCAGAGCGCCCGTGAGCGCCGTGTCACGCCGCTGTCCCGGGGCATCAACAGCGCAGCGGGGAGGGAGGCAGGGAAGGAAGACAGCAGCCGCCATTCCAAACACCTGGGAGTGGAGGTGCGGACATGACATGGCTTTCACAAGGTCACGCCATGCAAGTGAGGGGCAGAGTCCCGGGCCTCCTCAATGCCTGGACATAGACGCTTCCCTCGCAGGCCGTGAAACTAAGAGGAGAGGCAGGCTGCAGGCTAAACAGTGCCCGAGGGCCGGAAAAGCGCCGGTGCGCTGCTGGTATGTGTGTGTGTGTGTGTGTGTGTGTGTGTGTGTGTGTGAGAGAGAGAGAGACAGAGAGACAGAGAGACAGAGAGACAGAGAGACACTTCCCACCACAGCCTGGAATCATGAAGGGGCCCAACCACAGGAACTACAAGCCCAAGGACCTGCCCTGGTTAGCAGCTAGAGAGGCAGAGGGGAAGGAGGGGGTGTTGTTTATGAGGAAGCCAAACAAGAAGGCAGTGGGAGCCTTCTGGCCCCTTGGGAGCCCAGAACACAGAGAAAGTTGAACAGGGGTGGAGGAACCCGAGTGCCATGTGTGTCTTGGTTCATAGAGAACAGGTGTCCTCCCTTTCCTAGGCTGGCGGCAGGTGTCAACAGCAGCTGGGACAAAGCTTTTCTTTGCTCTGTGTGGGGTCCGCCTCAATGCGTCAGTGTCTTTTGGGGGCACTGTGCCCACAGGCACAGTTTCATGCAAGGATGTGTCAACAGAGGACACGCCCTCAAGCCCGGAGCCTCGCTGAGGCTGGCAGCTGCCTGGGTACGGGTGCCACTGCTTTCTTCTCTGGGGTGACCTGGTGACATCTCAACTGCCTGAGCAGACACACCTCCCTTTAATTATTAGAACCTCTCAAGAGGAGATGGCTGTTCCCCAAGGCAGGCTGTGGTCCAGGTTTCCCTGCTTCCCAGAAATGGTGCTTTAAAGTTTAAGCACCATTATGGGCTTGGGGACCCCTCCCCCCCCAATAAGGAGCATCCTAGGGTAGAGAAACTCTGTACTCCCAGAGTACAGGCTTAAAGGCAAACCCATCCAGCTCCCTGCTGCTCGGTGGTGGGGATGGATGGGGTAAGGTAGGACCTCTCAGGCCGAGCTACTTACAGTAATGGAAGACAGCTTTGGCTGGCCGGGATATGAGCCCACCACAGGGTTGGACATGGCACAGTACCACACGAGGACAAGATGTCATGGGACAGTGATGATGTCACATGGATCGAAGGTGGAGCGGAGGTGATGTGACGTCACGCACAGAGGTGAGGAGTGAGGGGAGGGGAAGGCGATGAGATGAGATTATGAGCATGAAGGCTTTGGCACCCACCTCGCTGTCACCCAACCCCTCCCCAAAGCTTTCGGATGAGCTGGCCAAAGCGCTGCACACGCCTGCCTCCTGGCACTTACCCTCTGACCCTTTGTCGTCCCAAGATCCCCAAGCGCTCCACTCTAGCAGGAACCTGAGGGATACAGGACCCGGTCTTGGGGGCTGGCCTGGGTGGCTCTTGGGGTGCCACTGCATCTAGCTGCCCCCCCTGCAGGAACCTGTCTTTCTGCTTGAGGGCGTGAGTGAAGGAGGGTGTGCGGTGGACTCGCATGCCTCCCTCCTCCCTTGGCTAGGGAGCTAGGCTGCCCTGCGGGCCATAGCTGCCCCTTTTTGAAGATAGCCTTATGCTCCGGTCTCCATTTGCAAGGGCATCCTCTCATCCTTATGCCTGTCATCCCTAACCATGACTGGATCCTTCCCCAAAGGGGAGTCTCTTCACATGGGACCTCCCCCTCCCCCCAAACCCCAAGATTCCTGCCCTACCTACAGGGAGACCTCCCCTTTGAGCCAAGCCTCATGATCCAGTTTCCAGGTACAGGGAGCCCTCCTTTCCCCTGACCCCACCCCCAATCCTCCCGGTGTGGGTGGTTCTTCACCTCACCCCTACTCACAGCAGAAACTCATGCAGTAGCCATCTGGCCACCATCCAGAAGGCAGAGAGAGGCTGGAGGAGAGCAAAGCTATTACCAGGGGATGCCCCGTAACAGCCACCCTCCAGACCCGACCTGCCCGTCGGGTCTCTGCCCCTCACCAGGGCAGAGTCCTCCTTCTGCAGGTCAGACACCCCACAGTAGGATTTGACAAGCCCTTCAGGTGTCTGGTTATTTCCCCATCTCTGGTGGGCCCGTGCTGAGGACCCCTGAAGATCTTAACGTCAGGCTGGGAGGTGGAGGACGTGCTCTGAGGGCCTGGACCCCACTATCACACAGTCCCACCCACCAGGACAAGACAGCCCCACAGCCCCAGGGGAAGGGGTGAACATCAGGACAGAGTCTTGAGTAGCCTGAGCCGGAAGGTCTGAGGCTGGATGAGAACAGGGACCAGGTGACACCCTGAAGTACAGGGCGGAGGGTGTGCCCCGGTAGAGGGAAGGCCTGGGGTGACACTCACACTGATCAGGGGCTGGGCTGCACTGTGGTGATGATCTGGAGGCTTGCACATGGCCTGGTAGTCATACATGGTCACACTGAAAGGCAGAAGCAAGCCACGTCGAAGCCAAGACCACTCCATGCCCTGACCTGGGGGCCTTGGTGGCAGAGCTTGTGCTGACTGGGGTCCAAGTTAGAGCAGTGAGCCAGAAGTCCCCCCTGCCCCGCCGCCATGCCTGGATGGCTTCATGAGCACAGATAGCATGCCTGCTGTTTGGGCCTGCGGTTTCCCTCAGAGCACAGAGCGGAGGCTGGAGAGTCTCTCTGGGGGAGAGACATCCTCACACCCATCCTCACACCCATCCCTAGATTGACTTTGGTCTCTGGTCTCTTTCTGAAGGCATCTTTGGGGCCTCCTGAGGTCAGACTGAGGGCTGAGAACCAGGGAGAGGCGCATTCCACTTACCGGCTGAACACCCCCATGCTGAGGAGCTGCGTCATGAGAGCGCCATCCACTTCCCCCAGAAGTCTTCCCATCTGTGGGGGGTGGGGGTGGGGGCTAGAGCTACCACCAGGCTGTCCCCGTAGACGCTCTTCTTCCCCGTAGCCCCATCCCCCACCCCCAACTGCCCGTCGCGACGCTTTCTAAATCATGCTGCTATCCGATAGCAGCCGCCGCCTGGGAAATCAGCCCAGAGGGGGCTCAAAAATTGGTACAGAGGTCCTTCGAACGATCCCCGAGAGTCGGGACTTGCAAGGAGATGCGTTCCGTGGGCCGCCATTTGTCGAATGTGCTTTTTTTTTTTTGTTGGGTGTCTCGGGGTGGCGAGGGTGATGATGGTGACAGCGATGGCGGCGGCGGCGGTAATGGTGGTTGTGAACAGTAGTGGCAGTGTGATGTTGAAGATAGTTTTTTGGCAAAGCTCTGCTGTGGGCTTCAGTCACACTGGCCTCTTCAGCCAAGGAGGGTGGGAGGCCTGGCATTGCCTTCCATGCCCTCTCCCTCCTCTGCATCGATTATATACATGTGTATCATTATATATATATATATATATATATATATATATATATATACATACACACGTATATATTGTCTTTCTATATATGTATCTGCATATACTTGTCTTTCACCTCTTGGCTCTGGCTCACTTTGGGCCTCTCTGCTTTCTCTACTTATCACTTTCCCTGCCCCTGGGTTTGTTGCCAAAATAATATCAGACAGGTTGGGTTTTGGAAAGTGTCATTCACCATCCCACCCCGGAAATAACACACGAGTGCGCATACGTGTGTGTGTGCGTGCGCGCGCTCGAGCTTGCGCGCGCGCGCGCACACACACACACACACACACACACACACACACACACACATCATTCCTCTCTTCGTGATGTCATCAGTCAGGGTCAGGGGGCTTGTGCAACTATTGCCAGCATCCTCCAAGGTGCCTGGAGTTCTCATGGGCCCTGCAGCTTGGATGATTCTGCTCAGCTCTCTGCTTATCCAGCGGCTGGATGTGTTTCTCTTCCATGACCGGATACCAAGATCCATGCAGAGATGTGTCTTTACCCCCCAACCCCACGCAGGCCCTGCTCATTCATGGTTGTTCACTGAAGGTGTGTGTGTAACCTGAAACTGAACATTCTTTAAGACAGGGAAGCACCCTGCTTCCCAGGGAAGGCCAGCACTCAGGCAGTCAGGGGCAGGCAGATCGCTGTAAGTGTGAGGCCAGCCTCGTCTACAAAGTGAGTCCAGGACAGCCAAGGATACACAGAGAAACCCTGACTCGAAAAACAAAACACTGGACACTGGAAAATACTTCTGCCTTTGCAAACAAAACGCCATGCCCTTGGAACATGGAACATTTCAGCAGAAAATATCCACTTTCCCTTATTAAGGGAGCTTGACCGCAACAGTGGTGGCAATGTGGTCCACAAAAAGACTACACTTCCCAGAAACCCATGTACCGAGGGCTGGCCAATGAAATGGTGCAAAGCCCAGATGAGGACTTCTGGGAATCTACTTAAAGTGAGAGGACTGTTTTAGGGGGCACCTGAACGCCACTGTTGCCCTCCTGTTTGGGATAGATATCTAGATATCTGGGGATATCTGGGGCCTTCAGAAAGCCATGCTAGGCCTAGGCTGATTTGATCTATGAAATAACCTGTGATTTGCTTAAGCCGAAGCAACAGAGACAACTTTCCTAATGGATACAGTTCCTGTTCTCCTTTATCCAAATGAAGTAGTGCTTCACATAGAAATTCTGGACCTACAAAGGGAAGGTTCCAATGTGGATTTTGCGTCCCTTCTCACTGCAGGACCTAGATTTTTAACACGTGGCTATACCAGGGAAAGTGCTGGCGGTGGGGGGGCCTTTCAAGGCAGCCTCCACCAGAGATTACCCAGGTATAGCACAGCCCACCTGCTGGCGGAGCTCTGGAAGATCCAAAGGCCTAGGGTTGCCTGTGTTTCATTTGGTGTGAGTTTGGGATGGAGTCAAGGTCCTATGAGATTTGCCCTGGAGCCTGGAATCCAGTGGCTGGCTTAGGCAGGAAAGGATTTAGTTGGGAGTCAATCCCTGCCTGTGGGATAGTTGCCCCAATGCGGGGCTAGCTTGCTTGTTGTGTGGCTGCCCATCGAATATTCACCGATGCTTGTAGCTTGTCCAGATGAGGAAAGAGATACTGAGCCCTGTCAAGGAGCTGCAGCTCCGGTCTTGACATGAATCCTAGAGCTAACCCAGGGGTCAGTGCTCCTTATCCTTGGCTTCCAGAGACCTGCATGGTTGGCTGTAATTCTATGAAACCCAGCCAAGTGCATAAGAACGCTTTTGAGTAGTGATAGAGCAACCTGGACAAGGGTATTGAAGGACTCAGGATGGCCACCAGGGGATAGGAACTTGTACCCTCGACATGTGCCCCAGACAAAGCTGGTCTGAGGCCACTAACTATCACAGACAACAAGACATGCTCTACCCCAGAGCATCACACAGGCTCTGGTCATGGTTGTTCATTGCAGGGGTTTGGGTGTGTGTGTGTGTGTGTATGTGTCTTGGAACTGGCAGAAGCCTCCAGAAGCTAGTTTCATTTATACTCTGCTTAATTTCATAAAGGATTCGGAATAGCTCGTAAGCCTATGCAAAACATAAGATAATACAGCACTCGAGAAAAATGAAGGCACATAAGCTAACTACTTAAAATAGAGAATGAAAATGTATGTCGCATCAGATATAAGTCTCAGAACAAACCGACTGATTCTGCCATGTCCTGGGATTACAATTCATGAGCTAGAATGGGGGCAAAGCAACCCAATGTGTCATTCAAGGGCCCTGGGCTCTGCCTCACTGACATGATCCTACCTTTGCTGCCTGTCTCAGGTGATCTGGGCTGGGGAGCAAAGACTGATAAGGTAAAGCTGTGCGCTCCATCTGGCCTATTGGGGGCTCACGTGGGTTCTTGCTCAAAGAATGGTCTTTTTGTTTTCAAATGGTTAGGGGGGAAAATCAAAAGGCCATTAATATTTCAAGCTCATGAACATTACATGAGATGTTTCAGTATCCATAGCAGATCCTGTTGAAATGGTGCCTGCTCACCCATGCGTCCTGTCTCAGCTCTTGTTCAGTTGCCATCAGAGACCACTGACTAACAAGGCTGATGCCCCTGAAAGCTCTCTGCCCCTCCATAGGCCCCACTCTGGTACACTCTTGGACCTGGCTGTAATCTTACCTTGCCTGACCAAGCCACCCGACTCCCTCTGCTACTCCTCAGGCTCCGGGCAGACTTCAGACCCTTGAGCCACTTGACAAGAGACCAGGACCCACAGTCATGGGTCATACGGCAGTGGGACTAGGGTATGAGTGACTGAGACACTCTGCAGTCCTTAGGCTTCTTCAGCCAGAGTCAACTTTTGTTTTCTGACACAATGGCCTATAAAGGGGGAGGGGGGACAGGAAAAGGAAAGAGGCAAAACCATTATCCAGGCACCAGGAATAGTGATTGGCCAGAGTTCTGGCAGTGTCCTGATTGACAACCAGGCCTTTCCAGTTGGAGGAAACAGCAAAAGCAGCTTTCTCATCTCAGCTCTTGCTTCATGTTATTTAAGAACTGTCGTGCCTGACTAGTGATGATGCACACCTTTAATCCAAGCACTCAGGAGGCAGAGGCAGGCAGATCTCTGAGTTCGAGGCCAGCTTGGGCTACAGAGTGAATTCTAGGACAGCCAAGGGTACACAGAGAAACCCTGTCTCAAAAAAACCAGAAAACAAAAACCAAACAAACAAAAAGCCAAAACCAAACCAAAACAAAAGAGAACTGTCCCCGGGGAGCCAGCTCCATAGTGCTTTCTCTCGGGCTTCCATCTGTGCCCAGACTCCTGGTGCTATAGCTCAACTCCCTGTCATGTTCTGACAATTTCCATGGACCCTCAGCCTCACGTGCCTAAGGCGACAGTATGGCTTTGGAGTGACAGAGACTCCTCAGCTATGACCCTGGTCGGTGTCAGCTCAGATCCGGGCAACTCTGCTGATCCAGCTTGGGGTTGAACCCTTACATAAGGTGGTCCAGCCGCTGGCTTTCAAGGGGGAGGAAACTGAGGCACAACAGATCTTGGAAGCTGATAGCTGACCTGAACACATGCCTTCTGGAAGTTCCTCTCAGAAATTACACAGAACTTCAGGCTTGGGTCAAGGAGCTGGCTCAGGTGGATATGTTCAGGTTTAGTCCGTGGCTGAACAGGCTTCTTTTAAAGTATAATTCCTGGCTAATTTTAGGGTCTGATTTGTGGCTGAGCAGATATAAAATTCCCATCGTGGCTTCCTCTCCTGTCTGAGTGGGTGGCTGGAGAAGAGGCAGGCTACTGTGTGAGGCAAGAATGGCTCCCATGTCCTTGTTAGCCTACGGGTGCCCTGGCTCGCTGGCTAGAGTGAAATAGCCAAAGAGGAACACAGAGGTGGGGAAAGTCCCTCTGGCTACCTCGGTGGTAGAAAGGGATGAGGGGATGGATAGAGGAGGGCAAGATGCAGGCAGGAGGAATACTTCAGGCTCAAAAGTCCCTCCTGGTTGTGAGGGGGAGGGGGCCAGGCCACACAGAGGCAGCCCAGCCCTGTCCTCTCTGAGCAGTGTTCTTTTTGAGTGGCTCCTTCGTCCCTTACCTCTTGGGGTCTCTCTGAGATCAGAATGAAGCCATTGTTGTCTACGACGAAGCAGTCCAGATCCTGTGGGGGAGGCCAGGACAGGAGGTCATAGCCAGGGCCGTTGCTGGCTCCAGCCTTCCTGCTCACTTTAGCAGCTGAGGAGGGCTGCACCCTGCAGTCGGGGGCAGGAAGGAGGCGTTTGGGGGAGAAACAGTCCAGAGAGAGACACAGGACTCTGAGCTCTCGGGGGGGGGGGGAACTTACGGCGTCCTCGCAGCTTTTCGGGCATGGCCCCTCTAGAGTGCTGCACTGGAAGGAAGAGGAGACGCTGTGAACGGGGCGCAAGCACACTCGAGTATGTGTGTGCCCATATGTGGCGTCAAGTATGAGGTATGTGTGGATGTGTGTATGTATACATGTATCTACACAATGCACATGTGATACAGGTCGGTTTATGTGTGCTGTGTATGCGGAGTATTTGAACACATTTTACGTGTGGTATACATGTGGTAGCTATGTATGGTTCTATGTGCAGGCGTGTATCAGTACACGTGCGGTGTGCCATGGATCTGAAGCGTGTGTTGTGTGTGGATGCCTGTGGGCTGTGTCTTATATGTGGGTGGTCTGTCCGTGGCAGGTGTGATTGTGTATGTACACCGTGTGGTCCATTTGTGGAGTGCCTGTTGTGCGTGGAGGATCTGCCTGTGGGAGATGCAGTCGGTACATGAGGGCACGCTCCATGTGCCAGGCGTGTGTATACATGTGGGCGTGTCGCAGCAGACCGGGTACTGAGCAGCAGGCTGTGCTCTTCCGAGGACAAACATGGGCCACCTGCATGGCAGTGACAGTTCCTGGTGTGTGTGTACAGATGACAGGGCCAGGGAAAGTTCTCAGGAGCCTGGATAGCAGACAGGGCCTTGGTCTTGGAGGGAGAGGCGGATTGAACTGCTACCTTCCTCAGTGGCAGGGAAGGCTAGGGTGGTTCGGGAGCAACAGCAATAGTTCCTGTTCTACCCTCTGCATTGGGTCTAATCAAGGACAGGACACTGGAGTTGGTGGGGGGTGGGGAAGAGAGAGACAATATGCAGGGTTCAGGAAAGGTCAGAGAAGGTTGAAATAAAATAGGGTGTCTCCTGTGGGACTGACGGGCCAGGCTGTGGGGACAGTCCGTCCCTATGGATGGCTTGTTGAGTCCCCCACCCTCTTCTGAGTCCCCAAGCACCTACCTGTTGCATGGCTGCCCAGAACTGACTCTGGAGGTAATCTGCTTGCATCTGGATGCCCACGGCTGCCGGGACCAGGAAGGAGGAGGGCCAGGCCAGATGGATGTTTGTTTGGGGAAGGAGCAGACAGAGAAAAGAAAATAACAGAATCCACTTAAAGAGAGGAAGATTCTCAGCGGGGCTGAGGGAAGAGGCAGAAGGGCAGGGGGGAACACTGGCTGAGTCATTGGCAAGGAGAATCTAGGGCCTTTGGGAGAAGGAGTCTAGTGGGAGAGAAAATCCAGGCCAGTGGAGCCTCCCTGTTGGGAAAGGCTGTGCCAAGAGATGCCCGAGAAAGGTAAGGCTCTAAGGCCAGACAACCGTAAGGATGGCTTCCTCTTGGGTCCCTGGGAGGACAAGGCACACTTGCTGTGTGGCTCTTCTCCCCTTGACACAGGTGAAAAAAAGAGTCTGGGGAGAGCACAGCTTGTGTAAGATCATGGAACCACAAGTAGCAAATTGAGTCTGGAATGAAGGCCTCTGTGAATCTAGCAACTCACAGGCGTCATGGGTCTCAGTCCTGGTGTAGCATCCTTGGTAAACATGGTCCCCGTCAGTCCTGGTGTAGCATCCTTGGTAAACGCGGTCCCCGTTAGGCGCACGGGGAAGAAAGCTGAGCTGCCGAAGGCCGAGTCACAGACCACCCATTTGCAAGGCTATTTCCTGGGGACCAGGAGTGCCATCAGCGCCCAGATGCTTCCCTTCTGATGCCTCCCATCACAAGAGCCATCTGCCTCTTTGATTCCCAAATAGGTCTGGAGAACCCAAGGGGGCACTCACATCCTAGGAGAAATCTGGGACAAAGAGCGACAGGAGAACTTGGGGCCAAAGAACAGAAAGAAAAGGCAGGCTATGCTGAATAGAGAGTCTCCGAAGTAGGCCAACTTCTTAGCGTCTGGAATAATATTAAAGGCATTCTGGGTGCTTTGGGTGAGTCAGGCAGCTTTGCAGGCATGAGGGTGTCTAATTCTTCACAGACTGGCACTAGCCTCATTTAGACTCCACGGGCTGAGAGAGAACGGAAGCTGTGTAGAGGTTCCATGCCTCGGCTAAGTTGCCAGCCAGGAGATAGCAAGCCTAGCTGCGGTCCGGGGCCCTGAGCCCGTAAGGCGTAGCTCTGAGTTCTTCCCTCTGTATCTGGGTGGGAGGCCTGGCAGCCAAAACGGCCTGGAGCGCGTGGGCAGCCCTCTCATGCACACTGAGCACACGATTGGCTTCTCCGTCATTATGCCACCTGCCTAAGAAATTCGAAAGTCACTCGACGCCCTGTTCTGATTCCAGTGTCTGGTGACTCTTCCACTATGTGCTTGTGTCCCAGGATGGCACAAGAGGATAGATCTGCATCTTTTCTTACAGATGTGAATCCAGCCTGGTACGAGCCTGGGAGGTTTAATGGGAAGGAAATTAGGGAATAGTCCTGTCCGACGGGTTCCAGCCAGAGCGGCTATAGTACTGGCTTTTCCAATGCCACAATCCGGTTCTGGTAATAAGTCAAGATTGTCATTGCTGCTAAGCTGCATCCCCAGACTTTTTATGTTTTTTAGTTTTTATTTTATTGTAATTTTTTGTTGTTGTTGTTGTTTTTCAAGATTCCGTTTCTCTGTGTTGCCTTGGCTGTACTGGACTCCCTTGGAAGACCAGGCTGGCCTCGAACTCACAGAGATCCACCTGCCTCTGCCTCCCCGAGTGCTGGGATTACAGGCGTGCTCCCCCACCATGCCTGGCTGTTTTTCATTTTGAACAGGGTTTTGCTATGTTGCCTGGACTAGCCTTGAACTTGTGATGTGTCTGTCTCAGCCTCTTGAGTAGCTGTGATTACAAGCCTGTACCACCGCCACTGTTGAGGCTAAGGGAACAGAAGGTGCAAGGGCTGGATTCTAGGCCAGAACATCCTGGAGGGCAACTAACAGTGTCTCCAGAGTGTCTCACCCAGGCACGCTACGAACCTGCATATCTTATGACAACAGGTCCGAGTAGCCCCTGACCCACAAGCCTCCCCATGTAGATGGGTTTTACAGGATGATGGAGATGTCCCACACCTGTCCTGTCTCGAACTGTAGACCCCAATTACCCATGACTGCTCGAAACTCCACCTGTGGTTTGTGAGACTGAGGGCCTGAATTGTTAATATTATTTCATCTTAATGTAAATATGGGGTAACTCCCACGTTGGACAGTACAGCCATACAGTTTGCAGTTGAGAAAAACCGAGGCCTCAGAAGGCCCCTCCTCTCCCTCACGGTTTTCCTCACCGTCTCAGGACTTCTGAGGTCGGTCTGGAAAATGTCTGTGAAAGGGACAGCTGGGCTTGAAGGTCCAAGTGGCTTAAAGGAGGAGGTGGGGGGAGGGCAGGCAGAGCCATGAAAAACACAGACACCGCACACCATCCCGAGCGGGAAAGCTCTGTCCCAGCAAGGGTGGTGGGCCTCCCCTCTCACCTTTTTCTTTGAGGGTGCATGGGCCCCCCTTTTGCCCTTTCTCACTGAGGATTGCTTTAGCTGCTCACGGCACACAGATTTCCTTCACCTGCAGAAACAAGGCTGGGCCTGCTTCTAGGCGCTAGCAGGGGCCGTGGTACTGATGCTGACCACAGTCAACCCCTTGGGAGGGAAGGGACAAGTTTATTGACTTCATCCTTGGCTCCAGTGGTCAAAGGGTCCCAGCAGCTTCCAAGCTGGAGAAGGCTTCATCTCTAATATGTGAGGTCTGGAGAAAGTAGGGTTTGGTTCTGCTGCAGTGATAGCCAGGCTTCAGGGCTCCTTGGGTAGAAACGTGGGTTAGGAGGGCAGACCAGCGGTTCCACCTCCAGATCCTACGAGGCCGGCTGTCTCTCCATTGCAGAATTTGGTATATTCCGGTAGCCTCCTCAGCCCCTATGTCCCTGTGAGCAACCACAAGCATTTTCTCATGTTCAGAGCCGACCCCACTCTCGACCTGGGGTCTGGTCTCCTTGCGTTGTCTGCCTTTCAAGGCTCACTCTTTCCCATGGCTGTCGTTTCTCTTGGTTCACCTGGTTCCGGAGACCTTGCTTCCAGGATTACATATAGAAATGAATATTCACTCTGCTCATTTCTGCTGTGACGGCTGCAACCAAGCCAACATTCTCTTGCAATATGCCTTTGGGGTCCCAGCTTCCCACTCTGGCCTTTCTGTGATCCATGTGACCACAGTGATCAGAAGGTCAAACCCCATCATTTCTTTGCTTGACCTCATTCCACATTTCCATTTAGAGCAAAATTTAGATCCCCGAAAACCCCATGAGGCAGCCTTGTTGGTGTCTTTGGTTTCAGCCTGATTTGTTGTGTTTCTCAGACATGGTCAGCTTATTCTACTCCAGGACATTGCATCAGGACATTCTCTTTCTGGAATGCTCTTACCCTAGATCTCTACATGGCTGGTTGATATAATCAGATCTCAACTCTATAAAATCATCTTAAACCTCACAACCTGGCAGAGATTTTCTTGGCCTCCACAGATAAAGCAATCTTCTCCACCATCGTTTGCTCTTTCTCTCCCTATTTCCTTCCCTTTCTCCCCCTGTGTCTCCCCCTCTTTCCCTCCTTCCCTCTCTTCCTCTCTCCCTTTTCTCTCTCTCTCTCCCCCTTTCCTCCTTCCCTCTCCCTCTCTTCCCCCTCTCTTCCTCCCCCTTCTTCCCTCTCCTCTTTTCCCTCACTTTCCCTCTCCTCTCCCCTCCCTCGTCCATTTGCCCCCCCCCCTTTCCCCCTTTCCCCCCCCCCCCCCCCTTCCCCCCCCCCCCCGTCATTTGCTCTCTCATTTTCCTCTTTGCTGCTTTATTTTCGAAGTGACACAATTGGTTTATCCGGTTGATGCCTCACCACATGGGTCTGGGTTATAGAGGGCAAGCAGAATCAGCTCTGATTCTTAGGTCTACAGTCACGCTGGCACATAACAGGGTTCAACAAATGTTTCCTGGGCTAAGTACATAAATGTCAGCACTTGACTGGGAGGCAAGTTCATGGTGATCTCATTTCCCCGACTGCTGAGGTTCAGACCTTCCCAGACTCCTCCTCCTTTATGGAGGCCGACTTCATCACTCACACTGACCTGCCACCTTAGAGATTTATCTGTGTGCCCCAAGCTCCTTAGTAATCCACTGGGAAATGAGAGATTTAAGTGAGCAGCAAAGCAGACCTTCTTTCTGGTAGGAAGGTTCTGCTGCTGATCCAGAAGTGGAGAGACAGCAAGGGGCACAGGGCATCTTCAGTCACAGATCTGCCCTGTCAGCAGCTCATACTCCCAGGCGGTAGCCCTGTCACAGCACATTCAACAGAGCTCAGCCTTCAGGCCCAGTATCCCTGATCTGCCTCGGTGGTGGACTCTAGGGACTCGAGGTTCTTGGCAGATTCACCTAGTGCCTGGAATGACAATCTCCCTGAGTCTCCTCCTGAGCTACCTGTTGTGCAGCTGCATCTGCCCAGAATTTTTGATGAGGAGAAACATGCAAAGCGGCACGGGCAGGAAACCTTGCTGAGTGGCTTCCCTGGGGTAGTTAATGGCCGTTGGGTCATTTTGGTCCCCATCTTAGGCCTTGGCCTTGGTTTGTGAGGGACCTGCCATAGATGAAGGTTAAATCTCAGATACCTTTCCACGTGCCATAGCTTACCTGGGTCCTTCCTCTGTCCTTCCTGCCCCAGGCTGTCTCGTTCTTTCCCACCCTGCTATCCCTCCACAAGGACCTTGTGTCTTCCTCTAAGACCCCAGTTCTTTAATATCCTCTCAGCCGGGCTCATAGCCTCAGAGAACGCCTCAGCAAGACCACAGGCAGCTGGAGCCTCCATGGGATGTAGCATCCTCACCTCTGTGGTGTTGCTTTATCATCAGGAATGGCAAAACCAAGCTCTCTCTCTCTCTCTCTCTCTCTCTCTCTCTCTCTCTCCCCCCCCCCCCTCTGGAGCACCAACTTCTCCCTGCCGGCTCCTGCACCTGTGTTGATCCTTCTTGGCCTTGTGACTAGCTGAAAGAGACTGTGTGGGAGGGTGCCTTGCCTGACTTCTGCAGCTGTTAGCTGTGGACCTGGCAGGTACTTAGCAAGAACCAGCTTCACAGGATTCCAGGCTGGAGGCAACCCAGCGCTTGTTCTTTAAGGCAAGAACTTAGCAAGGCTGGGGGTTACCAGCCACTAAGCTTAGAACTACTTGAGAGGCAAAGGTGTAGACTTAACCAACAGGAGGGCCTAGAGCTGGGGTGGGGTAGGGAGAGGGCAAGGTGAGTTATCCCCAACAGCTCACAGTACATGACAAAAAGCAGCCACCCAGATGTCTCTGTGATCAGAACCATAAAGTAGCCAAAGAAAAGGTCCCTGCAGAGGGAATGTTGGTGTTAATTTTATTTATTTGTGTATTTGTATGTGTGCATCCCAAGGATAACCTTCGGGAGTCTGTTATCTCCTTCTACCACGTGGGTTCTGGGGTTTGACCTCAGGCCATGAGGCTTGATGGCAAGGGCCGTCACCTCCTAGCGGAATGACCTCTAGCCTGGAGCTGAGATTTTAAGGCCGGGGTAGATGGCTGTGGGCAGAGATCACCAGGCTCCTGACAGGAGGTGGGAGTGGCAGGTTGCCTTGTTGGAAGGGCAGGCACAAGGGACTTCACAGTAGACGGGGACTCTCTCTTAGCACTGTTGGATAGCAGTCCCGAATCAAGGACCCCTCAGCCCTTGGCCCCAGCCCTAATGTAACACAGAAGAAGGACACTGGGACACACACTCCTGCTGGGTTGCCTACAAGCTAGACTGTTCGCTGGACAGGCAGGACGTCAAGGCCGTCTCTCTTCAGGCTGAGCCTCTGGCTCAGTTTAGCCTCAGATGGAACACTGTCCATCCCGTAAACATCAATTCCTTAGGCTTGCTTTGTCTTGATTCGGAGACAGGCCTTTGCATGCTTGGATGCAGCTTTTCCCTTCACGGGTCTGACCCATCCCTTTAGACCAGCAAGAAGCTGTGGCTCCTTCAGGGTTCCCTGTGGGCACGGAGGCACCTGGTCTCTGTACTTGTTGGACACCTGGTCCTCCAGGTGACAGCTGCCTGCCCTGACGCTCCACTCTCCCAAACTGTCCTGGCCAAGGGTGATCACATCTAGAAACTCGGCCCCCTGTCTAAAGGGCGCTCTGTTGCCTTGGCATCTCTGAGGACCATCAGCGCTCCCCTCGCAGGAGAACTCAGCCCCTTTAAGGAGTCAGCTTTCCCTTCTCACAGCTGAGCTCTGAAACAGGTTGACAGACCCAGCTTTCGAGCAGGTCTGAGATCCAAGTCAGTCCGCGCGGAGCTGTGGTCTGGGTCCTGTACCCCTTGGAAGGCCCTGCCTTCTGAACGGACATACAGAGGTGGCGGCTTGAGGGAGCGCTGGAAGGTGAGGAGGCGCGGTTACTTCTGGTCTGGGGCAGTGTTGATTCATCCATCTGAGGCTCCTGCTGCCACAGAGCCTCAGAGGCCGGTGCGCGCGCCCCAGCTGTCCCTCCGCCGCTGCGCTGCGCGCTCTCCTCCCTCCGCTCGCTCGCTCGCTCGCTCGCTGTTGAGCACGCGCGCTCGCTCCCTTTGCCTCTCCCCGTCTTCGGGTTGTCTTCCTCCCGCCCTCCCTCTTTCGCTTCAGTTTGCGGCTGACCCCGCAGCCCCCTCCCCGGCAGCGGCAGCT
This sequence comes from Psammomys obesus, assembly GCF_907164565.1. Classification (NCBI taxonomy): domain Eukaryota; kingdom Metazoa; phylum Chordata; class Mammalia; order Rodentia; family Muridae; genus Psammomys; species Psammomys obesus. Next base: position 4,265,729 of record NW_026588368.1, on the reverse strand, counting down.
CAGCCTGCGGGTTCCGCCTCCTTCACAGGCGCTGCCCAGGCTCCCAGTGCCCGGAACTAGATCCGATATCCCCGCGTTCTGCCTGCCAAGCTGCCCATGTCCAGCTACAGGGTCTGAGCATCAGGTCCCAGTGCAAAGAAAGGTGAGTTGTGAGCGGCTTCTGTGAGAGGACGGGGTTGGTCCCAAAGGAGGGTGGCTTGGGTATGGGAAAGAGGGACCACCTGGCCCTGAACGATTAGCAGAGCTTTCTTCCCAGGGCTGTTGCTGTAGTGGGGTGGGGGAACCACTTAGGACCAGACACCCGGGCAATCCAAAGGTACAGAGCACCAGGAACTCTGACCCCTCAGCTGGGGACATAGCTGGGAGGAGGGGACAGGGAGGAGAACAGTGCTGGTGCCACATGATGGCCCCGGGTAGCATAGAAACGTCCCTGCAGCAGGAGGAGCGGCAGCCAGGGAAGGGGGAGACAGCTTGGGTGCTGGAGACAGGCTGGCATTCAGAGAGGCTTGGAGTCGGGGTGGAGAGTAGAGGACCCCCGGAGGAAGGCAAGGGCAGGACCTTTATAACAGTGACTGGCCTTCAGGTAGCTGTCCTTGGACAAGGGTGCAAAGGAGCCCTTTTTAGTTGGAACGGTCTTTGCAGTCTTGACGGTGACTCCCCGGTGGGGGTGTGGCTGGGAGTGAAGAAGGGGTGTCTGGTGGTTCTCCCTTCCAAACCCAGGCCTTGGTTTGAGCACACCGGATGGCCAGGCAAGCCAGGAACCTGAGATGCTTAGGTGGCCTGCCTCTGCATAATGGCCTTTGCAGCAGGTGGCCAGATGCCTTAGGAGCACTGGACATTCAGTGTAGGGGCAGTGGACAGCCAGGTGACATTCACCTGGCTTGCCTGGCTCCCGTGGGCACGGATGCCTGACTTGAAGCAGGACATTGGGTTTTTCGAGAGCCCCAGGCCCATTTCATAATGCTGGATTCTGCCCAGGAATCTGCAGTTCAAATTCCTGTATGGCCGGCAGGTCTGGGGCTGGGCTCTGATTGGTTGCTCTGCCTCCCACCCCCAGCTGTCTGCATTCCAGGGTGGTGGTGGGGATGTTGGCACCAGGCTGCCAGGGTTTGTTGGGCATTGCCTCGTGTGACTCAGATTGACAGGCCCACAGCTTAGATAACTACAGCAGGTGGGGGGAGGGGAAGGAGCCAGCATGTGGCACTGGGCGGGGGAAGTCCAGCTGGTAGGGAAATCCAACATCAGTTTCCAAGCTGCCAAGAAGAGCCCAGCGCTCCCACCCCCACCTTCCCACCGCAGGAGGGCCCTGGCTCTGCCAGAAGAGGGAGCCGGGGGAGGGGGGGGGAACCCAGCAGGGCAGGCAAAGAGGCGGCCTCCTTAAGCCCCCTAGCTGTGCTCTTTGAGGTCTGGCTAGAGGCTGTGTCTGCGCTTAGGACAAGCTTACCCTGTTCTCATTTTCCAGGTGCCCAGACCCAGAGCCAGGGTTTTGCTTTAGTCAGGTGGGTGGCAAAGGAGGGAGCTGGGATGGGTGTATATTCGTGCAAAGCTGGAAAGAAGGGGGAGCCAGGATGAGGCTGGGTGATCTTTCTAGGCTCCTGCCTAGGGAATCGTTTGAACGGTGGGAGCCTCCTGGGTCCCCAACTGACCCTCTGGCTTCATAGAACGACCCTGGTGTGTGTTGGGCTTCCTGTTCTGCCTTCTAGGGCTTCTGTCAGAGACAGAGAGGATTTGACGAGGGGAGATGTGGTCCAAGAAGCTGGAAGTGAGGACGTCATACTGAGAGGACTTAGAGGGTAGGGGTTTAGAAACTGCTTCACTGGGCAGTGCGTGCTCAGGAGTGACTGACAGGGGGCAGATGTGGAGGTATTTTCTACAAGGGCCTCGTGCCCAGACAGGTGACAGCAGCCCAGGGGACAATTCAGTTTCCTGTGTTCTGGGCTGCAAGGAATTTCGGCTGCTCAGACCAGATGTCCCGACTCCCTGGAAGTCCTCTGAGATGGGACAGAATGACCTGTAGGCCACTCGCTAGCCTTGAGCCTCCCTGAAAAACAAAGCAGGCAGAGTAGACCACGCATGCCCTCTCTGCTTTCCCTCTATGGAGTCGTGTGTGTGTGTGTGTGTGTGTGTGTGTGTGTGTGTGTGTGTGCAGAAGCCTTGACCCAGGAGAGAAATCTGGGAGGATATTTATGTGCAGCAATGGGTCCAGGAGTCAGGAGGCTGAGGGCACTCACTGGCTGCATGTTGTAAACACTTCACTTGAGGGGAACTGAGAAGGAGCTTAGAGGAATATCCTGTAGCTCCCAGGCCTGGGGTGAGGTGGTTTTGTGTGTGTGTGTGTGTGTGTGTGTGTGTGTGTGTGTGTGTGTCCACATCATGGAGAGAGTAGGCCTACATCTGTGGGAGAAATTGGAGGACAGGTGCACTCTGTCATCCTAGCCTTGATGCTCTGCAGAACAAGCCTGGCTGGCTGCTCCAAGCTGGAGGAGGGGGCAGCTGGAGTTCCAGGGGGAACTGCTCCCATGCCCCATTTCTGGTGGGGACAGCAGCCATTGGCTAGCAAGAACACATGAAGCCCCTGGCTGCACTCTGCTACTGTCTCAGTTGCTGGCTGCTCCAACCCTCCACTCCCCAACTGCCCTACCACAGCCTCCAGCTTCCTGCTGGGAGGGGTCTTCTGGGTTTCTTTCAACCCAGAAGGAGATAGGACTGAGATAGGAATGGCTGTTTGCTCAGACTGCGATGAGGACATGCCTTATAAACTGTAAAGTTCTATATGAATGTGGGCTGTATGTCCCTGTTTCTGACTCAGCCTTTACCTGAGGAATAGGGCAGCTTTGTGGCCAGGAAACAGGTCCAATATATATTGTTCCATTTGTCTAAGCCTCAGTCTCCTTAGGATGTGGATAGTGACTCACCTTACTGAACTGTATAACTGTCGAGGACATGACACTGTAGCCCTTTGATGGTGGCCGTTAACGTCTCCCTGTGTAAAGGCTTGTAGGAGGCCCTCAGGTTGGTGCCCTTGTCTTGCCCTGCCTCAGGCAAGGTTAGCTAAGATTTCTGGGTAAGCCAATTAATATTTCCTTCATAGCTGCCATTTTCTGTCCCAGCTCCTCCCGGCTCAGCATATACAACCCATGCTGTCCCCAGTTGCCTGACCTAGAGCTGGACCAAATGGCCTCCTGGGTAGCTGTTTGGTGGCCGAGAGTGCTGGCATTATATCTCAGTCTTGAATATGTCTGAAAGTTGCCTAGGACCTTGTTACATGGCAGATTCTCACTCAGCCAGTCCGGGGTGGGACCTGAGAGTCAGTGTTTCTGAAAGGTCCCAGGCTAGCTGATCTTACTGATCCATCAGACTCAAAACCACATGTCTCTGGTTTGGGAGAGTCCAAGGTTGGCCATTCCTAGCTTATCAGCCCCATTCTCTAACCTGGAGCCCGAAGGAGTCCAGGGACCCTGCTGGGTCTGGGGCTAGGACATAACACAGGTTAGTTTTTGGAGCAGGTCTTGAACCCAGTGCCCATGAGCTGTAAGACGGGGGTGTGGGGTGAGGGTGCGGCAAGGACACAGTTTCCTCCCGGAAGGACCTCCACCTCTACTCTGTCTCCCACTCCCACAGAGTGTCAATTTATTCCAGCAGTTGGCCAGTCCTCTGCTTGCCAATGTAGGTCACCCCTTTCCCGAGGAATCCTTGCTGATTCAGGGGCAGAAGGGTCTTTTGCTGGGAGGTGAGTGAGCAGACCCGGGGCTGGAGAGGCCAGAAAGTGCCCCTCCCCCCCACCCCCGAGGAGCAGGAAGGCACTGACATCAATCAGAGGAGGCAGGTCAGCTACCTAGAAAGAGCTGGGGGTATCTTCTCCTAGACCCCTTGGCCTCTCTTCCCTAGAGGACCCCATCACCGGAGTCCTTTCTGCCACCTCAGCAGACAACACCCCAGTCTGCACTATTTGCTCATGGACCCTGGGTGTCACAGGCACTGAGTGAGCAAAATGGGTGAAAGAGCCTTTTTGGAATCTCAGGTGGAGGGCAACCTGAATGAGGCTTCTCCACAGCCTACCCCTTCTGTGGGAGGGCACAGACATGGGAGTAGAGGCTAGCCTGGGCCTTCACGGTGCCCTGGGCCTGAGGAAGAGCACTGGCCTGGCTTTGAGGCTGCCTCGTGGGGTTCTCAGTCGGATCTTCCTTCCAGGCTGGAAGTGCCCCTGTGCCTCCCTGCTGGGGGCATGCTGGAACCGTGAGGCATCCCTCTGCTGTCTAAGTGACAGCATCTAAGAAGGGCTGGAGCGCTGCCAGCGAGGCATGTGTGGGGCGTGGGTGTGTGTGTGCGTGTGCCTATGTATCTCCGCACATGCCTGGCTGCACGGGTGTGTGTGTGTGTGTGTGTGTGTGTGTGTGTGTGTGTGTGTGTGTGCATGTGTTGTGCTAAGCTTAGTTGAATGTCCTCTCTCTACGGGTTCACTTCAGTCGGCGGCATACAGTGCTTCAAGGTTGTGTCTGAGAGCTCTGCGCGCGCACGCGCGCGCGCGCGCACACACACTTCTCCACTAGGGTCCCCTGCAGGCTGACAGCCATCAGGAAGTGGGTAAGCAGCCTGACTCAGAAGCCTGTGACCCGGAAGGTTACCACGTAACCTTGGCAAACTGGCTATCATATCTGTGACCTTTGGGTGGCTGTAACCTGCTGGCTCTTTAACGGGTGACCTGTGGTATGACGGCCGTTTTAGATGTAATGGGTTGGGGGGGGCCTGATGAGAGGGAGACTACCACCTGAGGTGGCAGGTCTGCTTGGGCATTGCACGTGAGGAGCAGAGATCTGTTGAAGAAGACTATGGTGAGCGTGACATGTGGCCTCTCTTGATGATGAAGAAGCACATCACAGGCTCAGGGCCAGGTGGGAGACCTTGCCTGTATTCCTTATGTGATGTGTATCTCACATGTGCAACTCTGTTTCCACCCACTGGGCATCTAATTATCACTTTTAGGGTTGGAAAGCGGGGAGGGGGGGCAGAGTTTAAGCAGTGTGTTGGAAAGGGATAGGGGACATGATGGGTTTGAACTCAGGGATTCTTCGCCTGTGAATCTGAGCCGGGAGAGTACCGGGAGAACTGAGGCCACTGTAACCACGGAGTGCTGGGGCCCTCGCACAGCCCTTAGCCTACAGCTGTGCTGACTTATAGCCGTGCTCAGTTACCGAGTGCAACCTCTGATGGGCTCTTCACAAGCGCTTGCCTCCTAATTGGGAAGTAGGGAGGTGAGCCCTGCTTCCTGAGCAAGCCGCCCTTGCTGGGAGCAGAGTAGAGTATCTGAGGGTTGCACGGCTGCACAGGCCACCTTGGTGGCTTTCTGAAGATCACTAAGGTGGCCCCGAGTGGAGGTAGAGAATAGAAAATGGGGCTAGGCATGGCGGTGCACACCTTTAATCCTGGCACTTGGGAGGCACAGGCAGGTGGATCTCTGTGCTTTGAGGCCAGCCTCATCTACATAACAAGTTCCCATCCAGCTTTTGGTTCAACCAACAAACAAAACAGCAACTGGATGGGGTTAGGGTGGGGAGAAGGCAATGGGATCATTCCCCAAACACCTGAGGAAAACCTGGACCAGGCTGCTCAGGCTTCTAGATCGAATGTCCAAGAATCTGGCAGCCCCACTCACCTCCTCAGCATCAGCTCTGCTCTGCCCCTGGCAGGGAGCTCTAGGACTAAAGAGAACTCTGAGGGGTGCAACTGAAGCTATACAGGGGCCGTGAACTCAGCGGCCAAGGAAGGCTAACCTTGCAGCTATCCTGGGAAGAGTGGTCCAGACAAAGGGCAGCCGGGGTATAACACAGCCTCCCCTATCTGACCCCATCCTAGGGGGTCTTGGCAGTAGTGTTCGCTTCCCCTCTGATGGAGCTGTCAAGATGCAGGCTCTGGCTTTCCATCTGGTAGCTCCTAATCACATCCAGCAGACCACTGGGGAAGTCTGGGGCCCCTTTAGGAGACATGGATTGTGGCAGGGCCTAGAAAGGGCAAGCAGCCCACTCGTCCTCCAGAAGAGTGACCTGGTGCCTATGTTTGGCCTACTGCTAGCCCTATTTCACCCTCTCTTCTAGGTCTGCTGGGCCAGCGGCTGAAGAACAGGAACCCCCGAACTGCAATAGTTGTAGATCGGCTGGCTGGCAGGAGACCAAGCATTGTGAATCACCTCAAGGTGACAGCGGGGTCAAAAGCAGGGGTGTGTGCAGCGACTCACACCCTAACCTGTCAGCAGGCACGGCGAAGGGAAGGGCCTGGCCTCTGCCTCCCCACAGCTATGGTAAGCTGGGGGTGGGGACACGGGGCTGGCACAAGTGGGAGTTGGGGGCCTCACTCTTTGCTTGGGTGAGACCGACCTTGATTTTCCCACCTGTGATACCCTGGCTGGGTGGAGGAAGTGACGGTGCCATGAAATCATCTTCAAAGCCCACCAGAGTGCAGAGAGGCCTCACGGGAGTGAGGGAAGGACGGGGCGGAGAGGGAGCTGAGCTGGGGTTCAGCTGGCAGTTCCAGCCCACACCCCAGGAGGATCTTGCTTGATCCTCTTGGCCCTCTCCCTGCTGAGCATCACAGTGAGAGCAACAGGAGAGGGGAGGAAGAGTGTAAAGAGACACCTGGGCCTTGTCCCTAACCCCTGGGCTGGACCGGGGCTCCAAATGTCTTGCTCCACCCATCTCCCTCCCTCCCTCTCCCTCTCCTCTCTCTCTCTCTCTCTCAGGACTGACAAGCCAGTGCATGCTGAGGGGCTCTCTCTCTCCGGAGCTACAGAGCGTGTGGCTTTCACCATGCTGGCACCAGGCAGTGGCTCAGAGCAGAGGAGCAAGCTTGCCCTGCAGTGGAAGCAGGTCTCCTGTGAGTATGGGCCTAGGGGGGCGGGGGCAGGGTGTGTGTATCCGGCAGGATGACAGCTTGCTGTCTGACCTCCCTGGATCCTCAGGACTTTGCATTGGAGGCCAGACTCAGGGACTTGCCAAGTAAGGGCAGACCATGCAAGGTGGCTTTCTGAGGCTGGGAGAATGAAGCTGGGCAGCTGGTTCTGCCCCATGCTTCTCATTCCCTGGCAGTTACAAGCCGAGAGTTCCGCCGACTTCGGCGCTTTTACCTGGGATCTGCAGCGTGTGGCACATGTTGAATGGGACAGAAATCAGTCCTATAAGGGTTGCAGTCCCAGCCAGCCTCAGCTAGAAGGGAAGCTGCCATCCCACTTGGCCTCAGTCCTCTTGTCTGCTGGAGGAACCCAGAGGCCCGGCAGGATCTGTATGCTGAAGTCTTCCTAGCTCTGTAGGGGTACTAGTGAGCTCTTGGGGTGCAGCAGTGGAAGAAAGTGTCCCTCGACTGGGTTTATCCCCCCCTCTCCCCACAGCACACTAAGGTAACATGCTAGTGAAAGCAGCCTTGTCGGTGGAAATTCTCTTCAAAGGGATAAAGTCAGCCACGGTTGGCTTGCCCATGGGCTATCCAGCAAGAAGTGAGAAACGGCCCAAAGGGACCATGTGCTGCCTGACCTCCCCTGGCCTTTGTCCAGTTGCCCTAGCAGGGAGAGGCTTGAATTATTCACCAGGTGAATGGCTGATCGGACGGGCTCAGATCCCTTTCATCCTAGGATCACGCTGACACCTCTCGGTACAGGATTATGTTTTCTTGTCACTAGAGCTTCACTGCAACCCTGAATTTGGTGGGCAGGGCTGGAGGGGAGCTGTTTTCCCCCTAGCCAGAGGCCAGTTTATCCACCAGGGTGAGTGTGGAGTGTGGCTCTTAGCTGATTGTCCTTTTCAAGGGCTCCTCTCCTCCCTTCCCCTCCTTTCCCTGCCCCTCTCCTATCTTCTCCTCTTTCTCCCCTCAACTCCCCTTCTCTCTTCTCCTCACCTTCTCTCCTCTTCCCTTCCATCTCCTTTCCTCTCTTTCTCTTCCTCCCTCCATGCCCCCTCTATTCTTCCTTTCATTTTCTTTAGATTTACGTAGCCCAGGTTAGTCTCAAACACGTGACCCTCCGCCTCAGCCTCCTAAGTGCTGAGTACAGTTGTATGCACCACACTTGGTTTCTCCTTGAAAGTAACACATCAAGAATGTTGCCTTTCGATGGTGTGTGTGTGTGTGTGTGTGTGTGTGTATGTGTGTGCATGTGTGTGTGTGTTCCAGTGTGTGTATGTATGTATGTGTGTGGGTGTGTGAGGGATATAGGACAGGCTGACCCTGTAGATGGGCTCAGAGGGGTGGGAGGTCATTTCAGGTGGCCTCAGGTAGCACAAGAGAGGTCTCCAGGTGACTGCTTAGCCAACCTGTGCTCATTTCCCACCAAGAACAAAGTAGCTCAGGTGTCAGCCTCCTAGCATGTCCTTCACTGTCATTAATCCCACAAGGAAGGGCAGGGAGGGTGTCATCTTGTCCCCTCACGCTCTGCTCTCCGGGGCTTTAGATGACCAGACAGCCACCAGACAGGCTGGAGACTGTCTCAGCGATGTGTCCTGGCTGGGTTGGCTGCCGGCCATCAAAGTAGGGCCAGCTGGGCTGTGGCTGCCTTTGAACCTCATCCGTCCTCCATCCGGAGGCTTTCCTCAGGACTCCAGGTTGATTCGATGGAAACAGAACTGTGTGAGCTTATCCTCCCAGGGAGGTGGGCGGGGCTGACTCCAGGGCCACCCTCAGAAAGGGTTGCTTTCTGGGCCTCAGTTCCAGCAGCTGTCCCCAGGCTGTCCCCTACTCAGAAGGGTCTTGTGCAAAAACAGGACAGGGTAAGAACCCTGTTACTGGATCCACCCAGAAATGCCACCTTGCACTCTAAGGTTAGAAGTACAGGGTGGGCCTGGCAGTTTCAGAGGCCAGGTACCAACGGAACCAGACTGGACAGTGTTGGAGGCAGCTGTGGGATTTACTCTGCCATTATCACAGTGCTCTGATGTGGGTCCCAGCTAGGCCTGGGTCCCACCTTAGACATGGGGATCTGGTAAACGGGACAGCATTTCATATGCTGTAGGGGACACTCTGGACTCCCCTTTCATATACAAAGAACATCCCAGTGTGATGTGGCTTTGGGTGCGGATGAGGTCCCATGGGAAGGACCCAGCCTATGGCCACTGTCTTTGGAACGTTTCCCCAGTATTAGAAAATCTTACATTTTATAAACATTTGGAGCACTGTAGTGTCTAAGTTCTGAGACACCTGTCAGTGGAGGCTCTGAGCAGGAACTGAGGAGCTGCATGGCTCATCCTCTATGCCACTCCACTGACAAAAGTGACTTTTGGGTCACAGGGGGATGTCCTTTAACATGGATGTTTCAGACTACCGAGCACCTTCCTGTGTGGTCAGTAAATACCTATGAATTGATTTTAGCTTGTGCCGAAGGCCAAGAAGGCATGAGCTGGGAAGGGGGAAACCGAGGCAGGAAAGTCCAAGCCTGTTACTCCTTCCTCCTGACTCCTCCCTAGGGATCACCTGTTGGATTGCCCTGTGTGCTGTGGAGGTGCTCCCTGCCTGCCCTTTCTCTTGCACGTGTGACAGTCGAAGCTTGGAGGTAGACTGCAGCGGCCTGGGCCTCACCACTGTGCCCCCAGACGTGCCCGCTGCCACCCAAAGCCTTTTGCTCCTCAACAATAAACTGAGTGCCCTGCCAAGCTGGGCATTCGCCAACCTGACCAACCTGCAGCGGCTGGACCTGTCCAACAACTTTCTGGACCAGCTCCCCCGATCTGTTTTCGAGGACCTGGTCAATCTGACGGAGCTCCAGCTGCGGAACAACAGCATCAGGACCCTGGACAGGGACCTGCTCCAGCACGCCCCTCTGCTGCGCCATCTGGATTTGTCTATCAATGGCTTGGCCCAGCTGCCCCAAGGGATTTTTGACGGGCTCCTGGCCCTGCGGTCCTTGTCCCTCCGCTCCAATCGTCTACAGAGCCTGGACCGGCTGACGTTTGAGCCCCTGGCAAGCCTGCAGCTGCTTCAGGTCGGGGACAACCCGTGGGAGTGTGACTGCAACCTGAGGGAGTTCAAACACTGGCTGGAGTGGTTCTCCTACAGAGGTGAGGCCTGCCGCCCCACAGATAAGAGGGGAGCCAGCCGGGGTGAGGTCAGGGTCACCCCTTCCCTGCAGCCAGCCAGCGGAGGTCAGGCGGAGCTCACCTCTGCTCAGTAAGAGCGTACTGTACCCTTTGCCCCTCCTTCTTAGAATTCGTACAAGAACTTAGGGATACACGATATTTTTTTTCTGTGCTCTCATTCCCACCAGGATGCCTCTGGGCTTCCCTGGCAGGACAGGAAGAGGAACAACTGCCCTTCCTGGGAATAATAAAATCACCTGCCTGTAATCCCAGCACTGGGAGGTACAAGCAGGGATCAGGAGTTCAAGGGCCAGCCTGGACTACAAGAGGCCCTGTCTAAAAATAAACAAGTAGATGAATAAATAAGAAGAGAGGAAATGGAGTGGAACGGGAGGGCAGATGAATAAGCACAGCGCTTAAAAGTGGCAGATCTTGCTAGAATTTTGGCCCCACCACCTCCTAGCTGTGTGATCCTGAGGAGCTGATTAACATCTCTGTGGTAGATCCGTAAAGGCGAGAACAGCCGTTTGTGAGAACCGAAATAGGGCAATGCATACAAGGTATTTTGAGAAGTGCCCAGCATAAAGGAAGTGTTCAGGGGAGCCCTGACTCATTGTCCATTTGTGAGTGGTATTCATAAACTCAAGTGCGCACGGTAAAACACCGCCAGTGACCGGCACATGGCAGCTCCTGTGTATGTGGAATCAGCGCTGAAATTCTGAAAATAACACAATGTTTTCCCTCACTCTTACCTCGCTCATTTCCTACCCAGCCACTAACTCAATATTTTCATGCTACTTGGATGCATTAATTAAAAACATTTTACAAACTATAAAGTACTTTGAGATGTTAGTCACTATGATGATTCTGTTTATGTAAGTGGAGAAATGATTAATGCTGTTGTCTATAGTTTCCAGTTTACAAATACCTTTTTGTGCACATTATCTATTTTAGTCTCTCAAGCAGCTAATTGAGATAGATATCCTTATTTTGCAGTTAAGAATACTGAGACTCAGGCATAATTAAATAAGTTAAATAATTTTCAAGTGACAGCCAGGATTCAATCTTGGGTCTCCGTCCCAGGAAAATTAGGTCACTCCCTTTCCACTCCCTAGCTCTCTGCCATTCTAACCAAGTGCCATGGGTATATGCTCATTGGTACTGGCTTAGGGCACATTCTTGCCCTTAACACAGCAGGCAGGAGCCAGCTTCCCAGATCCTATCTCCACCCGGGCACTCCTTAAAAAAACAGAGACAAAAATAATAATAATAATAAAAAAAAAACAACCCAGATGTTTCCATCAGCATCCTGAGCATACCCTAGGTAAGACAAGATGTCTGGACTTGAGGCATCTGGGCTGGGAGAGGGCGCTGGGCATGATGGCCTCCCCAGTGTCATGAAAGGTGGTTTGGTGGCCTGTCTAAACACTCAGGTTTGCTCCCTAGATATCTCTGTGTATTATACCTGACAAAGCCAGGAAGATACCATGCCCGCTTCTTGGTGTCCTCAGGCCACCAAGGCCGTGTGCGGAGGAGTGGACGAAGGCAGTGGCTTTGGCCTTCATTCTCTTTGTGAGAAGGGACACGGGCGAAGGTACTGTGTTGAAAACAGTGGCAAGGTTTCACAGACATCAGCGAGCTGCCAGGTTTTGGGCAGAGAAGACAGTCTGAGCAGGGACATGGCTCTCTGTACCAAAGCCATGGCCTGAGCAGGCCCCCAGCTGGGACTGCTGTCCTCCTGTAGGTCAGTGTGACCTTGGAGGGACAGGATTGAATGAGATGGATGTGAAATACGTGAAATAAAAGTGATGCTAATGTCCATTTTTGATGGCTTTGGCAGCATAGGTGACCCTCCTCTATGACATACATCAATCACAATCCTTGGCCCGTGGCTGCTACTCTCTACCTCCTCCTACTTACTCTTCTGTAATCGGGACTGACTAGGTGACTGGCAGGACTGTACCTTTCCATTTGGACGTCTTGGGGGAGGGGAGGGCACCTGAGTTCTAGATGCTTGCTCAGCCTCTCTCTCTTTTTCCCCCTGGATGCAGGGGGGCGCCTGGACCAGCTTGCCTGCACCCTACCCAAGGAGCTAAGGGGGAAGGACATGCGTGCGGTCCCAATGGAGATGTTTAACTACTGTTCCCAGCTGGAGGATGAGAACAACCCTGCGGGGCTGGATGCTCCAGGCCCGCCCTGCACCAAGGCCAGCCCGGAGCCTCCTAAACCCAAGCCTGGGGCCGAGCCTGAGCCTGAGCCCGGCACTGCCTGCCCTCAGAAGCAGAGGTACCGGCCCGTGAGCGTTCGGCGAGCCATCGGCACAGTGATCATCGCAGGGGTCGTGTGCGGCATCGTCTGTATCATGATGGTGGTGGCTGCTGCTTATGGCTGCATCTATGCCTCCCTCATGGCCAAGTACCACCGAGAGCTCAAGAAGCGCCAGCCGCTGATGGGGGACCCTGAGGGTGAGCACGAAGATCAGAAGCAGATCTCTTCTGTGGCGTGAGAGCTGTCTGTCTGGTCCAGGTAGGACAGCAAGGAGACTCCATGGGACCGCTACCGAAAGGGCTGCCCTTCCCTCCATCATAGGCCCTGTCTCAGCCTGACACTGGTACTGCCTCCCCTCAGCTCCCCGGTCCTCGTCTGCCTCAAGTAGAGCAGCCTTCCAGTCTCTTTCCAAGTTTCTCAGAAGCTTCCCTTGGGCCAAAGATTCCCGTGGAAGGCCTCCTCTGGGCTTCTTGTCTTTGCAAGGAACACCTGGGCCTCCCCGTAGGCTCCTGGCCACAGGCAGGAAAGAACCTATGCCAGAGACATCTTTTGCATTGAGCCCTTCCCTCCTGCCCAGGGCCAGCACAGCCGGGGACCCTCCCTACCTCTCGCTTATTCCTACTTCAGTCTGCATTAGGGCCTGGGAGGGAGGGACAAGGGGAGCCAGAGGTATATTTCTGTGACTCCTTCGGAAGCCAGAAAGATAGTCTTAAGTCCTTGCAGTGTGAAGCTTGTCCAGCTCTCAGCGGCTGGTGCCAATGTGCAAACGCCCCAGCCCTGTGGTCGGGGTCCAGTGCTTAGAAAAACCAAAGTGACTATAATGTCCTCCTTAGGTGGATGTCATTATGTCCCTTTATTTGCTATAGGCCCGTCTGACTACATTGTTCCGAGTTTAGTAATTTCACGTTTTTGTTCTAGTGTGGGGTTTTGAGACGAGGTCTTACTCTATACACTAATTCTCTGTCACACACATGGCATCACTGTCACAGTCGCACAGATCAAAGTCTCACACCACACACACACACACACACACACACACACACACACACACGTCAGGTGGAAACAGAGGCCATAAGAACTTGGCGCAGAGGCCAGCTGTCCCCTGAGACCGAAGGCCACTGTCTCTCTTACTTCCTGACTACAGTCTTCCCATGTTATCAGGGGTTGGATTCTGGACAGTAACACAGGGATCCTCTGAGACCCTCTAAAGTGGGCCGAAGTATGCTGTTAGAGGAATTGCCCGTTGCCACGGCAACCCTAACACCTCTCCTGCCAGGTTTACCAGAGCCCCAGGAGCTCTCTCTCTCTCTTTCTCTCTTTCTCTCTGTGTGTGTGTGCGTGTGTGTGTGTGTGTGTGTGTGTGTGTGTGTGTGTGTGTGCGCATTCGAATGCAGGATGGGTTCTCGGCTTCTGAGAGCTCAGTTGCAGACCCCTGGAAATGCCTGGGAATCTCCTCCCCGCCAGGTTTTCTACTCCTGCAGCCTGAAGCCTCAGTTCTGTTCCTCTGCTTCTCCTGTCTCCTCTGTCATCTGCATCTTTCGTTTGTGACCTCAAGGCTGGGTCTCGGCTGTGCTCAGAGATCTCCTTAAGGCTCACACCTTAAGGAGAGCAGATGTCAGGCAGTAAGCCCTCGATGAGGCTGGCTGCCTTCAGCAGATCCCCAGCAGACTGCAGGAACAGGAACAGGATGGCTGCATTCTGTTCAGAGTCCTCAGCGACCGGGCTTCCTTTCCCAGGGGCTCACTGGCTTCCTGGGAGCATGCAATTTGCACCTGGACTATCTGAGCTAAAAAAAAAAAAAAAAGTGCTGCAGTCCTAACTGGTATGGAGACTCTTACCCCTGGGCTGGGCACATTTTCAGGGTCACTGTCCTCTGTTCTCAACTGTACCCTCCTTAGAGAGTGGTATCCCTCTTCAGGAGATGCCAGGCTGATCTCTTGCCCCAAGCAGGGTCTTGGTGGTAGCCAGAAACAGGCCAGCTAGGCACTTAGACACTGATGATTCTCCCACGGGGGCCCCTGGCAGCCCTTCTCCTTCTCCTCTGTCACCTACTCTGCTAGTAGGGGCATGTTCTGGGAGTCTCAGGAGAGCCTTCAAGGTTGTTCTCTGGCTAGGAGAAAAAGGGCACAGGCTGCTAGCAGTTCAGGATCCCAGGATCCTCTAGGCCGGGCCACAGTCTTCCTTCCTCTTTTGGCTAGTGGGCCAATCCCAGAGCCGGGATTTTCTAAGGGCCTGGGGGAGGGAGGGTGTTGTCAGTGGTGATATCTTTAGCCTGAGACAGGAGATTTTTAAAGGCAAAATTATATTTCTGGTTTGTCGTTTCAGAAGACCAATAAAGACTATTTTCCTATGTATTTCCTTGTTTCATTGGGTAGGAGGGGATGTGGGCATTGGGAGGAGGGTGCCCTGTCTGCCTGCTGTGCCAGGCAGCCAAGCAGTTTGTGGAGGTATGCCACCCTAATACGGAGAGCTCTATGTGACAGATGGGCCCCCCTGCCCAGGACACAGGACCTCAGGGCAGGGAGGGATGTGAAAATAGCATCTTGGATAGGACTTGGCTCAGGACAGGCGTAGCAAACACTGGGCAGGGCTGGGCTGGGGTTTTAAACCTATCTGTACTCCAGCCTGGCAGTAACAAATGTGAGCCTCAGGGCAGAGTGAATCTTGTGTAGCAGAGGTGAGCAAACACGGCTAGACCTCACCTGGGCTCTGTGGGGGTTTGCTGTAGTCTCTCTTAGCCAATGCCTGCCACATTGGCCTTTCAGGACTGGCTACATAAACCTAGACAGGACTAGGTTTATGAATGTGCCTCTTCAGCCAGCAGGGAGCTAGGATTAGGGACTAAAAAGCTGGAGGTGCAGCAATGAAGAGAGGAAGAGCAAGAGAGCAATGGCCTCTGGGATTGCTGGTCCAGCCCTGGAGGAAAAGCTTGGATCCCTGAGGCCCTGTCCCCTCCAGGGCAGAACTGGCCTCTGGCGCAGTGGTTTTGAAGTCTTAGCTTTCAGAGGCTCACATAGAACCTTTACCCTGGGAGGGTTTTTTGGGATGACAACTCATGAAGGCAGGAACTGAGGGAGATGTGAGCCTCCAGGGTATGCAAAGCCACGCAGATGGAGAGACTCTCTTCCTAGGTGTGGTCAGGGTCACCCTCTTCTAGTACCTCTATAGCTGAATCTGGTCTCCCTGGAGCCCCCTTTAGGAGCAGGACAGCACAGCACACATTGCTACCGAAGCCTAAGGCACAGTTCTTAGGAGATCGCAGAGGTCAACAGTCCTGTCTCTCCAGACCCCTACTGTGACTCAAGCCTCTCCAGACAGCAGTACAGGGCTCTGACACAGCCCCAGCTGAGACACCGTGCACCAGGGCCGCCTGCTCTGAAAAGAACACCAGGCCCCAGCTTCCAGGGACAGCAGACACACCGCCTACTCCTCCTTGAGCTGAAGGTCCCAGCTGGTCCCAGGATCAGGGAGGTTGTGCCAGGGACCAGGGAAAGGAGAATACAGACTAAGATGTGGATGAACTGGCGGCCTCAGGTCTCTAGCGCCTCATGCTTTCCCTGTCACGGCCGTGCACCCTGAGCGTCGCAGCGACTGCCTGAAGGAGTTCAACTCGAGGCACTGGGACATGGTTTCTATGGCAACCCCTCCTGGCTCTAACTCGGCTTCTGAGTTAAAAATTATATCAGATAATTGGAGAGTGTGGGGAAGCACAGCCAGCGGCCTGGCCTCACACCCCTTCTCTCCTTTCCCAGGTCTTCAAGGTAGAGGGGCCACCTCCAGGCAGAACAAGGTAACCGCTGGTCTGCTGGGACTAAGCCACAGGAGACAAGTGGGCATTGCTTCTGGCCTGAGATTAGCATGTCATGGGCTCTGGAAGAATTGTACTGCTGAGATGTAATATGTCCCCTCTACAGCATTGGAAGCACCTTACAGACTGCCAGGGATGCTGGAGTGGGCATGTCACTGAGCCACCTTCCCTACCTCAGCCTAGAAAGGAATACACAGGAACCCCAACTCTGTGTAGTGCATGCTTCTTGAGGAAACTCAGGCCTGCTCCTCCTGTACTTCCCCCTAGATGCTTGTAGCCTTGGAAAGAGACCAGGCCAAGCCTGCCTGCCACCAGGCTCCCATCTGGGGTGTGAGAAAAGGGCCTAGTTCCCCAGCCCCACCAGGTTGAGTGACCAACGGATTACACACCTTCTTGAGGAGCACAGAGGGCATGATCGTAGAGGCTCAAACAGCAAGACACAGGTGCCACAGACCGTCCTAGCCACCAAGAAACTGCAAAGTCAGGCCAAGCTTAGGAGGGCCACTGGGAGTGCTCCTCTTAAAAGCCAAGGCAAACTCACCATGGGAGTAACTCCTGGTCGCAAAGAGAGGTAGTTCTAGCTTTGTTACTAGCTGTGGGACTTTGCACAAGTAACTTCTCCACGTCTCACTTTCTTGGTCTGTAATATGGCCTCCCCTGGCCACCCCGAGTTCCGGGTAGAAAGCGCAGTATCATGAGGTCAGGACTAGAGCTCAGGGTATTGACTTAGGAAAGCAGTGCCCCAGGGAGAGGACAGAGGTCTAGATTGTCCCTGCCCTGTGCGACCTTGAACAGGTCTCCGAACCTCTTTGGGTTTCATTTTATCCCATGAATCTTCTTTTTTTTTTTTTTTTCATTTTATAAACAAAATGACATAAGCATCTACTTCCTTCCTCCAGCATTTCTCCTGGAAAAATTTAGAGTCTCTATATCCAGGCACCTTATTCTTCCTTCCTGTGTGCGTGGTGCTGCTGGGGATGAAATGGCCTCAGGCCAGCTAGACAGGTGCTCTAACTGAGCCAACCCTGCTCTGCCAGCCTTCACCTTGACAATGCCTTATAGCTCCCACAACAGCAGTTCAGGGTAGCGCTTACCTGCTGCGATGGCCGTCTTCCCGTCCACTGTCACAGTTATTGCGGTGCTGGCCCTTACCGCCACTGGCTTGCCTGGGCTGTCTGGGAAAACGAGAATTATCATCACTCTCATTGCCTGCAGATAGGAGCTAGGGAGGCGTGAGCCTATTTCTTTCTTGGAACATGAGGTGAATAGAAATGCCAGGATAAGCTGTCCCTAGAATAGGTGAGGTGGGGAGGAAGGGTCCTGTCCTCATGGGTCGTTGATATCCACCACCTGAAGGTCCCTTGCTGTCCCCACATCTGAACAAATCTGAGCCTGGACTGCCAGATCAAACTTAGCCTCTGCCAGCCTAAGCCAAGTGAGCCTAGCATCACACCGACACTGTGACTCTGCTCCACCTCCAGGCAGCCAACCCGCCTGCCTGTTGCTCTTGCTCAGCTCACCCTTGAAGCTGCCACAGGACCCTGCCGCGGCCCGTCCTCCCACGTGTGTCTTACCCAGCAGGGGCTGTGACCTGGTTTGCTTTTCTGTTGCTGTGATAAAAGCCACAACCAAAAGCAACTTGGAGAGGAACGGGTTTATTTTGTCTCATACTTCCAGGTCACAGTCCATCTCTGAGGGAGGTCAGGGAAGCGGAAATGGCGGAGTAATGCTGGCTACTGGCTTGCTCTCTAGATCATTCTTTGGCTCACGCTCAGCCTGCTTTCCTGCACGCCTCAGGACCACCCTCCCAGGGATGGCACTGCCCACAGTAGTCCAGGCCCTCCTACGATTAACAAGATTGTGCCACAGGCCCATCTGAGCAAGGCTGTTTGTGAGTTGGTGTTTCCTGCCCTCTTGCCAGGTGACTCTATGCTGTCAAGTTGACAATAAATGCATCTTATATTGAGGGGCAGGCTGTAGGCATCGCAGGCCTGGGTGCTGGGTGAGCCTGCTTTGCCTTTATGAGTTGCAGAGAGTGACTGCGACGGTCCCGCTCAGGAGCTAGATGCGGTGGACGGTGTCTGACACATCTGTGAGGTTTCATGGATCCTAGTTGGTGGTGCCCAACTCACCACCATGATTCCCCGTTTCATTGCTGCCATTCTAGAACTTTCTGTCTGGCTGCTAGAGACCTGGGTTGCCTTTCACTTCTTTTAGTAGGACCAGCCCGTCCTGGGAGCAAGATCAGAGGGTGGTTTCGAGTCTACATGAGAGCAGCTTTCTAGCAGGCTACTGTGTGGCTTCTGACTTCTGTCCATCCATGTCCTTGGGCCAACTTTCCAAAGGCCTCTTGTCTATATGCCGGACTTCATTATATAATCCAGGATCATGTGCTGCTCTATTCTGTCAAATGTCCTAGTGGTGAATGCTGCCTGTGATAACCAGCTCTCAGAGCCTCACGGAGATTGCTGAGCAGCAGTCTTCTGTAAAGGTAGCAAGCAGTTTCATATTGACTGTGTTGTTGAGGCTTTCCCCGATACCTTGTTATCTTCAACGTGTCACGAGACTGTAACTATACTGGGACTCCGGGAGCATGTGACAGGCAAGGTGTCCTTGAGTCCAGAAGTTTACCATGGCTGAGCCAAAGGAACCAGAGTAGAAACAGACCAGATCTCTTATTTTCTTTCTGGAAACATCTATGAGACACAGTGTGGGGACCTTTGCAGGAGTCCTGGGCTCTGTAGCCTGCCTTCCAATTAGCACAGGCTTGTGGGGAACACTCAGTTGATCTCTGGGGACCTTGATTTCAACATGAGTGCCAATGGTCACATGGCCCAGGGCCTCTGTGAACAAGCTCAGGGAGAGGTGGGTATGAGAGCCCCAGGCCCTGGCCCTTGGCGCTGGCGGACTGAGGTATGTCGGCATGTGGTATAGGCTCTGGCTACGAGGTCAACTCAAGAGGGGTAGTAACCTACCCGAACTCAGGTCAGCTCGGAGGCTGGCCTCCCCCTGCCTCTGCCTTCTCAGCACCCCACCCCCATGGAAATGAAATTATTTTCTATCTCTTGGAGGATGGGAGGCCCAGAAGTGTCCACGTGGCTTTAAGCATGTGCTTGGGCTGAGCAAGTGTGCAAGGGCGTAGGAAGGGAGCGAGCTCCTGCCTCCCTCCTCAGCAGTCCCCTTTTGGGTTACCAGCCTTCCTCTCTTCTCCTGGCAGCTCAGCTCCCCACCCACCTGCCCTCCTACCTCGTGGACACATAAAGCTTCCCCTAGCAGCCAGCAGGCAGCTCTGGTGACAGTGCAGGCAGGAGGGAGGCTGTCACCCCAGCTGGGCGGGGCTCAGGGTCTCACCCAGAGAACATCTATGGAGTCCGTGGGTGTTCTTTTCCTTCGGGAACCCTGCATGTGGTGGGAGGAGCTGCCTCCCTGCCTCAGGTGTGCAACCTGGGAAGACCTTCAGCTTGGCCTTGAGAGCCTCCTTGGGGTTCCTGGGAAGGAAAACACCTCTTTTCTCCCTCTGCCTCCCGCCCTCTATCTGGGGCGTCAGAGCGACCTGGGTGTTTGTGAGGCATACCTGGCTCTAGCTTGCCCTGTAAACTACCACGGTGCTGTGTAGCTTGAGCAAGCGGCCTTGAGTCTCTGAGCCTTCGATTCTCCCCACGTAAGATGAGAGATGGTGCTGTCTCACGGGGTTTTAGCAGGGAAGTGTTTATAAAACACATTAGACACCGGTGTGTGGGTGGAGAGAATGACACAGGCTAGAGCGACAGGCTTAGTGGATAGTAAGGAAACTTCGGGGTTATAGAGCAGACTTTCCCCTTGTTATCTTCAGCCTAGAAGAAGAACCCTAGAAAGCTGGACTCCTGAAGCTGACAGCCCCAGAGCAGCCCTCCACAGTATGTGGTCTGTCTGTCCCTATGTGTGCAAGTGTGTACACCCACAGTGTTCTGCAGGCTACCATTTCCTGCATGCCCTCCTCAGTTCAAGCTCTCTCTCTCTCTCTCTCTCTCTCTCTCTCTCTCTCTCTCTCACACACACATAGCACAAAGAGCTGTCATCTCTGATACGTCTACCCTGGCCCTCTTGCCCTCCTGCCCGCTTCATTCACCCATCCACGAGTGGGTACTGTCCAAGTTTCAGTCTCTCTGCCTTGAGCTCAGTCCCTCTGAGGCAACTGAGTGGATATTTGCTGCTTCTTAAGACTCCTGGGCCCCGGACAAGCCCCTCAGCCTCTCTGGGCCAGTTCCTCAAAGGTGACTAAGAGTTTAAGGGTGCACTGAGCAGTGGGCCCCAGGGGTTCTCAGCAGCTGGATTTTCCTCACACTCAGCGAAGGTCCTGGTGTTCTTCCCTGCCATCTTCTACAGTGACCAGGGCTGGAAGTTGGAGTCCCCAGCTTGGTGCCACCTCTCCTCTGAGTCCAGAGGCCTGAGCCTGTGGGGGACTGAGCTGGTGGGGCCTGACTGTCTCCCCTACGCCCAGGGAGCTGCCAGCTGGGTAATCTGAGGGGAGTGGAGACTGGAAGAGCCACAAGATTAAGTCCTCTGAGGCGGAGCCTGGGACTTCCTTCCAGAGGCCATGGAGCTTTAAAGCGCTCAGGTTCTTAGACGCGAAAGCCTCTTGTCCATCAGCCCTGCTGATCTCATGTTGGGAATGTGGGCCAGGAGTCAGCTAGGTTGGCCTTCAGGTCAGCTCTCTTTCTTTTGCTCCATGCTGGAGCTTGAGTGCTGGCTGGGGATAAGAACACTTAGTCCTACATTCTGTGTGGGACACCGGCATGTCCCGAGCTACAGTGTCAGGAGGGAAGGCAGCGGCTTGAGGAGCATGGTCTCCCTGGGCCCTTACTCTCTTTCATATCACCCTGCCCCCATTTCCCACTCCTGGGAAGAGCACAGAGGTGTAGGTTACCTGGTCCCTCTGCCCAGCAGAGATTGAAGACAAAGCTGCCTGGGGCCTGCTCAGAAGCCTGCCGATACCACAGTGGGAAGTTGTCCAGGGTAAAAATACTGGCTTTATCTTCAGGTGTCAGGAACTTCCTGCAAGAGTAGAATTGGGGTCTCCTCAAATCTGGGGAGATGTTTGTCCCTTTTCCCTGTGCCGTACATGATCATCTTGATGGGGTCAAAACCAAGACTCTCCTCTGTGCTGGTAGAAAACAGCCTCTGAGCCCAGCACAGCAGGCACACTGTTATCCCAGCACTCTGAGGTCTAGGGAGGAAGTTCACAGTTCTCAGTTATGTTGGCTACATGGCAAGACCCGTCTCAGGTCCCCCCGCCCCCGTAAAAAAGAATGAAAAGAACTATCAGCTCCTAAGTTGGCATTGCTCCAGGCAGTTCCTGCCTTTTCCAGAAGCAAAACACTGGAGCATTCAATGGAAGGGGAGGCCAGCAGAGATGGAGCTGGTGCCCGGCGTGGATATGCAGATGTATTGCCAACATAGTACACGTCCCTTGGGTATAGGTAATTTCTTTAGTCTGGCTCGCCCGCAGCTCTGAGTGAGGAAGTCCTACAGTTGGTTCTGTCACTGTAGTGAAGAGGCATGGATCACCCTAAATGGTTACTTTGAAAGGCTTTGATGTGCAACATTAGTCTCCTTTTGGTGGAGCTTTTCCTTGCTAATTATGGGCTTGCTTTCCCTGAACACTCGAAAGCCTACGAGGGAGGCTGGTCCAGAGGCTGACTCCGGAGTGGGCGGAGCTGGGTGGGGTACAAAATGAAATGGCACCTGTGGGTAATTCACAGGCAGAAGACTGGCGTTTGAGAGAGTGGCTTGCCTGCTCTGGAAACAGATTGCTGGGGAGTTCTCCCTGCACCTGTGTCCCCTCACGCAGCTGTCATCCCAGCTTCCCAGAGTCCTTGATTGCCTGGGGGGGAGGCCTGTCTACGTTGCCATGTCTTCCTATCCCTACAAAAGCCCTTTTAGGATGGTGCCATTTCCCCACCCCTCCGGGAATTCAGGGAGGGAAAGAAGGAAGGAGAGGAAAACCTCACCAAGTTTGTTTTCCTAGAAAGCCTCCAACCTGGCTTAGCATGTGCGGACTCGCCACTGAGTCCTGAGAGAGGCACTAGGAAGCCCTGTGGCTGAATGCCCTGGGACTTAGTGAGAGGGGCTGTGAGTGAGTATTCCCCAGGTGCCTGGGGCTTCGCTTCCCTGAGCCTTCTGAACTTCAGGACAGCAAATGGTGCTGCCCTGCCCTCTTCTGGGCTCTCACCTTCCATGCTGAGTCATCCAGAAGACAGCGGCCGTTGGGGACAGGGTAGAGGACTGGGCAGTATGTGGGTTTGCTAGCAGGGTTCTCCCACAGTCTGCTTAGAGTAGGGTCTGGGGGTGTGACTGATTACTGCAGGCATTCTTGTGACACCCAGCAGCACCCCTGGCTTCCATCCGTGGTAGTGGTCTCCTCCACTTTCCCCAGTGTGGTAACGCAGGCCATCTCTGGACATTTTTACATGCAAACACCAGTGGCTGAGAACTGGTCTCCCAGGGCCTCTGCCTTACATGCCTCACGATGGTGGTGGTAGTGTTGGGGGAGGGACCGGGAGGCAAATCCTAAGCCTTGGGAGCCATTAGCTGCAGTAGGTTGGCAACTTGGGGACCGCGCAGCAGCAAATCTGCTTCTGGAGCAGGGGGACCCTCACTCGGATCTCTGCGCACCGAGGACTTCAAAAACATCCCCTCCCAGTGTGGGGAAAGACCTGCAGATGAGGAGGTAGAACTGGACCACATAACTGTTCTCTGGGCTAGACCTAGGGAAGGACACAGTCCTTGCCTCCCTTTGCGATGCCTGCAAGCTGAATGTCTGAGCTACCTTTCCAGACTCAAAAGCCCCTTCTGGGCCCACTGTAGGCCTTCCAGGACACACTAACCCAAGCAGGCAACTCCTCCTTTTACTGTCCTGGCCTTTTACAGTCTTCTGCCTTCCATTGATTCACAGGGTACAGCATACTGAGACTGTCTCTGCTTTACATACCCCAAGGGATTCCAAAACTTGTACCATGTTCCTCCTTCCCAGAGGCCCCCTGCACCCCAGCTGGACTCACCTATCAGAGATTTTCTCAGATCCCACGAACAAGCTTCTTCTTAGAAGGCCAGCCCTGGTCCCCAGAAAGGCCACATCCACGCCAGGCTCCGACTCTCTGCGGGGCAAAGCAATGACTGTGTGTAAGCTGTCTCTGGGCCTGGGTTAACACTGTTGGTTAGAGGACTGGGGAGTCCCTGAAGAGAAGGGCCTAGAGAGATGGGGGCCTCTGCATGTGGGTGTCTGGGTCACTGGCGGTTTAAACGTCATAGGTACCAGCACCCTGCAGTAGCAGCATTGAGTCATAGCCTGGGTTGGCATCTCTAAAAAGCACCGATCCAATTTGCTCTCTGAGTCTAGCGAGCTCTCTCCTAACCTACCTTCACAGACACCAATCCGGGCTTCCAAAGGCACTACAGCACCTGGATATCCCCAAGCAAATCTCAGGTGTTTAATCAGTAAATATTTTAATTTATATCATCAGAATATAAGGAACTAAACAAAACAAAGCCAAAACATCCAAAACACCCTCACTACCACTGTCATACCTTAAAAAAAAAAAAAAATCCATGATGCTCAGTGTCATGAGATAACCCAAGTACCTCATTCAGTTGGGCGAATCAGAACTTGACCACAGTCTGTTCGATACGGTGGCTCAGCATCTCTCCCTCATCCCTGGTTTGAGCTACAATTCACACACCATACACAGTTTTTCCATGTAAAGCGTTTCTTTTAGTGCACTTACCAAGTGGCACAGCCATCGCCACTGTGACTTTAGACCATTCATTGTCAGCCCTGAAGGAACCTCCACGCCCGTGGTGGTCATTAGTCTTTTTAACCTGGCTCTGGGTCTCCTCACCCCAGCTTTTCTTGCTGCAGCTCACTCTCTGCACACACCAGACCACCAGTCTGGGGGAAGGCCAATTGTTAAAGCCCTGTTTGGCATACTCTTGTTTTGTCCCCGGTATTTCTCGTGAATTACCTCTGGGCATCACCATACCCGGCTGTGAGCGTCTACTTTCTACGGTTTGGGTGAATGCCCTCAGCGTCTCAAGTTATGGAAGGCTTGCTTCCCCGGTGGTCCTATCAGGAGGCTGTAGCACCTTTGAGAAGTGGTGCCTGGGGGAGAGGGTGTCTTTAAAAGGGACATTGGGACCCTGGTGCCCTCCATCCACATAAGCATTGCACTCTGTCATGATGGATTGCCCTTAGCGTAGGCCCTTCAGCTATGGGTCAGCCTGACATGTGACTGACTTGGGAGCCAAATGAATGCTCTCCTTTCTAAGTTCAATCTCTCCCTGTCTCTTTTTTTCTCTCTCCTTCTCTCTCTCTACATATGTGTGTGTGTGTGTGTGTGTGTGTGTGTGTGAGTGTATGTGTGCATAATTTTATCACGATGCTATGAAGCTAATACAAAAGTGATTCAGTCCCGACTGGCAAGTGCACACTGTTGGCTGGCACTCACACGCATACCTCTTCAGTTTTTGTTTTTGTTTTTTTTCTTTATTTTGCTTTTACTGAAAATACAATTTGCATGGAAGGGACAAGTTAAGTAACTGATGCTTTTTGCTTGCTTAAACTAGTGCCTGTCTTACGCCTCCGAAGGCGACCAATGAATGGGTTTTGTCTCTTGCAGACTCTTCACGTTGCGGGGTTTGTAGTGTAGCCCATTGCAGCCTGGGTACCGTCTGCTCTCCTCCCATAAGCTCATAAGCTCATAAGCTCTCTGCAGGGGCCTCTGAGTTTCATTAGTCTTTTGCTAGCTTCTCCCTTCCTGGTGTGACATGATGGTCCTTGTTCACCTGCTTTATTTCCTGCCCCTGTCCTACAGTCAGAGATGTCTCTAGACTCACTTCAATGAGGACCAGTAAGCATCGCCAATCCCCGTGAAAGCTGGGTACTCCAGAGGCTGTGCTCCCCAACAGGACAGGCTGGGGGCCCTTTGGCTGTGCTCCCCAAAGGCTAGGAGTAGCCTCTTTTGTCTCTTTAAGAGAAAATAGATCACAAACACAGGTGAATGTTTACAGTTCATGTTCAGCTTTTATATTTAAACACTTTTGAGTTGCGAAACTTGTGTCTCCTTTTGCCGAAAGCAGTGGCTCCTACTGATGCTAAGACAGTGTTACCTAACCCACGGCAAGCCACGCCAGCATCCTCTAAGCATGGGCCACACTTTATCGGTTTCTGCTTCCAGCCCACACGAGTTTGCTAAGTATCCCACCAGCAGGGGGTCCTGCCAACCTCAGTTCTGCTCTGGATGGCAAGAGCTGGGTCACCGCACGTTTGAGGATGGATCTTTTCTCGTGGCTGCCGTCCCCGTGTGGTTTTGCGCTTCTGTCTGTCTGTCCCCAAAGCTCTTTGTCCTTCACACAGTAGCTGCGGAGATGGTACCTTCACCTGCTCACGGCTGCTGCTTCCCCGTTCATCACTTCTTTGCACCCGGCTCACAGAGACATTTTCGGGCCGTTAAATTTACCAGTGGTTCTTGCATGGCTTCTGAGCTTTCTGTGTTAGGGAAAGCTTGCTGACTCCCAGATCTCAGAGCAGCAGGGTCACAGTTTTTCTGTTGGTGCTTACATGGCTTCTTTTCTGTGTGTTTGAATATGAGTCACTCTATCCAGGTGCGTAGTGTGAGGGAACTTGCCCAACGGTGCTAGTCCTGTTGGCTCCTGATCCAGCTATTAAACCCACCTCCCTTCACCGATGTGACACAGTGCTTTGGGATGTGTGCCTCCTGGGCCTGGCTGCTCTTTTGTAAACCAGAACAGTTCACAGCGGGCAGAGGTTTGATGATGTCTTCACATCTAGGAAGGTCCATCCCCTGGATTGAGACCTTGGGATGTTCTTGATTGTTCTTCTAATGAACTTTACAGTCAGCCACCTGGCTGCAGAGAGACCGCCTCAGAGACATTTCCTTTGAGACTGCAGTAGGTTTAAACGCTAGGAAGGATGGCTAGCTTCATGGTGTCTGTCTTTCCACTCAGAGACATCGTGAGCCCTTCCATGTGTTCACACCTCTTTTGTGTCTTAGAGGAACGTTTCATACCCCCACTCCTCGCTCCCCAAGATTAAGCCTAGGGCCTCATGCCTGCTACACCGAGCTGTATCCCGTGTTACTTTTTGAGACAGAATCTTACCCTGTCTCCCAGGCTGGCCTAGGGCCTTCAATCCCCCTGCCTCAGTTCTTCGGGTAGTTGGACCCACAGGCTGGCGCCACAGGCCCAACTTTTCACGTTTTAACAGTACTCACACTCCACGCTCAATATGTCCTTACATTCCTCAGAACAACATTTTTTTTCCCATCCTAAAGAGGTCTCTTAAGCAACCAAAACATAAAGCCACCAATTTTTAAGTAATAATGTAACATGTCAAAAAAAAAAAAATTAAACTGCTGAATTTTTCAAAAAAAAAAAAAAAAAAAAAAAAGAAGTCTCTTCATATTGCATCTCTCTTTCCGGGGGTAGCAGTTATATACATAAGTATTATTAATTTTTACAATAAGATTTTACTTTTTATTTCTGAGGAATAAGTGAATGTCTCTGTGCGTGTATGTGCATGAGAATGCAGGCACCCATGGAAGCCAGAAGATCCCCAGGAAGAGGAATTATAGGCAGCTGGGAGCCACTGAGATGGGTGTAGGGAACCAAATTCAGGTCCCATGTAAGACCAATATGTGTTTTTAACCACTAAGCAGTCTTTCCAGCCCCAGGCATTGCTAATTTTTGAATGCTGGTATTATAGTCTGCCACTATATCCTCTTATTGGCTATGGTGATTTTTTTTCTATTCTTTTGCAGTTTTCTGGCATACAAAATCTATTTATTTATTTATTTATTTATTTATTTATTTATCTATCTATCTATCTACCTATTTATTTATTTATTTATTTATTTATTTATTTATTTATTTATTTATTTATTTATTTATTTAACAGTGCTAGGCATGGAGCCCAGGGCCTCATCCATGCTAGGCAGGCACTCTACCATGCCCTCCCCCTCTTCCCTGATAATGTCATCTTTAACCGGAGACAACTTTCTTTTCCCCTTTCCAGTTCTCATCGGAAGCAAGAGCTTTCTCTTCACTGGCTGCTTTTGTGCTCTCTGACCTTGTATAGGAGCAGGGTGGGGTGTGCTTATTCCTATCTTCAGTGGAAGAGCCTCCAACGCCTGCAACATGGTGGCTTTTAATTTTCTGTGTGTGTTATACCTGTGTACATGTGTTTGTGTGTGTATGCACGCGTAGGGTGGTCAGAGGTTGATGCTGAGGGTCCTCTTTAGCTGCTCTCTCTTGGAAAGAGGTCACTCACTGATTTGGCTGGGTTGGATGGCCAGCGAATGCCAAGAATCTGTCTACCTCTGTCTCCCCAGCGCGGGTTACAGAAGTGGGATGCTAAGCCTGGCTTTTCACATGGGCTCTGGGGGTCCAAACTTAGGTCCTTACACTTGTGTGGCAAACACTTATCAAGCTGTCTTCCTAGCCCCCTTACTCCCCTGACCAGACCATATTTTTTGTAGCGTAGACGCTAGTGAAGACCATTTGCCCTCTAACACACTGTGTGCCAGTATCTGGTCCTATGGATTTTCTTTATTTTAGGTTCGTTTGTGTGTCTACATTTATATGGTTTGAAGTTGCAGCCGGTGTAAGCCCCGTCCAGCGACCTATTTTTCTAACCAGAGAGAAGCGCTTAGAACCTTTCCTGAGCACCTTCTGTGGATGCAGAAGTGGAATACAGGCACATGAACACTGTGCTCTGGCCACTTTCTCTCTCTTTTGAAGAAACAGAGCACGTTGCACACACGCTTTTTAAAAACAGGAGACTGTTCTGTTAGAGGAGCGACAATAAACTTGAGTGTCCAGGGTTGTTTGACATCTGTGATTTTGGGCTTTCCTATTCAGAAACAAGTGCTGGAGCCCTCACCTCATTACTGTCATTCTGACCCCCTACCTCTCCTGCCACTCACATAATGCTTTTTCTTTTCCTGTCTAGCCAAGAAACACAACATCACCAAAAAAACCAAACCAAAACAAACAAACAAACAACAACAACAACAACAACAAAAAGCACCAGCAAGAGAATGAGGAAAATCTAGGAGTCTGGAAATTACTGAGGTCAAGGCTGGTGGTAACCTTTTTTTTTGAAGCTGGAAAGAAGTCTGTACTTGTCTGTCTTGAGCTAAGTGGAGCACTTATTGGTTGGAGGGAGACCAAGGCTGGAAACCAACCCAGAGGGCAAACCCAGAGCAGGTCATTGACTGGGCTGCAGCGGGGACTAGGGCTTTTACCTAGGAAAGCTGCGCTTGCTGGTTTTGGGTGAGGAGCTGACAGGAGCTGTGGGATAGAATGCTTGTGATAGGCCATGCTCACCCCCATTCCACCATATCCCCATGTCCCTGACCTCATCACGGTTCCCTCAGAGTGGGTGGTGTCTTTCCAAGAGGCCTGACTCAACCGGGGACAGAGTGCTGGGTCCGAAGGTGCCGCCTGCTCTCCCGAAGCCATCGCCCCCTCCTGTACGTACTCAGAGATGTTGAGTGCCAGTGCTGTCCAGTAGGCTTCCATGGGGGCTGTCACCACCGCGTCAAACAGCACCTCCCGCAACAGCTCCTCGTCACCTGCGGGGCAGGGTCACAGGAACCCCATGTCATCTGTGAGCCCACCCCTCCTCCACCCCCGCCCCATTCAGAACAGCACACCTCCTAGAAGCTGGGGAGGAAGCTCGGTTGTGGTGACTTCTTGGCTACCTAGCAAGTCGGAGACTAGCCTGTCCAATAACAACAGCGACAACGCCCACAACACAGCCCCCATCCTATAGAAGAAGAAGAAGAAGAAGAAGAAGAAGGAAGAGAAGGAGGAGGAGAAGGAGAAAGATGAGATGCATGCAGGTGTCTCTGGGCGTCAAAGCCATCTGAGCTGAGCGGACATAAATATATCAACCCTCCCTGTTCTACCTTCCAGTTCTCAACCACAGAATAGATGTGAGAGGACATTGAAGGCCCTCCCAGTTCAACACTGTGGTGTTTAGATGTTTCCTTGAGCCAGCTGGGGCCTGCTCAGCCTTCGTCAGCCCCCACCTTCTCTGTTCCCTGATGCGGGACATGCAGTGGCTGTGGGTGCTGTCCTAGCTCAAAGCTGCCTTGCCAGCACCCCAGAGCCTGCTGCTCCCTGACCTGGTTGCTTTTCTCCCGCTCTCCACAGGTGGCACTCTCTTCTCTCTCTCTTAGAACTGTTTCTTTTCTTTTCTTTCCTTTCCTTTCCTTTTCTTTTCTTTTCTTTTTATTGAAGGGAAATTCACATAGCACAAAACTCGCTTACAGTATTCAACCCAACGGCTACATGTGTTTCACTGTAAATCCGCCTCCTTCTACTTCCAAAATGCCCTCATCACCTTCAAAGAGGATCCCAGACACTTGGGGTTCCTCTTCATCCATAATGACCCTACTTTCAGCTGTCTCCATCCACCTGCCCCATCAGCACTCATCCATAGCTCCTGTCATGACGGTGACGCTGCATATTGTGCAGCCTTGATCACCGCCTGGCTTCTCCCCCAAATTGCCAGCCCTTGGCTGGGTTGTCTGTATTCTTGCCCAGGTCTGGTTCAAGTGCATGTTCATTTCAGCCTTGTTGACTGATGAATAGATGGATGGATACCCTTGTAGGTTAGTTTGGGAGATGGTCTTTTCATACGGAGAGCACATACAGGGCAGGACAACTGAAGAGGTCAAAGCGGCTTGCTGAGAGCATTGTCAGGCAGACCACAGGACTGACGAGACTGCCTGATCAAATGCTATGCTTGGTAGACCCGAGGGCTTCAAGGCAGTGTCTGCTCCTTGCCCACTGCGAGATGGCGGTGGGGACAGACTGGACAAGCATGAGGGTTGAAAGGGGCTAAGGAAGATCTTGGCCTCTGACACAGGAGCCCGAGTGCAGGACTACAGTTCCCAGAATGCCTGTGTCTCACTTGGCCCCTGCCCCAGCCAGCTCTGCCTGTTTCTTTGGGGCTCTTCTTTTTCTCCTCAAACCACCCTGGAGATCCCAGGATGGGTTGATAGTGCTCTCCACACTTAGGAAGCCCCAAGCTGCTTGAGGCCCAGAGTTCAAGTTCAGAGGCATGGGTTGGGACACTCACACTCCAGGTCTGGATCCATCCCTGTCAGGAAGCGGATCACAGCTTCCAGCTGGCTGAGCTTCCGGTGGTCCGGGTCAATATCCGTGATGCAGTAGATCCTGGAAACCCAGAGAGCCCGTGTTACCTCACATCCCACCTTTCTCCTCCCTCACCCTTTCCTCCTTGCCTACCAGTCGCTGGCCAGGGTCAGGTCCGGATGAAGCAAGTCGTGCAGGCCTGAAAGAAGATTCCACGCTCAGATGGGTACCCTGTGACTGTGGGCACACACCCCTGTCTGTAGACGCCTTTGTCGGAAGGGTTTGCTTGAGCACACCTTCAGCATCTTGATGTGTGTCTTAGTGGCTACAGCCTTAAACTTGTTTAGATACCACTGTCTTGGACAGCCCCACTCTCCTAACACCTCCCCCCAAGGAGCTCACACTTTGAAAGCAGTGATTATGCCTTCTCTGGTTCTATCTTATGCAGCTGCTACAGTGGCCAGCTACCCCAGACGAGCCCTGGGCGGGGTGTGCCTGCCTATGTGCCGTTCAGTACAATTGCTGATGGAATGGGCGAAAGAGCTCCTGGCAGCTCCGTGCTCAGACATAGATAGGTGCTCACTGAAGCTTTGAGACATTGTAGGAAGAGACAGCGGGCAAACAGCTGAGTGAGTTGGCTCAGGGCCTTCACAAGTGAGTGACAGCTCCCTCTGTGCCTTTCAGTCCTTTGATTGGGACTAATTGGGCAGCAGAAGAAGGGTGGGGAAAGAAGAGGCACACCGAAGGCCTGGTGACTGAGGACAGGGGGAGGGAGCTCTAGCAGAGGTTTTGGTGGGAGGATGTTGCAGGGGCCAGAACAGGGCAGGGGCAGCCTAGGAAGCTGGAGGGGGTGGTGCCTTTCTGGCGCCTGAT
This sequence comes from Psammomys obesus, assembly GCF_907164565.1. Taxonomy (NCBI): domain Eukaryota; kingdom Metazoa; phylum Chordata; class Mammalia; order Rodentia; family Muridae; genus Psammomys; species Psammomys obesus. Next base: position 4,234,571 of record NW_026588368.1, on the reverse strand, counting down.
AGGGCCAGAGTGAGCTCGAGGGAGGGTCAAGAGGTGGGGTTTTCAGAGATACTCTCCCAGTCTGTTAGCCAGCCCCCTGCCTCCATCCCCACCTTTGCTGTCACCACAGAGCGTCATCCCCTTAGCTGTCTATTTTTTTTTTAAAAAAATTATTGCTATTGTCTTATGTATCTGGGTGTTGTGCCTGTATGTATGTCTATCTACCACATGCATGAGGCCAGAGGAGGGCATCAGATCCCCTGGAACTGGAGTTCCAGATAACTGTGAGCTAGCATGTGGATCCTGGGAACCCAGGTCCTTTGCAAGAGTAGCAAGCTCTCTTAACTGCTGAGCCACCTCTCTCTAGTCCTGAGCTGTCTGTTCTGCTAGGGACGTCAATCTTAGGAGACTAGCTCATCCAAATAATTTCATCTTGGCTTGATCACATCTACCAATACCCTAACTCCAGAGAAGGCCACAGTCACATTTTACAGGAGTCAGAACTTGAGCATATCTGTGGAAGAGATAGGAAGTTTAAAAGAGTGAACCTGGGAGAGATGGCAGGAAACCACCAGGAGAGAAGGCATTTCTAGAAAGAGTCTGTAGATGAAGTGAAAGACCGAGGCGGGGCAAACAGCTGGAGGCCACTGTGATTGTCTCAGGACAGTGGGACTATGATTAGAGTGATGACAGAGTGATGGAGTGATGGGAAGCACCCCATGAGAAAGGAGAATGGACAGGTATTCAAGTGTCCCATCTTTCAGGGCTCCCAGAGGCATCCTGACCCTCATGAAGGCTGATTCTCTTAAGGTGCCCAGGTAGCTGGGGTCATGGGTAGTTAGGGTCATGGGCAGCTAGCATTAGGGGTAAGGCCCTTCTCTGCCACCCCACCTGGTGGGAAATGCTCACCCTGATTCCACCAGGGTTGGCCCTGCTCAGCCACCTAGGAAAGTACATCTCCTGCCACACAGCACATCATAGTCAGCACCCAGCTTGACTTACCTTCCTCCACAGATGTGTTTCCCAGAAGGATGTATTCTCCGTGGCCTCTGGTCAGCACCACTCCCAAGCTAGAGAGAAGAGAAGGCAGCTGTGCCCACACCAGTTGGGTTTACTTTAGCTGCTCACCAGGCAAGAAGCTTTTGGACACAGGACAATATGCCCCTTCAGCTCGCCTCCTTTAGCCTAGCCTCACAGGTTGTTCCCTTGAGAATCAGGAGAACTGCTAATTTATCAGTCGTTCTTTCCAAAAAGGGGCCTGGAAACACCACTGACCACGATCCCTGCAGCTCCCATGTTACTCAAGGAGGTCTGGAGCTTCCAGGGACCACCTGAAAGGTTTAGTGGTCTCAGGATCCCCCTAGATTCCTTTCCTACTACATCCCAGATCTTGGTAGCACATTAGATTTGGATCTGGGGAGCATTAGAAGGCATAGTGCCTGGGTCTGCCTTGCAGTTCTGATGCAGCTGGTTGGCATGGGCTGATGTGTTAGCAGTCCTGAGAAGTTCTCAGGTATTTCAGTGGGCTGTTAGAGCAAGGAGTCTGAGCTTTACTAGGGAAGGAGGGAGGGAACCTTAGAATTATTTTCCTTTGATCCTCTCATCCTACCACCCTGCCTCGACATCTATATAGCTTGTGTCAAGCCAAGAAGTAGCTGCTACTATCATCATTCACATTTTACAGGTGATACATTCGCGGCACAGAGAGTGCCCTGACTCGGTTCACAAAGCCTGTAGGTGGTGGAACTGGGATCCAAACTAGGAGTTTGGCTGCAGAGTTCTGTCTTGAGCTGGTGGGGTTTGTGCTCTCTCTCAAATCCCTGGCTCGGGACATTATCCTCTTACCTGAAAGGAGTGTCACTGATGTCCGTGAAGAAATAGTCATTGGTCAGGAATAGAACTCGTTTCTGAAAGCAAAAGAAAAGTATCCGGGTGACAGAGTGGTGCTGGCTGCCCACCCCTGCTCCACACCTTTGGTTGCTTATCATGGCTCTGTGCCTCCGTTACTCCTCACCACTTCTTCAGTCAACCATCACAGTCCCATTTTTCGGACAGAAGCATTTCACAGTTCAGCAAACTGGTTTTTTGGGTGCTACTTTTAAGGTCTAGGCTTGTCCAGCCCATGTGAGCCCAGCTCAGCACTTGAAACATCTTAGTTAATTTTAACCAACATCAATGTAACTTAGATTGTCCGTGTGGCCGCCATGTTGTACTCTTCAGGCAGAGTGAGCCTAAGCCTCCTTTGGGACAATGAGGTAACGCTGGAACTAGAAACATCTAGAGCCGGGATGTGTACATTTGACTGATATCTTCCCAGAGAAGAGTGGAACACCTGTTTCCCTGGGCCCTACCTCTTTAACTTCTAGAAAAACTGCTAGAAAAAAAAATAGAGTCTATTCCAAAGAGTTAATGAGAAGAAGAGTTTCATAAATCCACAGAGGAAGTGAAAGGACACCGAAAAAGAGATGGACAACATAGAGAAGCCATCAGGACTCAGCTTCAGGCGGGCATGTCACAGGGGTGGAGGTGGCTAGGGAAGCAGAAACCACAGCCCTGAAGGGTCAACCAGAGGAAAGTTGGCAATCCTGCTCTCACAATATGCCATGGCCCCCACTGTAAGCCCACAGCCCCCATGGCAAGCCCACACTCCCCACAGTGAGCTCATATGAAGAATTTGGTGATTCCTCCAGTCGACTGGTGGAAGGATAGGTGACAGAGAGAAGTTCCATTTGGTCCCTGTGTATGGCCTGGGGGTGGGAGGGCAGGAGCCTAGGGCCATCTTGAGAATAAATCAGTGTTAAAAACTAAGCTTCCCTGGTGGCCTAAGATGAGGGAACAACCACAGGACAGGTGAACCACAACTCAGCGATAGTGGGTGATTTCAATACCTTGATCTCTCCAATAGACAGGCCATCTAGGGAAAAAACTTGCCAGAGAAACCTCTGGAGTTAAACAACATCATAAACCAAGTGGACTTAACAAGCATCTACAGAACATTCCACTCAAACACTAAAGAACACATGTTCTTCTTGGCAGCCCATGAAACAGTCTCAAAAACCAAATTACCTATTACAACACAAAGCAAATCTCAACAAACATAGGAGAGTTAAATAACATCTTGTATCCCATGTGACTACAATGACGTAAAGCTAGATATCAATAACAGCAGAAGCTGTAAAAGTGCACAAGCTCATGGATATGAAACAACACACTATTGAATGATGATCACCGAAGAAGTCACGTAAGAAGTGAAAAATTCTAGAATAAAAAGAAAAAGACACATACAAAAAGCTATCGGACACACGAAGATGGGCTTAAAAGCAAAGCTTATACTAAACATCTACACAGCAAACTGAGAGAGCTTAAATAAATAACTTAATGATGTACTTTAAGAACTAAGGAAAAAAAAAGAACAGACCAAACTTCAAAGCAGTAGATGGGAAGAAATACTGAATATCAGGGCATAAATAAATGAAACAGAGAGAACAAAGACAAAACAAGGAGTCAATGAGATGAAGAGCTTGTTCATTGAAAAGATAAACAAGATTGGCAAGCCCTTAACTAAATTATCCACAAGAAAGAACGAAAGAGAACAACCCACATTAATAAAAATTAGAGAAGAAAAGGGGGACATAACAACAGATACCAATGGAATTCAGAAAACCCTAAGAACACACCTTAAAAACAAATAGCAAATTGGAAAGTAACAAATGAATAGATGAGTTTCTGTGTTCATATGACTAACCAAAATTAAACCAAGATGAAATAAATTAATTTAAGCAGATCCATAACCAGCAACAAGACTGAAGCAGCAATAAAAACAAGTTTGCAAGCTAGGTGGTGGTGGTGTATGACTTTAATCCCAGTACTCAGGGAAGCAGAGGCAGGCGGATCTCTGAGTTTGAGGCCAGCCTGGTCTACAGAGTTCCAGGACAGCTAGGGCTACACAGAGAAACAATGTCTCAAAAACCAAAAACAACAAATAAACCAGCAACAAACAAACAAACAAACAAAACAAACCCCCCAAAAACTAAAACAAGAAACCAAACCAAAACACAATTGTCCAACTTAAAAAACAAAGCAAAACAAAAACCAGGGGGATGCAGCACACGTGATATGAAAATAGAAGGAACACTGAGGACCACAAGGTTTAAACAGGGAAGGGGTGTGGCCTGGGGAGAGTGTGATCTCCTGGTTTCATTTGTGCTAATGTGATAAAATACCCTGACTGACGGGGGTGGGGTGGGGTGGGGTGTTATAGCCAGTCAGCAGCAGAGAGAGGGTGAATTCATGCAAGCCTGCGCACAGCCCACACAGGTTTCTTCTTTCTTAGAGAGTCTAGAACTCAAACGCAGTGGATAGTGCTTCCCAGGAAGGGTTTCCCACCTCAGATAATGTAATCGGGACAATCACACCCAGACCTGATCTAGACGGTCCCCCTTGAAGGCTCTCCTTCCATGTGATTCTAGATTATGGCAGTTGATAACTGAGCTAACCAGAATTAGAGATGTAAGAAGAAGTCATATGGAGATTACTATTTCGTAAGCTAATTTAAAAGTATGTTAAAAAGACTCTGAATGGGGGTGCCATGTATAGGTGGATAATGGCAATCCCAGACTGCCTCCTAAATATTTATTTATACCCAGACACTACTGCTGTCTTAATTAACCCTTGATCAAAGATGCTTCTCTTTACAGAGAATGGTGGTTAATACAGGACTCATGGCCAAAGTGCTGAGAACAAGTAACTGCTGAGCCTTGAACAGGTCACTCATATCTCCTCCTCCAAGAGAACACTGAGGAAGAAGGGGCAGAAAGAGTGTAAGATCTGGACACTGGGTAGGAGGCCATCTTAGGGGCAGTCACCAAGACAGATGGCCTGACTTCAATCTCCAGCAACTACATAATAAGGAGAGAATTGACCTCTACAAACTGGTCTCTGACTTCCATGGACATGAAAACACATACAATAAGTAAATAGAAAAATAAATAAATAAACATTTAAAGAGCGCATTGTTCAGTCTCTGAGTCCCGGGCAACACATTCTTATGTGACTGCAGAGTCATTAAAGAAAGCAAAGGGGAAATTAAAAAAAAAATTCTAGTATCAAATGGAAATGAAAGCACATCTTAGGAGAACCTCTGGGATGCAGCGAAAGCAGCTGTAAGTGGAAAGCTTACAGCCATGTGTGCTTGTGTTATAAACGAGAAGAGGGCTAGTGAGACAGCTCGAGGGGTGAAGCTGCTTGCTGCCAAGGCTGACGACCTGAGGGTCGTTCCTGGAATCGCACGGTGAAAGGAGAGAACTCCTACTCCCACAAGTCGTCCTCTGACCTCTACAGGCATTCAGCAGGATGCGTGTGTATGTACTACACACGTGCGAGCACACACACACACACACACACACACACACACACACACACACGTTAAATAAATAAAACAAATGAGTAAACAAATAAACGCATCTTTAAAAGCCAGAGAGATTTAAAATAAATAAGCTAGTGGTATGCCAAAGTGAATCCAAACCAAAAGCAGTAGATGGCAAGAAATAATAAAGACCAGAACAAAAATTAGTAATATTAAGAGAATAATATATAGACTTAAACAACTTGGTACTTTGAAAAAATAAATAAGATAAACCCTTAGCAAAAAAAAAAAAAAAAAAAAAAAAAAAGACCTAAATTAATAAAATTAGACAAAAAGCAGAAGTTACTACAGAGTTCAATGAAATCCAGAAAATCATTAGGGAATATTAGGAAAACTCATATTCTAAAATATTTAAACTAGAAAATTTAGAAGAAACAGATAAATTTTTGTACTCACATGATCAATCAAATTTAAATCAATAGGATAGAAACAACGTAAATATATTTGCCGCAATCAATGTGATTGAAGTGGTACAAAAAAAAATCTCCCAACAAAGAAAAAGGCCAAGACAGAAGGATTCACCACCACAGTCTACCTAAGCTTCAAAGAGGAGCTAAGACCGATGCTGCTCAGGCTGCTCCATAAAACAGAGATGGAAGGAACTGCCAAACTCATCCTACAAATCAGTACATGGAGTCAGAGAACAGATTGTAGGGGTTAGAACCAGGACCCATTTCTTTTCACAATATAAATTCATTCTGGGTATAGCAGAAAGACACACATGGTATATCCTCACTTATATAGGCCTATAAGATAGGATACACATACTGAAATATGTATACCTAAAGAAGATAAACAAGAAAGAGGTCCAGGGGTAAGATGATTGATCCTCATCTAGAAAGACAAGGTAGATGGACATTGGAAATAGGAGAAAACAAGTAACAGGACAGGAGCCTACCACAGAAGGCACCTGAAAGACTCTACCTAGCAGTGTATCAAAGCAGATGCTGAGACCCATAACCAAACCTTCGGCAGAGTGTAGGGAATCATATGAAGGAAGGAGGAATTAGTATATCCTAGAGGGGACAGGGAGCCCCACAAGGTCCAAATATATCTGAGCACAGGGGTCTTCTATGAGACTGTTTATCCAACCATGGACCATGCATGGATATAACCTACAACCCCTGCTCAGACATAGCCCATGGTAGCTCAGTATCTAAGTGGGTTCCCTAGTAAGGGGGACAGGAATTGTTTCTGACATGAACTTATGAGCTTCCCCTCCCCCCTGAGGGAGGAGCAGCCTTGCTAGGCCACAGATAAGGACATTGCAACCATCCTGAAGATACCTGATAAGCTAGGGCCAGACGGAAGGAGAGGAGGACACCCCCTCTCAGTGGACTCGGAAGGGGGTAGGGAGGAGCTAAGGGAGGGAGGGGAGGATTGGAAGGGAAAGAGGAAGTGGGCTACGGCTGGGATACAAGTGAATGTATAAAATTATTTAAAAATAAAAAATATTAAAAAATAAAATAAATTCATTCTGTCAGTTCTGTTCCACCAGAGAACCTTAACCAATATGACCTTGATTGTCCCAAACAATTCTTGGCAGAAAGAATAATGCTGGAGGTATCACGATTTCTGATCTCAACATATACTGCAGAGTTACGGTAACTAAAACAGCTTGGTAGTGGCACAAACACAGACATTCAGGCCAGTGGGACAGAGCAGAGAATCTAAAGATCAATCAACACAGCCACTTGATTTTTGACAAAGGCATCAAAACATACATCGGAGAGAAGGCAGACTTTAACAAAGGGTGCTGGGGAAACTTTCTCTATGCAAATTAATGGACCCAGGTTCATGCAGCTACCTGACTCAGTAGTCAATTCAAAACAAATTAAGACCTTTAGTATAGACCTTTAATAAAACTTAGTAACTGCTGGAGGAAACATAGGTGAAACACTTCAGGATACAGACATAAGATGGGCTTTCTGAAAAGGATTCCAATGGCATAGAAAAGCACCCTAAGAACTGACAAATGGGGTCACGTGGGTTAAAAGACTTATGTACAGCAAAGAAAACTGTCTCCATCAGGAAGAGACAGCTTAGAGAAGGGGAACAAATCTTTACCAACTATTCATCAGTAAGAGGATTAATTTCTAGATCATGCACCCCCCCCCAAAAAAAAAAAAAACCCTGCACACTGAAACCACTATACTCTGCCAGTGTGAATGGAAACTTGTATAGCCACTATGGAGATCAGTATGGCAGTTTCTCAAAACACTATAGACTGCCATAAGACACAGCCATACCATCCTTGGGTGAGTATCTGATGGAATCTAAGTCAACATACCATAAGGACACCCGTACTTTGCTTGTTTCTTGCTGTTTTGTTCACAATTGTTAGGAAATGGAACCAGCCTAGATGGCTATTATCAGACGAATAAAAACAGGTGGTACATACACACACACCAAGGGAGTTGGAAACTCCCTAAGTGACATCACGACATCTGCAGGAAAATGGATAGAACTGGAGATCATTATGTTAAATGAAACAAGCCAGATTGAGAAAAATAAGTCTGTGTTTTCACTCACGTGTGGGATCTAGATTTAAAACGACATTTGGTGTCTATATAAATGCATTTATGTATTCATGTGTGAAGGTTGTAAAACTTGAGAGGAAATTCTGGATGGATGGGTGACATGGAAGAGGAGGGAGGAAAAGAGGATCATGGAACACATGTGACATGAAGCAGGTGAGGGGTATCTGGGAGAGGAAGGAACTAGCCAGAAAAGGAAAGGATAGAATTGGAGGTAGCCCAGGCCCAGAAAGAAAAATACTGCGTGTTTTCTATCTCATGTAGGTTCTAGCTTTTGATTATATAATATACTACGTGTGTTATACAATATATCATATAATTTTATCTGATACACACTGTGGTGGTTTGAACAGGAATGGCGCCCATAGGCTCATGGGTGTGAATACTTGGCTCATAGGGAGTGGCACTGTTAGGAGATGTGGCCTTGTTGGAGGAGGTGTGGCTTTGTTGGAGGAAGTGTGGCACTGTGGGGGCGGGCTTTGAGGCCTCCTATGCTCAAGCTCTGCCCAGTGGCACACAGTCTCCTTGTGCTGCCTGTGGACCGAGATGCAGAACTCTTAGCTCCTTCTGCAGCATTATATCTGCCTGCATGCTGCCTGCCATGCTTCCCACCATGATGATAATGGACTAGACCTCTGAAACTGGAAGCCAGCCCCAATTAAACGTTTTCCTTTATAAGAGTTGCCTTGGTTATGGTGTCTCTTCACAGCAATAAAACCCTAAGGAAGACACACACACACACACACACACACACACACACACACACACACACACACACGAACAATCATGTATAGAGGCCAGGAAATCAGAAAGGGGCCCGTGAAAGGAAAAAAGGGACTTTAAAAGAGAGACATAGGGAGGGTAATAGAACAAATGTAACACAGAAGTGGGAGGGAATGGAGAGGGAGAGTGCAGTGAGCTGATTAAAAGTAAGCATGTAGGAAAATGCTGTAAGGAAACCTGCCACTCCACAGTTTAATTTTATAAAGAAAAGAAATGTTTTTCCAGACCCTTGGGGAGTATTTGAGGCCGGCACTCTGAGCACACAGGGCTCAAAGCCTGCAGTCTAGAACTTGTGATTTGCCGGGGTCCTAGGCACGTTTCTGGAGTCTTTGACTGTCTCCAGCTGCAAGATGTGGATAGTCGGGAACCTGCCTTGCAGGGCTGCTTAGTAAATGGGCATGTGTACTGTGCTCAGGCCTGCTTCTGAGAAGGCTGGACTGTCACCGTCGGTGATAGCAGCGGTAGGAAGACGGCAGCTGTGTGCTGCGAAGCCAGCATCGCAGTTACCGTGCTGCTTCGCTGATGCCCTCATGTTTCAGGAAGCCTTAACACACGGAAATGCCTTTATTAGCAGCAATCGGCCAATTTCCCAAGCAGGGAGAAATTTCTGTAAAAGCTCAGACTGCTGTTTCTAGTTAGGACTCTGCCTGCTGGCTTTGAGAAGCACGGGGAAGCATGAGGACTTTGGCCCTGGGAGAAAAGAGTGAAGGCCGTCTTCACCCTCTGGGTGTACCTCTGTGCTGGCTTCTCCGAGGCCATGTGCACATGGGTTTTTTTCATGCTAGGATCTATGTCCTGGCAGGCTGAGTCTCATCAGGAGTTCTAGGACATGCTGAAGGCACAGAGAGGGGGCCGTGACTCTTTGGGTATCCGATATCTCAGGTGGCCTGGCATTACTGACATTCCCAGTGTGCCTGATAGCGCAGAAGTCCCACAGCAGTCCTGGCAGAGACCAGTCCCCTCTCTAGAAGGGACACTGGCCAGCGCATCTCAGTTCAGCTTGTGTGGAGCTCGGTGTGCAGGGAAGGACTCAGGTCTAATTGCCGCAGACAGATGCTGTGCTCTTTGAGCGGAGGCAGGCGGGTAATGAAGGAGGTGGTGGGGGTGGTTGTACAGGAGGAGGTGATATTTGTTAATATGCCAAGGGACAATGTGAATCCAGAGGACACGTCAGAACCGCTTAAATGAGAAGATGAAATGGTCTTCTCTAATGACACACGGGTCTGTACAGACAGCAGGGGTTTCCGGCTTTGATTCTCTATAGTAAGGGTATTTGTTTTCACCCTCTGTGTCTGGATGAAAATCAGCTATAGGGAGTAGTGAATATTTCCAACTCTTCCCCATGTGACATGTTTTAGCAGAGCTTCTGGCAGTTTGCAAAATTAACTGTCACTTTCTCTCTTTCTATCATAAACAACCAAAGGGCCAAATAGCAGGCAGCAGAGGGAGGAAAGAAAGAGCTGCAAGTGATCTGGGCACGCTTCATACGCAGCGGCCTCTAAAGACCGGAGCATCGGGCTGGAGAGATGGCTCAGCCGTTAAAGGCTAGGCTCACAACCAACGGTATAAGAATGGAGCATCGCGGACATGAACAGAGCACTTTCCACCCTTGCTGCTCCCCCTCCTCTCCTCATACCCGGAGGCCGCCATGAAATCCACGTCCAGGCTCAGTGCTGCCTGCAGGGACCTCACAGGCACTGTAGCTAGCTCCTTACCCCTTTGTCCAGAGGCACCTTCACGTCCATGGAGTGAGAACCCGTTTCCCCGTTGATCATGGCGGTTCTCAGCTTCAGGAGGAAAGAAAAGGGTGTTGGTGCCTGGTACTTGGAGCAGGGAGCTTCTGGGCTTTGATGATGTCTTAGGATCCCTAGCGCACTGGCTTTTCCCTTCGCCCCTGAGCAGAATTCCAGGAGGGAAGATGGAGCAGGGTCAAGGTACCACTAGCTCACATTTGACTGAGGCAGCGCTCTGAGGGGATGGGTGCTCTGGTGTACAGCGTGGCTTTGCAGGGACATGGCTTCCTCTAGGATGTGATATGGAGACTAGCAGCCAAGCACGTTGCTGGAACTATGCCGGGCTGGTAGACACAATTTCAGTCTGTCTCAGCAAACCCTGCGACCCAAGAGTCATGGCTTGACATCCTAGCTGCTGAGAAACTCGCAGGCTCGGAACCCATTGCTCTGCTCCCGGGCTGCCCAGTGGCCGCAGCCCTCCCCGGGGGCACCCAGGGCTCGCTTGTGGGCTACAGAGCTAACTGGGTGAAAAGCTTCTCACTACCTTGTTCCCCCACTCACAGTTTCAGCTTGGTCCTCCCACTCCACTTCTGAGAGATCCACGCTGTTGTAGTTGGGTTTGGGTCTCAGCTTCTTGCCTTCTCGGTACTGGTGTGGGTCAGACGGGATGGAAAAGGTGGGGTCAGCATGCACCCCGCTCCTCTTCCCTCTTCTCTAAAATCTTTCAAGCCACCTCATAGGATTAAGGCAAGCCACTATCTCCCAGGATGACCCAGGCTGAACTTCTATTCAGTGCAAAGCTTCCATGGCCAATATGCTCCACAGATGGCCTCCCAGCCTCCCGGGGGCGGAGGATGGGGAGTGGGCTCTCACATTTCTCATGCTAGGGATCTCCCTATTTTGTGAGACAGCTTGTCAGTGTTTGGACAGCTCTGATTACTAGAAAGTTCTCCCTCGTACGGAGTTCAAATCTGTCTCCTTCTGACTTTTACTTATTGTTGTCAGTTTTCTTCCGGAGCCATCCCGACAAGGCCGGGGATGCTCAGTCTTGTCACTCCTAAGACTTGAGTGTCTCTGGCTGAACGTTTCCAGTCTGATGATACCTCCGCTCTCTGAACACGCTCAGCCCTGTCAATGTCACCCTGAAAGCAGAGCTGCGGTGGAGGAAATCAGTGTCGCACAGGGCCAGGAGGTGGTTTGTGAGCAGAAGCGCTGCATGCTCTGCCTGTGATGTTGGCTTCTTGGGCCGCCAGGCCAGCTTGGCAGCCCAGATGGCGCCATCAGCCAGGCAAATCCCCTTCGGTGTTCTCATGCGGTGCCCTCCCACACGTGGGGGTTCAGTTCGCAGAGCGCCCACCTATTTCTCATATATTTCATCTTGTTAATCCCAGATGATCATTTTAGAATGCTTTATGAGCAATCATTTTCTCCTCCAGATTTGAAGGCATCTGCAGAAGCATTTCATCTTGATAGATTTTTTTTTTAAATTGGTCAGAGCCAAGTGCAGATCTGCAGTGCTTAATAACCACTTGTCTACAAAATTTGACACAGATCCATGAACCAACTCTCTGGAGAGGCATCGTTCACTTGTTCTTTCTCTCTCTTTCCCTCTCTTACTCTCCTGCTCTCTCTGACTCGCTCTCTGACAGATATCATCATGTTATCTGTAATTACACCCATGGCACTTCCTTAGATTGATTTAGTAGTGCCATCAATAAGGGGAAGAGGAGAGTTTATCATCAGGGCATATTAAAAATAGCACCATCTACTTCTGGGGAAGAGTCCTCAGTAGATGTCTGGGTGGTTAAAGTCAATGTCACTGACTATGTTGCTTCTGCTAGTTGCTTCGTTTACTTATGTTTTATATTTTTCTGTCCAGATTGTAGTAAGAATGTCCCTACACTCTCCCTGCTCCCATTGCCTCCTTACCCATGGCACACACAGTGCTCTGTTCAGCCTTCCTGACACCCACACTCACCAAACAGTGCTCCCCTGTCTTCTGCCCGAGCTTTCTCTCTGGCAACACTCCAACACCATTTCCCAAGTCCCAGCTCCACCCGACAGACTGTAGACAACCGTTGGCCTCTTGATCATTTTTGTCCTATTGCTAGGAGTGTTCTCTATTATTTTGATTTCTGAAATCACACCATTTGCTTTCCTGGTAATACCTTTCTCACACAATACACAGCACTAGCCTTACTGTGTGTGTCCTTTGGTAAACAATTCACATCGCTTATGTGCCTTCATGTATGAGATTTTAATTACATATGTTCTTCTGTTTACAGCACTTTTATTAGCACGATAATGCCAGGCACACAGTAGGTCCACAAAATGAATTGGCTGGTGAAAACATCATCCTTGTGAGTGGCCTAGATGGATTCTGGTATGTGGGTTTCTGATCCATGCCCCCTTAATTCTGCATGTCAGCTCTGGGATCAACCTACTTGCTCTCTCACTGTCAGTCTATCTGACAGCATTGGTCCCCAGGAACCTGATAGTTTAAGACTGTCCATTATGGGTTCAGATACATACCCTGCTGAATCTGAATGGGGAAGACAGAGGGGACAGACCAATGTGTTTTCACTCTGAGCCCTAGCATTTGCCTTAGGTGGCTCAGTAGAATGACTTAGGAGATATTCTGTACCCACTTGAGCTAACTGGCATGAGATTTGGTTCAGCTTGTTTGCCCAAATGACTCCTGGGGCAGAGAAGCCTCCTCACAAAGTCTCCTGCCACTCAAGCCTCTCCTGGGGTTCCTTAGAAGACGGAAGGGAAGTAGGGTAAAGATACCCCCAGATAAGGGGACTTTAGCTCCCCTTATCCCTCCAGCCATCACGCCAGCAGTGTGTCCATTGTCACTGTGGGCAGTGCTGGTGCCCTGGAGGTAGGGTTTTCAGACACCAGGTGCTCAGAAGAACTCATATGAAACTCATACCCGCAGCTCCCGGACAGAGCCAGAAGGGGACGGGGGTCCCGGGCGATGCTGCTCATGCAAGCTCAGGGGGCCGTTCGCTGCCCTTGTGACAAGGCCTTGCTATTTTTGTTGTGAACTCATGGTTCACATTCCCTTCACTGGCCTCTGGGGCTCTGCTGATCCATCTGTCAGGTTGTAAGGAGGGGTGGAGTCACCGGGACAGTGGGGGTTTGTGATAAAGGTCTACAGTTATTAGGCTTTAAGAAGATTGATTTTACTTTGAATCAGGTGTATGCGTGTGTGCTGTGTGTAGGTATGTGGATGTGGACAAAGGTGTCCATGGAGGCCAGAGGCATCAGGTTCTCTGGGACTTGGAACTAAAGGGGGTTATGAGCTGGTTGAAGAGGGTTCTGGGAACTGAACTCAGGCGCTCCTAACTGCCGAGCCATCTCTCCTTCATGGTTTGGCTCTTAGCCTCTATGGAGAAGGCACGCCTCCAGCATGGCACTGTTGGAAAGTGGTGGACTGTCTGGAGATGAAGCCTTGTGAGACGTTTAATGTCCTTGAAGAGGGTTATAGAGCTGGAGTTTCTTTTTCATTTTACTGCCTGGGGTCAACAGGTTCACCTTGTCACACGTTCCCATCATGCTGTGCTGCGTGCACCCCACCATAGCATAGAGCACTATGCTCAACCAGCTGTGGAGCGAAATAGCCCTTTCTTTATAAGATGGTGATCTCAGATGTCTTATTGCAGCAATGGAAGGTGGGCTGTCATACGGGGACTTCACTCTCACAACCCCAGCCTGCATTAGCTACCCTCCGGTGTGGCCATGATCATTTTGTGTACTTTTTGCCACATATATCCTGCTAGATAATAAACAATTTGAAAACAGGTTCAACGACGTTGACTCTTGTCTTGTATTATCCATGGGATTTTAACCACTTGTGTGTGTGTGTGTGTAAGAGAGAGAGAAACTGTCCTCAAATCTCCTATTGTTAGAATCTCAAGGCAGAGATCTGTACTTACCAAAGGCCTGAGGTCAGGATGAGAGAGGATGTAGCCATTGTTAGTGTTCAAAAAGGCATATCCATGCACCCCAAGCTGCCAAAGCCAAGGGTTGAGGGCATTAGACATGTCGGAGGGCTAGGGAGTAGAGGAAGGGGGCGAGGGAGCTTGAAAGCAGGAGTTCCCAGCAGTGGCTTTTAAATAGGGATCATGGCAAGCTAGTGTCACTCTTCCACCTACTGGCCTCTGGTCAAGCAATCATGGACTGAAGCCACGGACACCGTGACCCCAGGTAAATCTCTCCTCCCTTCAGGCTGATTTTCTCAGATACTTTGTCACAATGATGGAAAGCCGTGGCTCAGGCAGCGCCCCCCAGGGGTCCCACTCAGGCTCACCTTATAGCGGGGTGCCAGTTTCATGAGCTCTCTCAGGGCCACATCAGAGCCCACGACACCCAGGAGAATGCCGTGGGATCGCTGGAAGGAAAAATGCCAGGGTCAGGGAAACCGGGCTTCCCAGAATAGACTCTAGGCCTCCCAGAGCCTGGAAGAGGAAGGGCTTACTCCTCTTCCTTTGCAGTTAGACAGTAGGCCCAGTTCCCCCAAATAACAATACAGACTCTGTCAGATGAGGCCCCAGGGGCAAGCATGGCTGTTAGGAAGATTAATGTCCTGCATTAATATTTAAGTGGTAACATTTAAACGAAATACAAAGCTAAGTGAAATATTAAATATTCACACCAGAGGATGAAATATAAGGGTCATAACTTATATAGCCTCTGTAGCACAAGTGCTTCCATAGGAAGCATTTTCTGACCAAACAGACTATGGAAAGTTCTAGAAATCCCCTCACTAGGGGCCTTCATGTACAAGCCAGAGTCTACCCACTTCGGCTGGTTAAGTGTGGTTAATCTGGAAGGCTAGCAGAAGACGCCATAGCCATCTGTCTTAAGAACAGAGCTGGCTACAGGAGCTTCAGGAAAACATGGACTCTCAGCTCCATAGTTGCCCAGGAGGTTCTTCCATGGCTGGCCCGGGGCTGGGCTTGGGAATCTGCATTCAACCCTTGCAGTTGGCTGTGAGGCTCAGTGGCCTGAGCTCTGACCTCCATGTTATAGCACGGGAGAAGCCACTCACTGTTTCGTTCTTTTTGCTGAAGACTGGCATGGCCACCGTGGTGAGGAGCATTGGGCTTTGTGCCTCTGAGGTGAAGAGCTGCTGGGAGGAGGGGGTAGAGATCAGAGGAGTGGGCTCAGGAGTCTGCTGGCTTGTTGCTCAGAGCAGCACGGGAACCCACACTCTTAGCACTCTCTCCACTGGTAGGGGATGAAGGATGAGGTCGTGTCTTCTCAGGGCTAGCAGGAGCGTGAGGGGAGTGCTGGGAGAGCTGGGAGGAGAGGCAGGCAAGGTCCACGTCAAAAGCAAAAGCAGTGTGTGAGCCAAACTGTTTGAGCCAGCCAGACCCGGGATGAGCCCAGGCCCAGCAAACAGGCTGTCTTGTGCCTGTACAGAACAGCATAGCACAGCTTTTCCAGAAGCCTCTGATCGGGACCCAGGATTGTTGCACCCCATGGCGCCCAGGCTAGTGAACAGAAGGAAAGACGTTTCTGCAGAGCCACTCAGACATACAGACATGGATTAGGAGTCACGGCTGAGGTCGGGGAGTCTGGGGCATCATCTGCCTCAGATCACCCCTCTCACACACAGGGCAGACACCTAGCTTTCTCCACCCTCAAGGCAGAACCAGAACTAGAATCATGTCCAGTCCCCGTGGAAGGGACTACTCTGCTGCCTCAGTAGCAGCCTGCACGTGTGCCCTGAACTATAACGAAGATGATAACTGTACCAAGTGGAAGCAAGCATGCTGTGCAAGCTGCCTGTAGCTCCGGTCACCCAAAGGCCTCTGTGAGCTGTGGGTCTACAAGCCAGGGGGGTGTCTTCAGGGGAACAGTGGCCAAGCCTGGTTTGTAGACCCACAGCTCCATGATGATACCAAAGCAGGGCGTAGCCTCTCTTTTCTTGCCTTCCTTTGTTCCCTCTCTCTCATTTTCTCCAGCCAGGGTGAGATGGCCTGTGACCAGTGATCACCTGGACAATAGAGGGGAACCTGACCAGATGGAGAAGGCTCTTTCCTCAGCTCAGAGAGTAGCTGTCAGCGGGGGACAAATGGGATCTCGGGGGCAAGGCCTCAGGGAAGAGCCCACACCAGCCAGTCAAGTGCTCCTCTTACTATGAAGGAATTTTAGAATGGATTCCTGAAGCTCTTGTGCCCAGCACGGCAAGATGGTTTACACGCTAGAGTAAGTATGCCTTTGTCCTCAGACACAGAGAACAGAAGAAGAAAAAGCTGAAAAGTGTGTCTTCTCAGCTACCTATGCCGCTTGGGTTGGGAGGTCAGCTTGGGATGGAGGTCAGTAAGAGATAAGTATGTGTGTGGGCCAGGAGGACCCTGAGGGGTCTCCTTCAAGGGGCAAAGCATGACCGCCTACCACTAGCCCCTAGAAATAGGAGGATGGAGCTAAGCCTGGGGTTAGAAGTGGTTGCAGGAAGGACCTGGGTCCCTGTGACCAGCTAAGATGCTCATGGCTAAACCTCTATGCTCCTCCACTTTTGTCTTCTCTAAGCCGGTGCTGTCAGGTCTAAATCCTGACAATCTGTATATTGTCTCCGAGGCAGGTAGGTGGCTGCATACAGGATGTGATTTGGGAAGAGGCAGGTAGGTCTCTCTCACCCAAAACATCTCCAGTGACCTCCTATCTTTGATATTTATCCTTCGGTGTAAGACATTGCTTCTTCCGGCCCGTGAAATGCAGGAAGCACGGAATGGCCATCATAAAATATTCACCCGTGTGAATATTTTCTTCCGTGATAAGTGGGAAGGGACAATAAGTTGGGTAATGCAGAGTAGAAAGGAACACAGGGGTGGGGTATCTATTGGGAAGGATCTAGGCCTCTGTGGCAACTGGGCACAAAGTGGTGCTGGGGGTGGGCTGAGGGCCTCAAAGAGAAGAAGGGTATGGAGGGCTGTCATCACCCTTCATGATTCCTCCCACGGGGGCACAACATTGGCCTCTCTGCACCAGCATTGCGCCTTCCATTAACTCGGGACCTCCCTGCCCTTCTGGGGCCGTCACCAGGCTCACCCTGCTGTCCATGTACGCCTCTGTCCAGATGATGTCGTGGTCGTGGTTGATGACCATGGGACGGCTGAGCACATGCAGGTACTCCATCACGTTCTCCTGGGTATCAGCCAGTGTGGAGATTTGTGTGTAGTAGCCTGGAGAGAAGAAGGTGGTGTAATGGTGGAATACAAAGGAGGTCCACTTGGTCCCTGCACAGGGCCCTACTCACTGCCAGCTTCTGGGTGCTCCTAGCTGGGCCTCCCTCTTTGCTGGAGGAAATGCCTTGTTCCCTAGTACAAGTCGAAGGCCTTCCCTACTCCATTGGGAAGATCTTGGAGGAATCTTCTCACTGCTCATGCCCCCCCCAAACCCTAGTGGGGGCCTCGGTTGTGGCAGTGGTGCCCACTGAGTCTCCCACATGTTATGTTCTCTGAGAATCTGTTTGGGGACCCCAACAAGGTGGTGGCCCTTGTCCTCCTGCATCTATAGCTCCTAGGTTTCCTCCATCACCACCTCTGCTCAGGCTATGGAGCAGTCTGTTTCGTTCTTTTCAGGGTAGCTGCGGTGGTTCTGGAAAGGGCACCTGGCTGGTGAGACTGTGAATGGTTTAGCACCTTCTAATCTCATGGCCCATCACTTCCCTAAGATATTCACTCCACATGCCAGCAAAATGGGGCAGCTCTCCTCTCTACCGTGCCTTCTGCCACAGACTCCTAGAGCGTGCTCTTCCCTCAATGTGCAAGGCCTTTCCCCACTGGGGAAAGTATCTTTGCCATTGTTCCTCTGAACCCTGGCCAGCCCACGCCTCAGTGCCATGATGACACACTTACATCACACTGCAACCAAGGTCTACGTGCTGGCTACATCAGGACCAAGGCTGAGCCATTTGTCCTATTACCCTTGAGTCACATCCCTCAAACAACGCCAGGTACAAAGTATATGCTCAGGAAATTTTTGTCAAATCAACAGAATCGCAACCCAAGCCCAGGACTTGGGTTCTGATCCCAGGTAGAAGAGAACTGTTGGTACACACACACACACACACACACTTATCTCAGAGGAAGTGCTGACCTGCTGGGTGTGGTAACCTGTACATGCAATTCCAGGAGGCTGAGGCAGGAGGATCACCATGACTTGAGGTTGTCTGGGGCTACCTAACAACAGCTTTTCTCATAAAACTTCTAAATCGGGTTGGTAAGATGGCTCAGTGGGTAGGGGCACTTGCCAAGAAGTCTGACAACCCAGTAGGTTCAATCCCTGGAATCTGCAGGAGAGAAGCGACTTCTGCAGGTTGTTTTCTGACCTCTGCATGCATGTGTTCGGGTCTGTGCACAGACAGGCATGCACATATGCACACACACAAAGAATAAATAAATAAATAAATAAATAAATAAATAAATAAGTAAATAAATACATAAATAAATATCATCTCAGTGTCATCCCCAGAACACATATTTAAATAGCTGGGTGTGGCGGCTTGCCCCTGAAATCCCAGTGCCAAGAGGCTGGAGTGCGTAGATCCCCGAGGCTCTCCAGCTATCCAGTCTAGCTCAGGCGGTAGGGGAAATCCTGTTTCAAAACACGAAGATGGATGGCCCCTCCTGAGGAACATGTACACACACCCCTGTGTGCATTTCACCAATGTGTGCACAAGAAGAGGAAGAGGAAGAGGAAGAGGAAGAGGAAGAGGAAGAGGAAGAAGAAGAAGAAGAAGAAGAAGAAGAAGAAGAAGAAGAAGAAGAAGGAGAAGAAGAAAGGTGACCTTTCGCTCTTGTCTTCGAACAGGGTCAGGGCTTTAATTTGCCACAGGAGGACTGAAGGCATGTGGGGCATAAGAGAGCTGACATTGAAAACATAGGTCCCTTCCGTGTTGTGTATTTGCACAAGGCTTTATTTGAGGAGACAGCACCCTTGTGTACACCCTGGGTCAGCGGCCTCTCGTTTGCATTTCGGATGGCTTTCTCCTCCAGCTTTAGAGAAGTCCATCCTCACTTTCTCCAAACGGTGGGGGATGGACTTTTGCATACCGTGCTGCTCCTTGAGGAAGCCTGCCCGAGGTATTGCTGCCCCACCGGACTGCTGGGTGCTCAGCTAAATTCCCTTACCTTTGTTGTTGCAGGCAATCCACTTCATGCGGTCAGCGAACGTCACTTCCCTTCCGATAAGGTAAGTGAAAACTCGGACCTGTCCACAAGAGATGGGCTCAGCAGCTGCAGGCAGCATCGGGGTCATGGATGAAGGGCTTAGAGCTAGGGCCGTGCCTGTCTCTGTTTTGCGCTCTCTGGTTGGACCCCCTTGGGTTAGAGAAAGTTGGGAGGCCCTGACAAGGACATGAACTGCCAGGGTCCTGGTAAGCATGGAGCAGTTCTTATGTGTCAAAACCATCCTGCTCCTTTGCCCCACAGCCTCTTGCATTCCTCCTCTGGGCCCAGGTTGCTGCAGCTTTGGGACACCCAATAAGAACATACCTGAACTGGTGAATGGGTCTAATGGGAAAGAACTTTGAACTTGGGGCTGTACTGCACGCAAGATTGCCATGATTTAGAACTCTCCCCTGGCATCAGGAGAGGTCCTCCTCCCCCTTCCCCCCTGCCCCGACTTCCAGCAGGAGTCACCTTGCGGTCTGGCCAGTTATATGTCTCAAACACGGGCTCATAGTCTTCCACGGCTCCATCAGAGATAAGCATGATGGCCTGGTTGCAGAGACTTCCTTGTCTGGACTCTTGGAACTGAGGAATCATGGGTGAGTCTGTCACTACGGGCCACATGACCTGTAATCCCTCTCCCTCCACCCTCCCAGGCCTCGCCAGCAGCAGGTACCTGCTTCAGGATCTCGAAAGCCTCGATCAGGGCTTGACTCACAACGCCCACGCCTTTGACCATCAGTTCATCCACCAACTGCTTGAAATGCTGTCAGGGTAAATTCGAGATGAGGCTCAGAGGCTTAGCCTCCACAGTGCAGCCAACCACATTCACTCGAGTCCGCATTTCTCAAATGCCCAAAGATGAACTAAGTGTGGATAGCTTGCTACCAATCTATGTCTCCTCCTAGAAGTGCCAAGGCTGAGGCTAACCAGAGCATGGTCCAGGGTAACCACTGACTTGCTTTGCTCTTCCCAGGGGCCACGTGGTGGGCAGAACTCTGGTTAGCAGTCTTCACAGATACTTTCCAACCCAGCTTTGGCTGTGGTGGACACTCACCTCTCGGTTGTCTCGGTCTGCCTGGACCAGGATGCCTTTGAAGCAGGGCTCGATGTAGTGCACGTACTCATTGTACTGCAGGCCACAGTAAAGAAGAAGAGAGAGAGAGAGAGAGAGAGAGAGAGAGAGAGAGAGAGAGAGAGAAAACACGGGTGTCTCACCCGGGGAACTGCGCAGTACAGTCTTAGGGTGTCTGAACAGAGCAAGCAGAGACTCTTGACTCTAAAACCGCTCCCCTAGTTCTGGTTCTGATGCGAGGTGCACGTTCTAGGGTGTGCTGAGAACCTGCCACTCTGAGGGGATTCCTTTGTGCACTCAGACCAGCCATGGCACCTTCCATTAATCCCAGAGCCTCCCTGGCATAGATCCATCCCCAGCCTGCACAGGGAATTCCAAACTACTGTTTGTTGTTGTTTGTTTGGCAGAAGGCCTCATTATGGAGCCCAGGCTGGCCTGGAATTTAACTCATGGATCTTGGCTCAGTGTCTGGAATCCTGATAGTACAGGCTTGCACCAAGCCTATATTACAGCTAGTTACAAATGTGCTCTTGCTCTTTGCCCTGCATACATATGGGCAATTTATTCAGCTAGCCACAGGGAGAAACATGAATTATTACTACCCCTTTTCTTAATCTCCCTGGTAGTAAGAATACTACTACCAGGGAGATTAAGAATACAGATTTTTTTTTTTTTTAGGGTCCCTAATCTACTTTCTGCTTAAGTAAGAGGGGGAGAGAGAGGACTAGGTAGCTACATTGTGGAAGAGCTGTGGGGTACACTGGGAATGCTGGGAGTGAACGTTCTTCCTGGGAGTATCTCTGAGGAAGCAAGGCAGACCATGGGACAGAGAGCTGCAGGCTCTGAGGGACAGTACTCCCCCACTCCCTGGTAGAGTTTGGAACCTGTTTCTGTGGCCATCTTGTCTGTACAGGCTCCGAGATGGGGGTGGAAGTCAACCCGGGGAGGGTGATGACTAGGAGTGGTTCCATGGGCATCACTTGGGTAGCAATTCAGGACCTGGGTCTCCAGCAGGATCATTCTGAAGCAAGACCCCTTTGCCTAAGCCTGTCTACATGCTACACAAATTCCACTAACAGCCTAGGACGGCAGCGACTATACAGACTGACAAGGAATTCTCGATCAAGTGGCCTTCAAAATGACGCCCTGCTGTGATTACCAGTGCTGCTTCCATGGAGCTGAAGCGGTCCCCTATTTTGATATACTGTAAAGCACTCTCCCCCTTTCTTTAAGCACCCGCTTCCTGTCTGTGCACCTGGGCTTATGGGACAAGGAAAGCCAGAGAACTGGAGTCATAATACATCAAGGGGCAAAGACCTTGACCTTCTGTGAATGGGGG
This sequence comes from Psammomys obesus, assembly GCF_907164565.1. Classification (NCBI taxonomy): domain Eukaryota; kingdom Metazoa; phylum Chordata; class Mammalia; order Rodentia; family Muridae; genus Psammomys; species Psammomys obesus. Next base: position 4,212,515 of record NW_026588368.1, on the reverse strand, counting down.
GAGGGGGGCTGCCAGCAGCGATGCTGCCAGGAGCCCATGGAGGGTACGGGAGCACTGCAAGGGCTGGTGGTCTGTATCAGAGCCCAGACACTGAGAAAGTGATGAAGAATGTGGTCTCCAAGAGAGATGTGCACATTCACATATTATTTCCGATACTTTAAGGGTCCTCATAAAGCCACCCCAAGACAGACTATGGGTCCTGGTTCAGGAGTTCCCAGTGTGGAGGAAGGTGTCCTTCTGTGATGGGAAGCACCTGAGCTTGGAAACACTGGCCCTTACGGTACAGGAAAAAATTTTTTTTTTTTTCTCCCAGAGCAGGTGAGAGCAAAGAGCAATTGCAGAACATGAGGCCGCCATTACCGCAATGATATTCACGAAGTCATTCTCCCCCAGGGTGTCCAAAATGGTAGTGATGGTGTGCTTGGCAATAGCCATCCTCAGGCCCTTCATGCTGCCGCTCACGTCCACCAGAATCACTATGTCCTTGGGAGAAGTGGCAGCTTGTATGTACCTTTAGCAGAGGGAAACATAAATGGGAAGCAGGCCAAGGCTGGTAATGCCACCTGGCTGGGAGCCTCCAGCTCATTAATTTGGTCTGGCCCATGGGTTTCCCCAAGCTTAGGCAGTGCCCCATTGTCCTCAGGTTTCATTGTGTGCTGTAACCTTTGGCCACCGAGGCTACTGGCATAGGGAGATTGGAAGTAAGACCTCTCATTTTTTGGCAGAGGACAGCCAGGGCCCCCGAGGGCCTGGCAGCAGGAAAGAAGGGGGCTCAAACGTGAGGCTGACCTACCAGGTCAAGGGTTTGGCAAGAGCAGGGCTGGAGGCGGGCTGATCTGGAGACAGCCTTGGGTATTAGAAGGAGGTCTGGGTTGGAGACAGTGGGGAGCGAGGCGAGAAGTGTAGCCAGCAAATCTTCCCATTCCCGGGTTGGATGAAGAGATGTTCCTCCCTAAGCCTCTGGGTAGGGGAGGGAGCAGGAAAGCCGGGTGAAGCCTAAGGGATGAAAGCTAAGTGCCGGGGCACAGTACCTCTTCCCTGGGAATGCTTACCAGCCACGGTTTCTGCAGTCAAAGGCAATGACTCCATTTTCATCAGGTGTCCACTTTATCCCTGGGGAAATAAAGGCTGCACTTCTCACCAGCTCAGTGAGCTGCCTGGAGGCCTTGGCTATTTCTGGCTCCCAGAATTTCCAGGAGCCCCAGGGAAGGTTCAGCTTCCAATATTGAGAACAATGGTGAGGACACTACACGACACCCTGAAAACTAAGGCAGCTGGCAAGGATGGAGGCCGCTATCAAAACTGTAAGAACCCCAGAGTAAGGACCCCTGCATGTGCCCGGGGCTCATTTTGTGAGGCTAAGCCTCATATCAGATGGTGGAAAAAGAGCTGTGAGAGGGCCATCTGGCCATTGGCATAGCCGTGAGAGCCAGTGCTGTGACCTGCTCTCACCCCAGCCAGGTGGCTCATTAGCATGTATGGTCCCTCCTGGGCTGAGAAAAAAAAATGGTACTAAGTAATTTGATGTCAGGAACTCAGGCACCAAGCAGAGTAGGTGTTGAACAGCTGTCTCCTGGATGAAAAGAAGGGCATGAGAGACCTCGCTTGAACCCTAGCAGAGCTAGGGGGTGGATTTTGTCTTTGCATCAAAACATTAATTGTGATAAATGCACACACACACACAAAAAGACCTTCATAATCAGGAATAATGGGTTCAAAATGAGGGAAAAGGACAGACGGGACTGTGATCTGCGGTGCTAGGGCTAGACAAAGCACTGCGGTGAACCCAGCAGTCTAGCTGCCTCTGAGGGACTTCTGGCTTGAAGGCAGGTGGGATGAAAAGAGGCCGAGGCTTCAGGGCCGTTCCCGGAGATCACCAAGTGTGAATGGAGTCCTCAGGGTGAGGGAGGCGGGAACGGGACTGCCAGAAGCCAAGGTATTGAAGGAAGGAAGCAGGGCAGGAGCAAAGGGCAGGCTTGATGGGATGTGTGTGGCATGGCGTTGGCTTAGGCTACAGGTGACCAGAAGAGGGAAGCCCTCCCAAGACCCCACTGACAGCAGCCAGTTTGTGGGAAGTGATCTCAGACTGATGGTAGTGGGGTCATGGGAAAGTTGGTCTCAGAACAGCGCTGAGGAGTAGCTGAGCATATCTTCTCGGCCTGAATCAAAACCTTAGAAGAGGGCATTGACAGTCCTGAATGCCTTACGTTCAAGTCAAAACAGGAATGAAAGTTCCCTCCCTCCCTCTCAACCATTCTCCTTCTTCAGCCCTCTATCCCTTCTTCCCTTATGGTTTCATGCCAACAGGATTTCCTTAGAGAACATATGAGCACCACTGGCTCACACGTGAAGCTCATACATGAAGATAGCAAAGCTACGAGAAGCAAGTGTGAGAGGCAGTGAAATCAAGGCCATCGGATGCATCTTCCTGAGAGTTACAGATGGTGTAGCCACCAAACCCAAAACACAGGCTGGGCATGTGACATCATCTGGGTCTGAAATGTTCCCAAGTGCTTGTCTACTGAAGGCCTGTCGCCAGCCCATGGTGTCCTGAGGGGAATCTTGAAGTGGTTCTCTAGTGGGAGGAAGTTAGGTCATTGGTGTATACCTTGAAGTGGGTATTGGGACCCTGCCCCCTTTTTTCCTCTTGCTTTCCCTGACACCATAAGGTGAGTACTTTTGCTTTATTGCCTGTTCTACCATGATGTCCTGTATTATCCAAAGTGACAGGGCCAGGTGACCATGGACTAAAACTTCTGACAGCGTGAACTGAAATAAAGCTGCTTATTTCAGGTATTCTGTCACAGCGAGGAGAGACTGATGAACACAGTGTGTCTGAGGAGCCACACAGGACATCCAGTGAGAGAAGATCGAGAATGAAGAAACATGGAGGCATGATGGCACTTGCTTTTAATTCCAGCCCTCGGGAGGCAGAGGCATGTGGATCTGTGAGTTCCAGGCCAACCTGGTCTAAATAACAAGTTCCAGGATAACAAGAGGTATATAATAGAGAGACCCTATCTGAAAGAAAGAAAGAAAGAAAGAAAGAAGGAAAGGAAGGAAGGAAGGAAGGAAGAAAGAAAGAAAGAAAGAAAGAAAGAAAGAAAGAAAGAAAGAAAGAAAATGAAGCAAGCTGGCCATTGCAGAGCACACCTTTAATCCTAGCACTCAGATGATGAGGCAGGAGGATCTCTATGAGTTGGGGGCTAGCCAGTCAGGTCTGCATAGTGAGCATCCTGTGAAGAAGAAGGGGAGGAGGAGGAGGAGGAGGAGAAGGAAGAGGTAGAGGAAGGGGAAGGAGGAGGAGAAGAAAAAGAAAAAGGAGAAGAAGAAAGAAAGAAGAAATGGTTTTAAAATTACGGGACTTTTAAAAATGAAAAAAGTTCAGGTGATAAGACATATCCTAGTAAGAAAATGAAACAGGGAAAGAGAAAATTCAACATTTGGAAGATCTGTGCAGAGTTTTGTTGATTCTAGAATGAGAAGATCTAGCAAATACCCCGCTGGAGGTGCAGAAAGGAAAAAAGGGAGAGCTGTGAGGAAGAGAATGAGTAAAGAGATGTTGGGGGAGGGGTATTGGAGAGATGACCATATCAGTAAAGTACCTGCCTCACGTGCCTGAGAGCATGAGTGTGGGTATCCAGCACCCTCTCCCATGTAAAAGCTCTGTTGTACTTTCCTGTGCCTGTAATCCCAGCGCTGGTGTAAGCAGAGACAGGAGGACCCTGGGAACTTGCTGGCCAGGTGGTCCAGACAAATAAGTAGGTTCCAGGTACAGTGAGAAACCATGTCTTCCTAATGAGACCTAGCACATTGAGAAACACACCTGATGCCAACCTCTATCCGCCACACACATGACCGTTGCATGTTTGCACACACACATGCACACACGGCACACACAACACACACATGCATATACAACACATACTTGCAAACACAATATACCCTTCTTCCCCCCCCAAAAAAGAGATGCTGACAAATTTTCTAGAATAGATAACCCAACTTACATATCTAGAAGGCACAATGTATTTCAATCCGTCAAAAAAGATGTCCTCATGAATATGCATGAAGCTGCAGAACGTCCTAGGGAAAACAGTCACATCTCAAAAAGCACCTGGAAAAGGAACAGCAGCTAAATGGACAGCAGACTTCCTCAGCATCAGTGGGAGCCAGAAGAGAAAAACGCAGTCTTAGGATGCTGAGAGGACAGGGCTCTAGCTGTGGGGATGCTCTTTGTTAGAAGCATCACTGGCATCACTGGAGAGTGAGGGCAAGAGGATTCATCTGCAGGGAGACGCACTTGGAGGCCATTTATCATTACAGAGGACTCTTCGGAGAGCTCGCCTCTGCAAGGGGGAAAGTAACCCAGAAGAAACAGCCCCGGATGCACAAAGGGATGGTGAACAGAAGCAGCAGTTTTTAAGTCAAGTCCCAGTGACCGTCTGTGGGGACGAAAACTTTGAAATGTTAGTTGATGGGATGGCAGAGTGAAATCAGGACAGGGGAGGGGTTAGGAGGACAAGGAAGGGGTCAGGAGCATGGAAGTTCTGAAGTCCTTTCTTGGAAGGAATTCCTTTGGGAGGAAGAGAATAATACGAATTTGTAATGTTCTGTTGTGTTGAAAATGCCTGATGAGATTGTAGAGTAATTGCCAGAAGGATTGGAACAGGTGGGGAGCTGATTTTCAAATGGCTACACGGGGGGGGGGGGGGAGGATAACGGATAAGGGAGATTTATCTAAAGGGGTAGCAGTTGAAAAAGAAAAAGAAAACGTAAAAACATTGGGACTAGTAAGAAACTTAAAATAAGATCACACAGATCAAGAAGCACAAAAAATGCAAATACCATTAACTTGTCAGGGAGAACAAAAGATTGTCCATTTGGGTAAAAATGTGAGAGCTATAAAGTATTTTTAAGAGGCATGGTTAAGGTAAAATGACTTTAAAGGGCTAAAAACAAAGGGATGGAAAATATATCATGTGGGTGCCATTCTATGACATCTAAGAGAGAAATTTAAAATGAAGTGTCAGGGGAATAATGAAAGTCAGACAATAAGCATATAAAGCAACGGAGACATAGAAAACGGAAGCAAAACACTCAATACGACAGAGCCAAAGACATAGGTCTGCTTTTGACAGAATGATCTCATGTATCCTTCTCAAGCACACACAGGACGCTCAACAGCTCGAGATGTACCAGGCCATCAAAATTCATTTCAACTAACTTCAGTTATTACCACACAGACCACAGAGCAACTGAGCTAGAAATTTACTGTGTTGTTTTTACTTAGGTATATGTGGGGGGGTCCGTGTGTGAATTCTATGCACAGGATTACCAGTTTCCAAGGAGGCCAAAGGTTCAGGATACCCCTGAAGCTGGAATCACAGGCCTTTGTGAGCCACCCTGACACCAGTGCCGGGAACTTCTCTTCATGGATAATGTACATCTTACCCACTGAGCTGTCTCTCCAGCCAGCGTTAAGAAATTATAATGAAAAAAAATAATTTGAAATTTCTGTGTGTTTGGAAATTAAAAATACACCTCACATAACTAGAACGTCACTGGAGAAATCAGGAAAATCCAGCTGGGGAGGTAGCAGGGTTGGCGGAGTGCTTGTCTAGGATGCTCAGAGCCCTGGTTCTATTCCCAGCACCACATAGAGCAGGCATCATGGAGCATGCCTGTAATTCTAGCACTAAGGAGGTGGAGATAGGAGGATCCAGAGCCCAAGGCCAGGCTGGCGAGCTGGCTTATGGGATAGAGGTGCATGATGCCAAGGCTGATGGTCCAAGTTTAATCCCTGGGGGCCCATTGAGTGGAGGAGAAAAGTGAGTCCTGTGGTTGCCTTCTGACCTCTGCACTGGTACTATGCTATGAGTGTGCCAGCCAAGTGAATACACAAATGTAATAAAAGGATAGCTTAAAAAAATCCAAACTCATTTTTAGCTACATAGAGACCTTGGGACCAACCTGGACCACAGACTGGGATTCATTCTCATTTTCTCTCTCCTGTGTGTCTATCAGCCTTTCCATCTTGCAAAAAAAAAAAAAAAAAAAATCACTTATTGTACGGTCCTTACTAGATTTTTCAAATTTTTATTAGCTTCATAGACTAGTTTGGGAAGTGTCTTCTCTTTTTGTGGTTTCTGGAAGTATTTGAATAAGACTAGAATGATTATTCTTTTGAAAGCATGATTAGTCATTTAAAAAAAAACATATAGAACTATTGTTAAACAGAGAATTCTCAATAGAGGAATATCGGATGGCAGAAAAACAAAGAAATATTCAGCGTCCTTAGTCATCAGGGAAATGCAAATCAAAACTACTCTGAGATTCCATCTTATACGCATCAGAATGGCTAAGATCAGAAACTCAAGTGACAACACATGCTGGAGAGGATGTGGAGAAAGGGGAACCCTCCTCCATTGCTGGTGGGAATGTAAACTTGTGCAACCACTTTGGAAATCAATCTGGTGCTTTCTTAGAAGAATAGGACTAGTACTACCTCAAGACCCAGCTATACTACTTCTAGGCATATATCCAAAATATGCTCAAGTATACAAGTACATTTACTCAATCATGTTTGTAGAAACTCAAGCTTACAATTTCAATTTGTTTAACATGACACTGATATACATTTTTTCATTTTCCGTCTTTCTCTTTTTAGTATAGGGTCTCACTGTGTATCCCTGCTTGGCCTAGAATTCACTGCGTAGACTGGGTTGGCCTTGAACTCACAGAGATATGCCTGCCTCTGCCTCTGGGCCTAATAGTGTTAATCCTTATGGGCCAAGCATTCAAACACGAGTCTATGGAGACCATTCCTATTCACACCACCACATTCCCTGGCCCCCATAGGCTTGTAGGCATACCACAATGCAGAGACACATTCAGTCCAACTTCAAGTGCCATTCAGACACATAAGTCTATGGGGGGGGGGCTTCCTATTCAAACCACCACAAAAGTATAAATACAAAATTCTTAAGCAAAATATTAATGAGTCCAATGTAGCAATGCATGAAGGGATTTGCTAAAATCAAGTCAGGTTATTAATAGATGCATTGGCTGATTTTGTGTCAAAACTCACAGTGAGTCATCAGAGAGGAAGGACCTACAGCTGAAAAAAAAAATGCCTCCATGAGATCCAGCTGTAAGGCATTTTCTCAATTAGTGATCAACAGGGAAGGGCTCAGCTCATTGTGAGAGGCGCCATCCCTGGGGTGGCGGTCCTGGGTTCTATAAGAAAGCAGGCTGAGCAAGCCAGCAAGCACTACCCCTCCATGGCCTCTGCATCAGCCCCTGCCTCCAGGTTCCTGCCCTGTTTGAGTTCCTGTTCTGACTTCCTTTGGTGGTGAACAGTGATGTGGAAGTGTAAGCAGAATAAACCCTCTCCTCCCCAACTCGCTTTTTGGTCATGGTGTTTCAAAAAAGCAACAGAAACACTAAGACCATACGAATGCAAGTAGGGGTCGACATTAGAAAATCCAAGAGTTAAGTGGGCAAAATGCCATCTGCCTTTCACAGGGAGGGAATGCACACTGCTAATGATGATTGGAGCGGTGCTGTTCTTACTGCATGATCAGGAAACTGTGATGTCAGACCACAGTGAAATACCATCCTAGACTAACAGAGAATTTTAAGGTTTAACAATACTCAGAGTGTGAACCAGCAGGATATCTCATTCATTACTTTAAAAGAATATAGATGATACCATCATTTTGGAAAATAATATGTTTTCCGAAGTTGAATACCTAAATATCTTAAGACTTAGAAAATTTATTCCCAGGTACAGCCTCAAGGGAAATTCCTGCAATATGCCTCAAGTGACATGTATAAGAACACTCACAGGGTGAGGACAGAGTTCAGTGGCGGAACTCGGGCTTAACATGCTGGAGATCCTCTTCGTCACGTGTGCCTGCACACCCATGCACACAGACACACACACACAGGAGAGATAGATAGGTAGATAGATAGATCGATCGATAGATAGATAGATATAGCAATACTGACCCTAAAAGTGAAAGACAAGAGTGCGAAGCAGCCCATAGGTGATAAAGAGGATGGAGAGACGGTGATATTGAAGATGCAAAAACCCAGGCCAATCCTGGTGGCAGCCAACTAAATGAAAAAGCAAGTTCTAAGAGTGAGTATACTAAGCCGGGTTTCTACAATTTAAAACAAGGGAAGCAGAGAAAACATTCTGGAAGATAAGATGGCAGAGTAGGAGGCACTGGGAGCCTGCCCACCTAGACAATAATTGCACGGTTTGAGTATGTCTGATATCACTATTTTGGAACTTTTGAGTCTATTAAAGGCTTTCCACTTGGGGGAGAGTTCTTTGACGGTAAATTGCAGTTAGTGTCTATCAGTTCCAGCTTTTTGCATAGTAGGAGCCCACTTCCCCCGTCAGCCCTGTGGCAGGCAGCTGTGCCGGTATTCTTAGAGAGTTAACACATAGCTTACAGGAATTGAGTTTGGCCCCAAAGACCCTGTGTTCCAAAAACAGGATCCTGCTCTGGTTGCTGAATCCGGTTATCGTGGTGCACGCATGAAGACCCCTGGCCATCTCTGTTGCACATTCCACGTTGGTATGAGTCCTTTCTCCTAGCCCAAGTTACTTCTAGGAAATTTAAAGACCAGGTATATCCCTTCCATTGACTCACTTTGCTATTTTTGGAGCCATAAGCTCTGTACCCCGTTTGGGGTACAATAGCTCTGTACCCCATTTTTCAATTGGAGTATTTGGTTTGTCGGTGTTTAATTTCTTGAATTCTTTGTATATTTTGGACATTATCTCTTTGTTGGATATAGGATCGGTGAAGATCTTTTCCCTCTCTGTAGACCCCCCCTTTCGCTTAATTTGATGGGTGTCCTACACTTTACAGAAGCTTTTCCGTTTCAAGAGGTCCAATTTATTAATTGTTCATCTTAGAGCCTGAGATATTGGTGTTCTGTTCAGGAAGTTGTCTCCTGTGCTATGTTCACAGACAGGAGTCCAGCATAGCTATCCTCTGGGAGGCTCCACCCAGCATTGGATCTAAACATTTGAGACTCACAGCCACACAGTGGGCTATGTGTAGAGAGTCTTGTGGAAGAGTGGAGTTGTCAGGAAGCAGGGAGGTGACAAGAGCTCCACAAGAAGACCAACAGAGCCAACTAACCAGGGCCCAGATGGGCTTGTAGAAACTGATGCAACAACCAACGTCCATGTATCTGAACCTAGGCCCCCTACATAGACATAAACAATGGACAGCTCGGGGTTCATGTGGGTCCCCTAGTAAGAGGAGTGGTGGGGGCTGACTCTGACATGGACTCTGTTGCCTGCTTTTGGGTCACTCCATCCTGGCGGGACTGCCCTACCAGACCTCAGGGGAGGAGGATAAGCTCGGTCCTGATGAGACTTGATGAACTGGTGTGTGTGTATGTGTGTGTGTGTGTGTGTGTGTGTGTGTGTGTGTGTGTGTGTGTGTGATCTTGTTTTCTGAGGAGAATGGGAGAGGAGGGAGGGAGGGCGGGACCAGGGGGAAGGAGGGGAGGGGCTTTGAGAGGGATGTAAAGTGAATAGAGAGAGAAAAGAGAGAGAAAATTGTAAGGTGACCATGCATGTGATCAGAAGGAGCTGAGACCTGAAATCTATACTTCAGACTGATCTTCAGTTCAGAGTTAGCCTAGAGCAATAAAAAGACCAAACAATAGCAAACCATCGAGAATGGAATCTGATTTCCTGGATTACTACAGTATTGGATTTTAATGCCTGCTTTTCAATTAAAACAAAAACAAAACACCAGGCAGACAAAGGAACAGGAAAGTATGGCCCATTCAAGGGTGGGGTGAAGAGTTTATAGAAACTATCTAAGACAAACCCCAGATGACAGATATATTGACAAAGTCTTTGCAACAGTCTTCAAGACATGCAAAGGAACAAAGAAAGGTCTGAGGAAAGTCGAGCAACAACATATGAACAAAATGAAATACCAGCAAAAAAGAAAAAAAAAAAAAAAAAAAAGAAGTTAAAAAAGAAATAAAAAAGAAAATTTGGAGTTGCAAATACCCTAACTAAAAGGAAAAACAAAAAAACAAAAAAACTGACTACAAAGTTTCAAAGGTAGATTCTGGCAGATGGAAAACTCAGTCAGTGAAAGCTAAGACAGGACAATAGAGATTATTGAGTGTGAAGGAAGGAAGTACAAAGTTTAGCAAAGAGTGCAGAGATCTAAGGGCTCCACGGGACAGCGCTGGGCTGACCACCAGTTCCTTGGAGGAGTCCCAGAAAGAGAAGAGTGAGACCAAGAGAAAGACAGACTATTTGAAAAAATAATGTCCCCGAGTGTCCCAGATTTCACGAAGTATATAAATATAATTGCCCAAGTATAACATTGATGATGTATGAAAATATAAACCTCCCCCTCAACTTTAAAGTAAGATCAACATAAAGGGCCAATTCTATGAATCAGAGACAAGGAGACAATTTTAAAAGCATCAGGGAAGAAGGGATTTGTCAATAAGATAATCAGGAGGTTTCTCATCAGAATTTAGGAGGCCAGAAGTCAATGGACTGATTTATTAAAGGTGTACCAGTATAGAAACATTACGGCACCACAGTTACACATTAATACTAAAAGGTTGAAAGTGGGCACGGAATTAGGACAATCCTCTGATAAATAAATGGTGGTGGAGGGAGTTAGTTGCTACTAGTTCTGCCTTACACGATACACTAAAGGAAGTCTTGCGTGTAGGAAGGGAAACATACATTAGCTTAACCCCGGATTCCAAGTCACAGTACAGAGCTCCAGCAATAAAGAACAGCATGGCACGGGCATAAACACAGACAGACGCTTTGATCAGTGGGGACCCACGTGTGAGCCCTCACTCCTACAGCCATCTGAATTTTGACAGAGGCCAACAGTCCACACTGGAAAACACTCTGCACAAAAATCAACTCCAGATGCATAAAAGCCTCAACCAAAGACCTGACACACTGCATGTATTCCATTCCAAAGTGTGAAACACCCTGAAGTTGTAGGCACAGAGAAGGACTTTCCGAATGGGAGCCCGACAGCACAGGCATTAAGACCATCAGTTAATAACTGGGACCTCATAAAACTAGAAAGTAAAGCATGCTATCATTCTTGTGAAAAGGCAGACTACAGAGTGTGAAAAATATTTACCAGCTGTACATCTGACAGGGGGCTAGTACACGTGGCTGAGAGACATTTTTTTTAAAATGTTCTCCATCCTTAGCTATCTGGGAAAGGTGAACTAAAGCTACTTTGAGATTTCAATTTACCCCAATAAGAAAGGCTAAGATTAAAATAACAGCAACAACAAAAATAATGACAAATGCTAGCATGGATGTGGAGGAAGAGGAAGAGTTATTCACTGCCAGTGGGAATGCAAACGGGAGCAACCACTATAAAAATCATGGTGGACATTCCTTAAAAAGCTAGAAACAGTTGTAGTACCTGATCCAGCTATGCTACTCTTTGGCATATACCTAAAAACAAACAAACAAACAAAAACAAACAAACAAACAAACAAACAAAAAAAAAACAACCCTCTGTATCTCACTATGCAGATGTTTGTGCTCTTTGGTGTTCTGTTCATAGTAGCCAGGAAATAGAAACAAACCAGATGTCCATCAACTGATGAATGGATAATGAAAAAGTGGTACATTTTCCCATGATGAATGGATAATGAAAATGTGGTCTATTCTCACATTGGAATACTATTCAGCTGTAAATAAAAATAAAATAATGAAATTTGTAGGTAAATGGAGGGGAAGAACCAGAAACTATCCAGAGTGAGGGAAGCCAGACCAGACAGAAAATGTTGCACATTCTCTCTCTCTTTCATGTGTGGTTGCTAGCTCTGAATGTGTAGATGTGACTATACAATCTGGAGTAACTGCAGAAACTAAGAAAATAAAAAGGGACCATGGCAGGGGCACTATAGAGGGAGTCAGCAGATATAGGTGTTATGAAGAGGGAAATGGGAAAAACATAAAAAGGGACTTTAATTGGGGAGGAGGAGAGAGGTCAGTACAGAAGAAGAGGGAGGAAAGAAGAGAAAAGAACTCTAAGGATGTTTGAAAATCCATAAGGACTCATAGTAAGTCATCTAAAATTACATGTAGCACAAAACTTTATGTATATTTATACATACATGTATGTCTAAATGACACACACACACATTATGCCACTTGGGTTGACAATGCTTTCCTTATGAGTCATGACAAAGACTCCAGTACCACACATGTGAAACTCCCTTTTGATTTGCTGCTCAGTAGTTCCGTAAGACTCTTAAAACTATGTCGGCTAGTGCCCTTGGTTACTTTCCATTAGTCCTTACTGCTGACGACAGCATACTCTTAGAGAGGACTCAGAAGATCTGAGCTGGCTTTGTTTTTAAAATGCCAGAAGGTTCTGTGCTAGATCTCAAGAGCCCTACCTAGCTGTGACACCCACCATCCATAATAATGACCAGTATGGTAAGATATCCCCGAGGGTGTGATAATGGCATTCATGTCTTGGTGGTAACCAACACCTGTCTAATTGGACTTAAGATCCTCTCAACAGGAGGAAATCATGTCTGGTTCTGGAAACCTATTTAGCTTCCTGGGGCTAGTGAGGTAACGGGGCTCTGAGGCAAACTTTCTACCATCACTTCATTAAACCAGCATGGTTGCATCCTAAACCTTTATTCTTATGCCCACAGATAAGTGCAGCTCTCATTCTTAATTAAAGAAGCTTCTCTTTGAAACAGAGAGGCCATTGTAGAAAACAACAATTGTTCTAAATAAGAGAACAACTGATCATGGACCACCCAGCCCTGAGGCACACATACACCCACAATAGAGCTATTGCACCTAAGACTCAAGGAATATTGTAGATGAGGGGGCAGAGGGTTTGCTCTCAGATTGTGCCTTCTAGCAATGACAGGGGTATTCACCTATGATATTTCAACAATATGGCTGCCTAAACAAGACCTGAACAAGTACAGCCCCCCCCCACACACACACACTCACATACACCTCAGCCCTGAGGTCTCAAATAATCCAATGATGCATCTCAAGACTTCTGAAAGAAAAACAACAGTAAGCCAATTCTAAACAGTAACAAATATTAGAGATGAAATTAATAAAGTAATCACTAACGCATAAATCAACCAAGCCAAGAGTTTGTTCTCTGAAAATGTTACTCTGATTGACAAATCATTAGCCAACCTGACAAAAAAGAAAGAGGAAGAAGACCCAGATCAACAAAATTAGAGAGGAAAAGTTGTTACAACAGACTCCAATAAAAGCCAGAACATGATTAGAGAACACTTCAATAACTTACACTCCCAAAATTAAAACAGTTTCTAAAGACTGTTAAAGCAGTTTCTAAAGACAAGTGACCTCTCAAAATTAAAACCAGAATATACAAATAACTTGAGGATCTTCATTACAAGCAATGAGATAAAAACTGCAAGAAAAGGCCTGGACTGGATGGATTCACTGCTGATTCTGTCAGCTGTTCAAGGAAGGCTTACCACTAACTCTTCTTACTTCATCCCACAAAGCAAGAAGAAAAGGTCAGCCACCAAACTCATTCTACAAATCCAGGGTTATGTTGGTACCCAAACCAGGTAAAGGCAAAAAAGGAAGAAGGAAAGATAATTGTAGACTAATTTTTCTCATGATCATAGGCGCAAGAAATCTTGTTTTTGGTTTTTTTTTTTTTTTTTTTTTTTTTGCGATAGGGTCTCTCAATGTAGTCCTGGCTGTCCTGGACCTCTCTGTGTAGACCAGGCTGGGCTTGAACTCACAGAGGTCCTTCTGTGAGTTTCCTTCCTCTGCCCCCAAATGCTGGGATTAAAGGCATGCCAGCTCAAAAATTCTTAACAAAATCCTTGCAAAACAAATTCAGGAACACGTTAAGAGGATCATACATCATGAGCAAGTGAGCCTCATTCCAGAGAGGCGAGGTTGGTTTAGCACATGTAAATCAGTAAGTGTCATGCACCATACAAACAAACTGAAGGACAGAAACCACAAAATCATCTCAATTGATGCCACAAAGGCATTTGACAAAGCTCAACACGCCTTCATAATAAAAGTCCTGGAGACACTGGGAATAAATGGAGCATGCTTCCAAATAATAAAGATGATTTAAAACAAACCTCTGCCAGCGTTATACTAAACAGAGACAAACTGAAAGCACTTCCTCTAAAATCAGGAACGAGACAAGGATGCCCACTCTCCACTCTGCTATTCCACATAGGGCTTTAGGTATCATCAACAGCAATTAGACAAGAGAAAGGCATAATAGGAAAGAAAGGAACCAAATTGTCCTGATTTGCAGACATGATTTTTTACTATAGAATTTTAGACTATAGAATCTACTAGAAAACTCTAGATCTAAGAAACATTTACATCAAAGTTTCAGGGGAAAAAAATCAATATTAAAAAACAAAACAAAACCTTCCTCAACAGTGACTTCTCAGAGAAGAAATTAGAATATTTCATTCATAATGGCTCAAAAAAATTAAGTGTCTAAAAATAAACCTAATCAAATAAGTGAAAGACCTCTACTACAAAAACATTAAGACATTGAAAAGGGAAATATAAATAGATGCTAGATGACAAAAATATTGTTCATCCTCGTGTGGTGAACAATGCCTTGGGGAACTGTAAGAGAGGCTCCAGGGAAAAAGGCAGAGGGCCTTCTACCTCAGGTGTATTTTGTTCCCTGGATGTGATTTTGTGCCTCCTGTGTTAAACATTCCTCAATTTATAAAACATGCTTATCCTTGTTGGATGTCAGAATATAGCTATAGAACCCAATCTGGTGAGTGTACCCTGAGTCTGGATATGGCCGTCTGCCTTGCTTTTTTGTACTTTCCTAGATATAACCTACAATACATGCCAGGCAATTGTGTTTAAGTTGATTTGTCCTGGGAAAGTTCTGGGAAAGGGCTGTTCTGTTAATATTTAGCATGTGCTTACTGGCATTTATTTACATATTTTCTGAACTTAAATAACCTTCCTTGGATCACTGCTTTCTTTATTACATTAATGCATAAAAGAACACTGAAACAAAAGCAAGATTGCTTACAGCATTAGCCTGTGGACCGTCCCATTCTTTAAGGTTTTCAAATCCCAGGTCTCACAGACAGATGTGCATAAGTTGAAAAAAGTTGACGTTCTTGCATTGGCTGGACTAATATTGTGAAAATGGCTATACTACTAAAATGAATCTATAGATTTAATATAAAATACATCAAAATTTTGATGTTATATTTTACGGATCCAAGAATTCATATGGAACCACAAAAGACCACAGATACCCAAAGTAATACTGAGTAAGAACACAGCAGGAGGCATCACAATACCTGACCTCAACTTACCCTACAGGCTTATGCAGAGTCTACGATGCTCTAGTGATACAGACAGCTTGGTACTGATGTAAAAACAGACGGGCAGACCAGTGAGAAAAAAAACAGAGGACCTGAAAATATGCTGACAAAGGAGGCCAAAATTTGCAATTTGAAAAAGAGCCTGTTCAACAAATGGTGCTGATGAAACTGGACACCTACCAGGAGAATAATGAAAGTAAATATGTATCTTTCACTTTGTACAAAAAAATCAGTTGGAAATGCATCAACAGTCTTAAATCTGAAATGCTGAAACTGCTAAAGGGAATACTCTTCAAGACATAGGTTAGGCAAGAACTGTCTTTAAAAAAAAAAACCTGCAACAGCAGAAGAACAAGCCCCAAGTATTGACAGGTGGTATGGACCACAGGAAGTTAAAAAGTTTCTGCACAGTAAAAGAATCTGTCAACAGACATGGGCCAAACAAACAGCCCAAAGAATGGTAGAAGATCTACCAGCTATCTTTTTGGGCGAGAGTGGGGCTGATATTAGGAATTTACGAAGAACTTCAAGTATTCAACACCAAACCCCCCTAAAGTTGCCAATCAGCTGGATGAATGAAATGAACACTGTTCTCAAAAGAAGAAACACAAGTTGCCAGTAATGATTTTTTTGAAGCATTGAACATCCCTCCTCATCAAGAAAATGCAAAATAAGAGTGCTTTGGGATACCTGCTTACCCTAGCCAGAGTGGCTGTTATCAACAGGTCTAAAGCAAATATTGGGAAAAGGGGAACCTTTATTCACTGCTGGCAGGCGGGAAAGTCAATACAGACAGTATGGAAGTTACTCTGGAAGTTCCCTAACAGATAAAAAATAGATCTACCATAGACTATTCCTGCTCTTCCACTCCTAGGCATATACTCAGAGAACTCCCTATCCTACCATGGAGACATGTTCATCTGCATCTTTATCGCTGCTTTATTTATTATACCAAGAACGTGAAACCAACCTAGTTGGCTATCCAACCATAGATGAATGGGTAAAGAGAGTGTGTGGTACATATACAAAATGGAATGTCATTTACCTGTAAAGACAAAGGAAATAATGACATCTACAGAGAAATGGATGGACGTGGAAGGTACAGTATTTGAGGAGTTGACCCAAACTCAGAAAGGTATGGATCCTAGCCTTCAGCGTGTGCTAGTATATATGTAACTAAGTCTAAGTGTGGAGGAGAGCAAGAGAGGGTGATACTAGGTGATGAGGAGGGACAACATGCAAGCAAGAGTACCTAACTCATGATAGAGTAATTAATTAAAGAAAAAACTTCACCTCTGTAATACTCGCTTTCTTTTTTGAGGTTGATAAGAAAATAAAAATGTGATTGATAGGGGCTGGAGAGATGGTTCAGGAATGAGGGATATTGGCCACTTTTTCAGAGGACCCAAGTTCTATTCCCACATGGCAGCTCACAACCATCTGTAACTCTAGTCCCAGGGGCTCTGATGTCCTCTTCTGGTTTCTGTAGGCATCAAGCATGCGTATGGTACACAAACACATGCAGAAAAACTCTGCTGCAAAGAACATAGAATAAAATAACTGGTCATGGAAGTTCAAAACCCTGAGTGAAGCTCCATGGCTTCCAGTGGCCATGAAGCAGGACAGTTCAGAGAAGTGTGGAGCTTAAGACAGGGCAAGTGTTTGAGTGGCTTCCTTAAACCGCCTATGTGATGTGTTTGTATGTTAGCAAGAATAAAGCATTTAAAAAAACGTATAAAACAGAAGAAATCAAATATAAATATATAAGAAGGAAAAATTAAATTAGGAAGAGATTAAGTGAAATAATAGAAAATTACAGAGAAAACAAGTTTACTTCTTTGACATGATCAAGAAAATTGACAAAGATGTTAAGAAAACAGACTCAAATTACTAAAATTAAAGGTGAAAATGGGATGTTCATCCTAATTCTGTGGAAGTAAAAGAAAGGCTGGTGCACAGTTGAATGTCCACCAGTTGGACGGCCCATGTGAAATGGACAAATTCTAGAAACACAACAACTACCACAACTAAATCATGACAATAATCTAAATTGACTCATAACTAATAGGGTGTTAAAAACAAAAATTAAAAATCTCCCAACAAAGTTAAGTCTAGATCCAATGGCCTCCAGATGAAAACAATTGAAGATTTCACACAACTCCTCAAAATTTTCTCTAAATTTGAAAAGGAGATACTATTTATCAACCTAGTACATGAAGCCAGCAATACCTTGATGACACGGAAAGATGCTACAAGAAAACTATAGCGTAATATTTCCCAAAACAGAATTGACTGATGAGGAACGCCAATAAAGCACAGCAAAGTAAGTCCAGTAGCAAATTAAAACGGCGATATGTTCTTTCTAGAAAGCAAGGATTTTCTAACCCGTGAAAACTGGCTGATATAAAATGTCACATTAACAGAACGAGGGGAGAAGCCCTAACATTATCATCTCAAATGAAGCATAAAACAAATTTGGCAAAATCTAACTCACTTTCGTGACAAAAAGAATCAACAAACTAGTGACAGAAGAAAACCACTTGAACAGAACAAAAGCCATGAATGGAAAAAAACCCATTACATAAGATTGAAAGTGTTTATTTGTAGGTATCATAAAACATCTTTAAATAGCTATGTTAAAACCAGTATTGGAAGTTCGAGCCAGAGAAATTAGAGATGGAAAAGAAAAAAGGCAAAGGTAAAGGGAAGCAGAAAGATGTTCTATGCTCTCATATTGTATAGGCTTGGTTTATGGTATGCCCCATAGGGTCCATAAAGAAGGAGTATGACCTCTTAAATGAATTGAGCTACATAGCAAGCAAAATTAGTTGCTATGAACAACCTGGAGAGGAAGTTACCAAAATGATTCAATTTTCAGTAACATCACAAAAGAAGTAAAAAAAAAAAAAAAAAAGTGTAATAAAAACTATAAACTGTTGGGGGCCTGGAGAAACCACTCAGTGGTTAAAAGTGCTTACTGCTCTTGCAAAGGACCAGGCTCAATTCCCAGCACCACAATCATCTGTCATTCTAGTTCCAAGAACTCCAGTGCCCTCTTCTGGCCTCCATGGGCACTGCACCCACGTGGTGCACACAGTCATATAGATAAAAATCATATTGTCTGGCTCCCAATTCTGATGCTTCTTCTGCTTACTGGTTTGCTGTAAGGTGAGGGGCCTTGAGCACATGCTCCTGCTGCTATGAACTCTGCTATATCTTCCTTTGTCAGTGGACTGACACCCTTGGAAGCCATGAATCAGAATACATCTTTCCTCCCATAAGCTGTTTTGTCACTAGGATACAAAAGCGAGCGACACTCTAACAAGTCACATCTTTTACTCCTAAAACTTATTGCAAGGCTTCGGTCATCAAAATAGTGTGTTATGAACATACAGACGGGACCCATGAAATAGA
Source organism: Psammomys obesus (assembly GCF_907164565.1). Taxonomy (NCBI): domain Eukaryota; kingdom Metazoa; phylum Chordata; class Mammalia; order Rodentia; family Muridae; genus Psammomys; species Psammomys obesus. The sequence goes on along the minus strand of NW_026588368.1, from coordinate 4,193,705 downwards.
AGAGAGAGACACTAGACAGAAACCCTTGAAACATCATGGCCAAATATTTGTTGACGGGGGATGCTGAGCGCATTAGAGAGCGATCAACAGTCTCTAAACAAACAATAGTGAGAAAACTAGGCAGCCACATGTAAAAGGAAGAAGCTGGACCCTTACTGACACAATATACAGAGTCAACTCAAGATGAGTAAAAGCTTAAGCGTAAAGACTCGCAACTGCAGAATTCTTACTAGACACAGAGCGGAGCATTCCCGTGGCACCTGTAACACCAAAGGCATAGGCAGCAAGAGAAAGGTGGGATGGTTTAAAATCCATCCATTAAAAGACTACAAGAAAATGTCAACAGATGAAAGAGGCAACCCACCACATGGGAGAAAATATTTGTAAGTCATTAGGCCGACGTGGAATTAATACTCAGAATATACAGAGAGCACCTGAGGCTCAACAAGAAGAAAAAAAAAATCCAATTGAAAATGGGCCAAGCGGGCTCTTCACAGGAGTTCTACCCTGGGGACAGCATGAGTTCCTCAGGCATCAGGGGAGATTTAAATGAATCTGGTCACGGGCGTAGAAACCCACAGCTGACTGGGAATGTCTGGCAGAGACACCAGGGAGGATGCCGGGGATGGGAGCCACACTCGGCTCTTTGCACCCTGTGAGAGGGGTTGGCTTTCCAGTCTGGGGCCATGGAGAGGCCTGTTTTTTCCAGTCTGTTTTGTCTACCCAGAAAAGGGAACACCACAAGTCTTTCTGGACTTAGAAACCTGAGAGGAGGTGAAAGAAACCGGAAGTCAAGACCCACAAACACTGTGGTTGTTGTTGTTCCTTTTCTTTTTCATTTTTGTTTTGGTATGCAGTGTGCGTGCATGCGTGTGTGTGTGTGTGTGTGTGTGTGTGTGTGTGTGTGTGTGTGTACACATATGTGTATGTGGGGGCTAGCACCAGCATGTGCACTTGACTTGTGGAGGCAAAGGGACCAACAATGTGTGTCTTCCTTTGTTATCCTTCACCTTAATTTTTGAGACACAGACTTCACTAAATGTGAAGCTTACCATTTGCACCAGAGTGGGTGCCCAGGGATTTCCCAGGATCCTCCTGCCTCCACCCCTGCTGGGATTACAGGTGTGCACCTGCCGAGTTTTTCACGTGTGTTCTAAGGATGTGAACTTAGATCCTCATGCTTGTGTGGCACTTGTGTATCACTGAGCTTCTCCCTACCCCCTTTCTGTTTCTGGGTGGACAAGAGACCTTTCTCCTGCCACACTTTGCTCTCCAACTAGGAACAGTATCCTCCTGGGCATCACCCACAGGCTTTCCCAGATCAAGTGCTCACTCAGCATCGGTGACAACTGCTGTGCTCCCACTGACTATTCACGGTAGGTTGCCAGAAGGCCAAGTGTGCATTGAAAGTGCCTGGGCTATGAGGGGTCTGAATGCTAGGACCTGTCTTTAGTGCTTTATTCTCAGAACACGAGCCCAGAGGTGACAGCGATGTCACCCAGAGTGCTCACCTGGATAGAGCCTGAAGAACCCAGTTGAGCTGCCAAAATACTGCCAGGTCAGGGTAGGGTCTCTCTGGAAGTTCTCCACAAACACGGGGTTCAGGGCCTCGGACATATAGACCCCATTTAAAATGTCTGGGTCTGGAGGTGAGAACACAGAAGGGGCTTCAGGGGGAATGGAGTTAGAAGCGCACAACTTGGACTGCACATGTAAAAACAGGTGAGCTCGCCTGCCTCCCTTAGGGCTGCATCTGGCTCGCACACAGCCCGTGCTCACTCATCCAGAGGCATCGCCTTTCTCCCAGCCCGCGTGCTGAGGTTTGGACGCAGCCTGTGTGTGTGTTCCCAGGGCTTGCGTTGGATGCGTGGTGTGAGAAAGGACAGAGTTTAGCGGGGAGGTGGTTGGACCACCGTGGGTGCTGCCCTAGGACAGAGATTTTTAGAATTCTATGGACTCTGGTGAGTTCTTTTGAAAGTGTTTCTGTAGAAGGGAGAGGCTAGCTTTCCCCACTCTTCAGCCTCCTGCTTCCTTGCGTGGTTGAGCCCCCTTACACAGACCCCCCAGCATGACACCCTTTGCCACAGCGGGATGCAGCCGGGAGGCTCACCAAAGCACTGCCATGCTGGCTAAACTCAGCTGCCCAGACCTTGAGCCCGGGAAACCTCTCCCATGCTGTTTAGCTTCAGATGTTCTGTCACAGCAATGGAAAACAGAACACTCTGCCTGTGTAGAGTGATTTCTCTTCTCATCCTATCTGGGAGGTTGGAGGGAACAGCTAATGCCCTGTAGTGCGTCCGGGGAAAACAGACACGAAACGTTTAAAACCTTCCAGGATCCCCATCCTGCCCCCTAGACTGCCCAGTGGCGAGGGCACGGTCACCTTTGTTGTACACGTTGGTGGGCAGCTGTACATTGCTCATGGAGACATTCACCCTCAGGTTGCTGAAGTGCGCATTGGACTCGAGGAGAAACTCGTCTCCCAGCTCCACGTAGTTGCCTTTCTCATCCTTCTCATTGATTAGCACCGAGTTGTAGTAGTTAAACTGGGGAGGGAGGGGAGCAGGAAGGTCAGAGGATGTGAGGCCAGGCCGGGCTGGATGGGTTGCCGGAGCCCAGTGATGCCGCACTTGGGGTGATGAGGTCACAACACACATGAAGATAACTGGATGAGGGGTGTCACTGGCTGATGGGGCTCCAATTGGCTCAATCATTGCTTTGGTTCTCCACTTGGCTTAGTGGATGGTGGCAAAAATCACAAGTCAGAAGCAGACAGACAGACAGACAGACGACAGACGGATGGAGACTCAAGGAGCCAAGTGGAGGCAAAAGACCATGTCAGCACTGTCAGTTTCTTTCCAGGTGGTGAGGGCCCTGGAGAGTCAGATGGTTCAAAGAGCCTCTGGGGCCTTGCCCTGCAAGCGGACCTGTGTCCTGCTCTGTTTCCTCCCCACAGGGCAGGAAGGCTGTGAGCCAAGGGACCATAATTGGAGCCATTTCTTCCCTACTCCCTCCACACTACAAGCCTCATACCTTGACCCCTCTAGAACTGTGGCCACAACACCCCTTCCAGCTCCATCTTGCTGCCCCTGCGTCAGTATTAGCTCTGTGAGCTCAGGTCCAGCTAGGTTCCTCCCTGACTACTCCAGCTTTTACAAGCTAGAGAGCTGCTTAGTCTTTTTGTCAGCTTCACACAAGTTTGGGCCATCTTGGAAGAGGCATCCCCAAATGAGAAAATGCTTCCATCAGATCGGCCTGGAGGCAAGCGTGTGGGAGCATTTCGTTGACTAATGATTAGTGTGGGAGGGCCCAGTCCACTGGGGAGAGGCATGCCGCCCCTGGGCAGCTGGTGAATGGTTGTATAAGAAAGCAAACTGAGCGAACCAAGGGAACACCCAGTAAGCATTTTCCCTCCATGGCTCTGCTTCAGTTTCTGACTCCAGATTCTTGCTTTGAATTCCCTACCTTGGCTTCCCCCCACTGACTATTATGATGTGTAAACCTAATAAGCCCTTTCCTTCCCAAGTTGCTCTTGGCCATGGCGTTTCCACAGTAATGGAAAGCAACCAGGACACCGGACACCCAACACCCCACGCCACTTCTGGATCCTGGCCTTTCTCAGGTAATATCCCATCCTACTGTCCCCTGGACAGAGGGCTTACACTCATTGCATCCTTAACCAACCGAGCCTTCTTCTTCCTGGGCCTTCACCTATCTCAGCACAGAGGCACTCCTCAGCGCCTGAGGTTCCCAAGTGCCTTCCCTGGGGCTGCCCCTGCTGAGCCTTCCCTCTTCCATCTGCTTCCCAACTGCTCGCTGTTCCACCCACGCTTTCTCTACACCATCTCTGAGAGCATCAGGAAGTGGGGAGAAAGGCTCGCTGACCAAGCCAGGGGACATAGAATGAGCGGCTGCTGCCCGGCTCCCCTCACAGCTGGTACTCCAGCTGCTATGGGGGTGGGTCGGGGCCAGCCAGCCTGGCACCCACTCCCTAGACTTACCACCAGAGATGCATTGAATTCATGATTCAGGTCAGCCTCCTCGGCGGCCTCCACCAGGCTCTGAGGGAGGCAGAGCAAAGGGAAGGGACAGTCATCAGCAATTGCCTTCCTCTGCCACCCCAGCCCAAGCTCTCTGCTCTTCCCTCTCCTTTTCAACCCTCTGCTTCTCTCGCCCTTTCAGCCATGAGGCCCCAACCTCCACGGTTCCTAGGTGCTCTGTGGTGCTCAGGTGACCTTGTCCCTGAACGTCTACAAAGCCTTCCTGGGAACAGGAGGCTCTTGTAGGCTATGTACCCTGATGCCTGTGGTGACCTGGTTAGTATAATAGTCTGTACTGCATTCAGCCAGGAGACGGCCATCTACGGTCAGTGGAGTCCCTGAGAAGGTCCACAAGGCCAGTGCTGGGGGATGGGCAGTGGTACCTTAATGGCCTCGGCTTTCCTCCGAAGCATGGTCTCCATGTCTTCCGAGAACTTCTTCACCAGCTCCAAGCCATCCACCTCTTTGATCTTCAGACTGGGTTCTGCGTCCTTGTACTTCTGAAAAGAGCAAAGATGGAAAGAAGTATATCTTTGCTCTGGACCAGGGTGCCTGTATCTGAATGCAGCAGGGCCATTCTTGTCCTAAAACCTTACCAGCTCCCCTACAGTCAGATCCCCACCCCACCCCATGACCTCCTAATCATAGCCTTCAGTGTCTGTCTTCAGATGTTCTCTGTGCAGGCCTCCAGACGGAGGAAAGTGTTTATCCTCAATGGGAGTTGACTGACATTAAACCAGTCAGAGGGAGTAAGATGGGCAGCTTAGGGGAGACTGGACACTGGGGGAGGTGGGGTACCAGCAGTCCCTGTTCCTTGCAATCCACAGCTTTCATGATGCCCAATGAGATGCCTGTGAAGGTGACTGAGATTCAGCCTCAGTGTCCATGTGTCCATTTTCCTTTGGTCAGCTCCTGAGAACAGGAATCCTCTCTCTCTCTCTCTCTCTCTCTCTCTCTCTCTCTCTCTGTGTGTGTGTGTGTACCTGCATCCTACTGAGGGACCTAACGACAGTTCCAGGAGAAGTGATGCCAGTGAGTCCAGGCTAGCCCAGGAGTCAGTTTCAAATTCCTATCTGCCCAGAGACAATCCAGAATGAGTCACCAATGACTCTTGACTAGCCCTGTAACCTGTTAGTCCCGTGATCTTAGGCAGGTTACTCAGCATCCTCCTCTGTAAGACATGATGCTTCTCTAGCATTTGACAGTGCTGTAGAATGCATAGCTTCGATTAGATAATGCTTTTACCCCAAATGACTGCATAATCCCTTCTCATCTTCCTCACCGGCGGCTGCAGGGTTCAAAGAGGGAAATCAAACAGGCTGTTGTGGAGTATTGTGAGGGCTCTTAAGTTTTCGAGAGCCCCCAAGGGTCCACCCTGGCTCCTCCCACTTTCTGAAGCACAAAGGGAATGAGAGCTCCCTCTCAGAGTGTGCACAGAGCTGGCATAAAAGCTGAGGATGCCATCATTTGCAAGATGGAGAAGATGCCTCTTGGGATTGTGGAAATTTGAATTAAAGCATGTTGCAGTCTCTTAGGTTATGGTGCTAACAGAAGGCAACGCCCTTGAGAACGTGTCCAGGGAGTCGGGTACCAGAAAATGATGCCGGCTCAAGAGCTGGCTGAGCACGGGTCAGCCATGGATATGCACTTGAGCACTTAATGAACAAGGACGACAAGGTTGCCCTTCTGTCAGGCCCACTTCTGCTGGGAGCCAGGCACAGGCTCAGCCTGCCAGGGCACAGGGGGGATGCTGTGTCCCTGGGTACAGCCTGGGTGCCAGTGCCCACCAGAACCTCCATGCTTGCAGAGAGGAAACTGACACCCGCTGCTTGCAGCTGGCAGCCTGCTGCCCCTTCTGGCCCCCTGTCCGTGCTCTGATCAGCTCTCTCTGGCTCCTTCCCAGGCATCCACACCAAACCTCCACCACCCACCCAATGAACCTCTTGCATGTCTAATCTCATCCTTGGCTTCCTGAGGATCTGAACTGACAGAATGCTCCTGACCCCACTGTCAAAACTGGTTAGCCCTCGGAGTAGAGCCTCTCTGGGCCCCATCTGAATATGAGAAGATTGACAGAGATGGTCTCTCGGGCCTCCTACAGCTGTGATGTTGGGAGTTCCATCCCTGTCTGGGAAGAGGCCCTCTGACCATACTCGAGCTTCCTGGAAGAACACTGACCTTCTGCAGCAGGAGAGAGCCTGAGTATCTGGTCACCGTGTTGTACAGATTCCTGCCAAAGGTATCAGCCCATAGCTTCACTCTGCAGGATAGGGAAGCCTGTGAGCACATTCTCATGAGGATTGGATGCCAGATCCTCAAAGGTGACAGCTGCATTGCATACATACAAAGCAGGCGTCTCAAACACAGGCACACTTGTGACCCACAGACATCCATGTGTACACACACACACACACACACACACACACACACACACTGACCAACACCCAACATTCCTGTGATGGTTAGCTTTAGTTGTCAACCTGACACAACCTAGAACCACCCAGGAAGAGTCTCAAGGAGGTACTGTCTGTATTGCATGCCTGTTGGGGGACTGTCTTAATTAATTGATCTGGGAAGATCCAACTCATTGTGGATGGCACCATTCCCTAGGCACTCGTCCCGAACTGTGTGAAACTAGAGCAACTGAGCTGAGCACAAGGGAGCAAGCAAGGAAGCATGCATTCACTCCTCTCTGTGCTACGTTGCATTCCCTGCTACGACGGACTGTAAGCCAGAATGGTGAGCAACCTCTTTCTACCTTAAGCTAGTTGTGTCAGGGTGTCTATCACAGCGACAGAAAGTAAACTGTCCCCCGAAGTTGCAGCCTGGCCCGGGAGGGGAACTAGAGGACTCATGGGGGTCTGTGGCTGCTCCAGGGCACCATGCACACTCTGCCTGGATTCAGAGGACCAAAGAGCTAATGGGCTCAGAATGAATCCTGCCCTTATGGTATCAAGGACCTTTCGGTGAGACAGGAAAGAGGAGGGAAAGTCTGTGAAGGTCTGGACCAGAGCGGGAAAGCCCTGAACCAGCTTGCAACTTCCTGAGCCAACCTGCACATTTCAATGATCGGTCCATTACTGTGTGTCTAATGGAGGTCATAAGACCCTGACCTGTTGAACCCCCACAGGCACTGGGGGCGGGGTGGAATGCTGCAAAGTCCTTGTCTGGGCTCTAAGAGTAGGGCAGGCTGGGAGGGTAACCTGATGGGGGCCTTGCCCCCTCCTTCCTTCCTAGAAGGTAGGCTCCCAGTCTTTCGGGAGCAGGCAGCCAGAGCAAGTGTGGTTCCTTTAAGGTCAGCAGCACAGACTGACACCGGCGCTTACTGAGGTGTGACTGTATGTCATGCTATCTCCACAGTGGCCACACCCCATACGGACACCCTTTCCCATGGAGTAGTGTGGTACGCCTTGGCGGAGGATGGTAACCATGGAGAGGGAAGGGGTGGAGGAGGCAGGCTCTGAGTTCAGCATCTAAAGAGAAGTAAAGGTTAGCCTGGTGAGGAGATTTGGAAGAGAATTCTGGGTAGAGAGCTCGGAGGAGTGGAAAGTGCCTTCAAGGCCTCCAGCCTGGCTTGTTGACTGTAGCTGAGAAGATAAGGAAGGTCGCCTTAGTGAATCAGGAATTGGGGAAGGCGATGCATGCAGCTTGGGCCATGTCTGACACAAGGCCACCGAGTGTACCTTAGGAGCTACCAAAACATTGACAAACTCCCATGATGCTCAGGAGGAAGTGTGCATACCCATTGAGTATGGGAGTCTGACAGGTAAGAGACTGGGTGGAGCCACAGGACAGGAACAGGACTGAGACACTGAAGGCAAATGGACTCTTGTCAAGGAAACTGTGTAGTATGGGTTGATCTGTGATGACAGGCAGGGGGGATCTTGTGGTTTCAGGGACATGCAGATGGCAAGGTTCTCTTGAGGGTGGCAGAGAAATCACTCAGGAGACCACGAGAAGCCAGTCCCTGTGTTCAAGAGAAAAGGGAGCACTCCAAAATGCCAGGTATGGAGGGCACCCCTGATCTCTAGGATCAGTCACCAGGAGGCTTTTGGCTTGTGTATAAAGGGCAAGTGGCAGTGGCTGAGGGCCCATTGGAAGGCTCAACAGGATGGGGGAGGGGAGAGGACTGCAAAGGACCTGGTGAGAGAGGGAGGAGTGGGGGTGGCAGAGCTCTGTCCTCCTGGGAAAGGAAGGCAGCAGCAGGGCTATGTGGAGGTGGCTATCCCATGCTGCCCTTGAGGTTTCTGTGTGGATGGCCACCCTGGATGCCAGCCATCTTTTCTTGGCCCCCTGCCACTCTGGAAATTGCCTTCTGAGATAACTGCTCAGCTTGTGCAAGGCTGCAGGGGTTTGTCTCAAAAGCCAGGCAGGCTCAGCAGGACAGATTCCAGCACTTTCATCTGGGGGGCCTGCGTGCTTGGAGAACGGTAGTACCTCTCTCACTGAGAGATTGCCTGGCCCGAAGCCATCACTGTGACAGTGCTAAGCAAAGCAGGGGGGAGGGTCACGCCGTGTCATGGAAGCCTACTCTTCCCAAATCACAGGTACTTCATGGGCCCCTGTCCTGACAGCGAGGCTCACAGTGTACTCACAGCAGGGGCTCTGCCCTCTTACCCTGCCCCATCCTCAGTGGGAACACCAGGCCAAGATGCCCCACACTGCCTTCCAGCCACCACCTGGACCACTGTGGACAGTGGATAGCAGAGCGGGCTGCATAGATTTGGTCTAGGATGCTCAGCTCCCTTTAGTATCTGGAACGTTTCCTGACTGAAAACAAACCCCCAGAGAGAATTGTATCAGGTGTAAATTATGGGTGCCAATTTCTTCCCAAACACCAGGCTTACTTTGCAGTGTAGAATCAAAGCCTTGAAGGAGGCAGAGAGTCATAGAAAGAACAAGACCATTGAAACCCATCCTGAGTTCCTAGACAAGGCCCTGGTGTGTCTGTAGGCACCATCATGCCCGTATGTTTATAGCCGCCTGTCCATTTACAGACACTTTGACTTTTCTCAGGATTCAAGCAGAGATCACTCAGTGAGTCCTGTGGGGGTAGGGCACAGTAGTCACTGCACAGAAGCACTGCACAGAAGCATTGCACAGAAGCACTGCAGCTCAACCCCACACTATCTTGTAGCTATCTTCCCTGCTGGGTGCCTGCCTCCTCATCCAGCCCTGCCATCAACCACACAAAGCCAGAAGGTAAGGGCAGGTGGACTCCAGAGTCAGCAAGGGTATGAGGAGGGCAGGAGATAGGGGGGAAAGGGTGTTTCAGAGGCAGGGCAGCTGGCCAGAGGGAGGAGGCTACAAGAAGGGTCTTCAGGGTAGGCTCAAACTCGAGGCTCACGTTTCCAGAGGAACTGTGGTCTGGCCCCTCACAGCAGGCAGGGAGGTGTCCAAGAGCAGCAGCCACAGGATGAATGGCATCTTCGGCAGGAAGGTCCACGCTGCTGTCCACTGTCCACAGTGGTCCCGGTGGTGGCTGGAAGGTGCTGTGGGGCATCTTGGCATGGTGTTTCTCCCGGGCATGGGGCAGGGGAAGAAGACACAGCCCCTGCAGTGAGTGTGCTTGCTGCCCCCCACTTCCCCGGGCATGCAAGTGTTCTGCCTGCTGGCCAGTCCCAAGTAAAAGAAACTGCCTCCAGTTGCAACCAGCAGAGGGTCCACCCCAGGTGATCAGATGCTTTGCCGTTGGCCGTCCAGAGGGAGAGGCCCTGAGCAAGCACCCCCCCCATCTAATCCATCAGCCTCTCCTCTAATCCCTTCTGTTGTCAGAGGAGGGGGCTGGTGCAGGAGTGGGGTGACCTCAGCAGGATTGCCCTGATTCCAGCTCTGAGCAGCTGGTCTAGCATGCCCTTCTGTTCCAAAGAGGCCAACCTGTATCCTCTGAACTCAGTGGAATGAGCATGCCCACCTTGGTAGCTGTTTGTTCAGAGCTGTGCTAGGCCCAGGCCCTGAAGGATCTTCCAAGCATCCTTGGGACAGCACAGCCAGCCCACTCTGTAGGGGCTAGGCTCTGTGGGTGCTGAGGGGGAGAGAGGGGAGGAGGCAGTATGGCTCGTGTTTCCAGGCCTGGAGCTTTGGGGCCAGCCAACTGAGGCAGGCAAGCATAGAGTCAACCTCAGCAACCTGGAGCTTCACTTGCCCGGGAGGGACATATTCCTCTTTTCTAACAATGTACTTGGCGACCAAGCACTTCCATGCTGTTCAAACACATCCCTCTGCAAACAGTGTTTCTCACCAGAGTTTTGACCTGCTGAAAAACAAACAACAACAAAAACAACATACTTATTAAACAAAGTTTCCCCATCCCCTCCTGGAAGTCACCGCTCCACTTTCTGTCTTTGATTTTTGACTGTTTCATTTTAGTGAAATGTCATTGTCATCTTTTTATCACTGTCTTACCTTACTTAGCATAGTGTCCTTAGTTCACACATGTAACCTGTACCAGACAGCTTTCTTTTTAAGTCTGTATTCTTTTACCATGAGTATGCATGTAGCCTCATGACCAATAGACATTTGGTCAACCATCACATTACATTAGTCAAAATTCTCTGTATATCTTTTCCCCCTCTAGGTTACAAGCCAGTCACTTTCCATGGCCTAACTTGGGGGTTCTTCTGGATTGCCCCTTATGTGCCCCTCTGGAGTCTCACTGGTATGGCCAGCCCTTGGAATCCAGGACTCTTCCATCCATGGATCCACCATCAGGAATCCACCATGGGATTCCTGCACAGAGCCGGCAAACAGTTGTCTCCTGATACAGATGTCCCTCTATATACCTTGCAGCCCTCGGTCTGTGCTGGCCCTTGGGTGGTCAGCTCCAGCTGGCATCCTTCAGTCACTGCCGTACCTCCCTGCTCTCCTTGTATCTGGTCTCACCAAGCATGCCTGTCAATCAGCCGTGCACGGGTTACCTCAAGAAGTCCCTGTACCTCCTGTGGCTCCTGTCTGACAGCTGGTCTCCTTGGCTCAGGGACTCTTGAGAATGTAAGGCCTTTGTCCTCACCCTGCTCAGGGGATCTTGTGGCTGCCACCTGGCTTGAGTCAGACCTTTTTAACTGCAGGTCACAAGGTCCCATACCTCCCTGCTTTGGTCGCTCTTCCTACTCTGGTCCCTGCTGTTCCTTGGGCACATTGGATACGCTCTTCTTCAGGGCCTCCACCGGGGACTCTGTGGCCGGCTCAGTGGCTCTGCTCACAATGCTGCCAAGATTGGCGGGATCTTGCAGTTTGCTGTTACTGTGACAGGAGGTGTGAAATGGAGAGAGTGGGTTCTGTCCATGGTCCTGGAGAAAGGACACTGGGTTTTGGTGTGGGCCCATGCTGCCTTTCTCACCGCACAAATCGAAGGGGAGGAGAGGCTCGCAGACAAAAAGTTACCAAACCAAAACGCACGCACATGCCACAATGGAATCCATTCTGTGTTGGCCAGATAAATACTCCCGGGCATGGGGACTGTCCTAGAGTGGGGTTGATAAGCCCGGTGATGTTCCATTAGAGAGAAATGATTTTCCCCATCTCAGCAGATATCAACAGCAAATAGCTTCTTTCAGAGCTGGGACTTTGTGTCCACTTCCTTTTTAGAGGATTTTTTTTTCTTTTTCTCTAGTTTGGGTGTATTTGCAGTGGTTCATACTAGTTAAATATTCCTAACCAGGGATTTGAAATCTGAGACGATCTGATCAGAGCCATCACTTCAGAGTCCCATCTTTCAGGCAAGACCAATCTCCCAGGATGGCTTTGAAGTCACTACGTAGCCAAGGGTGACTGTGAACTCCTGATCCTCCTGTTTCTACCTCATGAGCGCAAATGAACACACACAGATAGTCACACACAGATATGCACACACACACACACACACACACACAATTGCATGTACATATACACACACGCGCACACACACATGAATGCATACAAACCTTTATATATACATGGACATTATGTTAGTTTCTTTTCTGTTGTAATAAAAAATAATGGCAAGGCTACTGAAATAATGAGAATCCCATAGCTCACCAGAAGGCTAGAGGCAGATGGTCCCAGAATTGATTAATGCTGGTCAAAAATGTCACCAAAGACCCAAGTTACTTGTGCTGTCATCATCTGTCACGCTCAGGATTTTGGACTGTCCAGATGCTGCCGTTGTTCTGGGCACTGCACCCACGATAACACCTTGATGGAGGACAGTAGCTAATTTTTCCGTAGGTCTCTTGTGCTTGGTAAATACACTACCATGGAAGCTGCCCGGTAGACTTCCATGTACCTGTCTTTGGGCAGATAGCATTCTCCACTGTGCTGGAGGTGGCCAAGGAATAGGATACCAAGACCAAGTTAGAGCAATCACGTTCTCTCCTGGATGGGGCTGGGGCCACCCCCAAAGAAATGTAACCACACAGGCAATTCCAGAAAAATCTGAGGTCTGCTAAAATGGAGGCAGGGTGCGGGAGCTGCCTGCCACCAGCCTTTCAGGGTATCTGCAGCGTGTACACTAGGCTTCTCTCTTCTCTAGCCAGCGAGCACCCCTTTCTTAGGCCTTACAGAAGTCAGTGACGCCCCAGGGACAAGCTAGACCTGCTGAGTGCAACCTCCAAGATGTGGGCATTTTGGAGAAACTCAGCAAAGGGCGAGGTAGGTGGCAAGATGTGGGCGACAGGGCTTCTGTATTGGGATGCTATCAATTGTAGAGACCAAGGTTTTCAAATGCTCGTGGGTTGTCTGGGTTGAACAACCTCTTGCCACCTGTACAGCGGATTTGTAGAAGGACGCTGGCTTGTGGAGGCAAGGTCACAAGGGATACTGTATGTCTGGTCTGACAGGAGCAGGCACATTCTCCACCCAAAGAACTAGAACACCAAGACTAAGTTAGAACAGCCGCAGTTCCTTCATGGATGGGGCTGGGGCCACACAGGCAATTCCAAAAAAAAAAAAAAGGGTTTGCTAGGATGGAGGTGGGGTGGGGAAGGACAGCTGCCTGCTCTAGAACAGAATGGCAAGAAGCAGTTGATTAGATACATGCATGGCAACAAGGACTGAAAGCAGCAATGTAGCATTTGGTGGGAAAAACAAAGTCAAGCTTATAACACAACAGCATTGACAGAAATGAAAAGTATAGGGAATGATTGCTCAGAATGCAGAAATCACTAATAGAAAAATTATAACATATTTCACTAAAAATATGAGCATGTGTACCAGAAAAACTATTAAGAGGGTAACAGTGAACAACAAATGGGAAGAGTGTTTCTGTCCTCGTTGACAAGCGATTCATGTGAGAGTTTATGAAGAACAACCAACGTGGAAAAGCAAATAGGCCATGGGGAAATGGGGGCATATGTTGGTCAGGCTTTTCCCACACAATCATCTACAAACGGTCATCATTCTGTCTGCAGCAGGGCACAGACCATGAGCTATGGTCTGGAGTGGCTGGAAGGGTGGGTAATATCTTGCTGTGATGTGAATGTGTAGCTATTGGAGTTCATGTGTGGCCCAAGGAAGTGTCTTGGGGCTGGCAAATGTCTGCAGCTCTGTGTCTCACCGTTCTAGGGAATAAATAAGCTGAGAGGGCCACCACACCTTCTGTGTAAAAAGTATTCGTTGCTTTACTCATAAAAGTCAAAAGTCTGGAGACATCCAAGGTCTACCGAGGTCTAACAATTCAAACGTGAATACTACACAGCAAAGCAAACAAACACGTCGATGAGCAAAGCCGTCGGATAATAAAGAAGAGAGTCACACAATCGTATTTTTAGTGTGAAGCTCAAGATGAGCATCCGTGACAGCATGAGGTAGCCCAACTCATGCTACCTCATGCTGGGGAATTCCAGGTACTTGCATACATGGCCCGAGCTTGGAGAAACTTGCGCTTTGAGCACTTGATTTGAGTTTTCCAACTGAAGATATAATTAGCATAGCCAATGGGCCCAAATCCTGGTTTCTGCCCAGAAACATCTGCTATGTCATTGTGAGCCCCTGAAGGTCACCTGCCAATAAGCACAGTTGCTTTGAGTTGAATAGTGTCCCCTCTTGGATGCACATGTCCCAGTCCTGGCTTCCAGTACACCAGAGTGTGTCCTTGTTTGGAAAAAGGGCCACTGCCGTTGTTCAAGGTGAGCTCTTGTAATAGAGTGGATTCCTCTTCTTCTTTTATTTTTAAATTTATTTTTAATTTAATACCTTCCTCTCACCCTATTTACCCTATCCCCTCTGTCCCTGTCCTCAGAAAAGGGGAGACACCCCTCAATCCACCATAGCCCATCATGTCACATCAGGATTGAGCTCCTCCTCATCCACTAAGGTCAGGCCAGGCAGCCCCGCTAGGGCAAAGTGATCAAAAGCAGGCAACGGAGACCATTTCATAGGCAGCACCCACTCAACTTACTAGGGAGACCTACATGCAGGTCAGACTGCCCATATCGGTTACATATGTGTAGGGGCCTTAGGTCCAGTCCATGCATGTTCTTCGGTTGGTGCTTCCATCTCTGTAAGCCCCCACGGGCCTAGTTAGTTGTCTCTGTCGGTCTTCTTGAAGCATTCTTGTCCCCTTCAGGTCCTTCTATCCTTCCCTCTCACTCTTCCTCAGGACTCTTCGAGCTGCACCTGATGCTTGGTTGTGAGTCTCAGCATCAAATTCCATCAGCTGCTGGGGGGGGGGGGGGCTCTCAGAGAACCGTTAAGTTAGACTCCTGTCCGTAAACAGCAGAGTATCCTTAATGGTGTCAGGGGTTGGCTTAACGGTGTCATGGGGTGGATCTCAGACATTGGTTAGTCATTCCCTCCGTCTGTCTCTGCACATCTTGTGGGTAGGGTAAACTTTGGTTGGAAGGTTTTCTAGGTGGATTGGTGTTCTCCTGTCACCACCATAGGTCCTGCCTGGCTAGAAGACGGCCTCCTCAAGTCTCGTGTGTCTCCCTAGGAGGCTCAGCTAGAGACACCCCCATATCCCCCCTAAGCCTACACTATAACGTGTCTCCATGATGCCCCACTGTCAGTTTCCCTTTTCTCTCTGTGCCCTCAAACTTCCCCTCTCCACTCTCTCCACATCCGATCACCTGTGGCTTCCCTCCCACACTCTTTCCTATCCGGTTCCCTCTCTGCTTCCTCTTCCACTGTCTATTCTATTTCCCCATCTTCGAGAGATTCAAGGAGGGCCCAACATGGCTGGTAGTTTTGCAGAATGGGAGAATTTGGACACAGCCAGGAAAGCAACGTGTGTAGATGGAGGCAGGGACAATGTGATGCTTTTCCAAGCAAAGAATGCCAGCAGTCAGCTGCCAACTGGCATAGAGCAGAGTTTTCTCCCAGGCCTTGGAGAGAGACAGCCCTACCGTTACTTTGGTCTGGTTTTTTGGGCTCTAGAGCTGTGAGACAGTAAGTTTCTATTGTTAAAGGGGCCCAGTCGGTGACATTTTTTTAAAGGAAGCCCCCAGAAAGAGAGGCAGTGTACCAAATCACCTTTCTTGGTACTAACCTTCCTCTGTGCACCCATCCTATTTTCATGGGAGGAAAAGCAAAGAGTCACTTCTCTACAGAAAGGATGGCGTGTATAGGGCATTAAGAAGTGGGCTTTTTAGAGGAGGAGAAGGGTCAAGCAAGATGATTGTCTCCCTCTGATTGTGCATCCATTAGGAATAGCAGTGATGATAAAGCTTTGAATGCACACAGAAAAGATGGTAAAGGTTTTTGTGAAGGATGCTGGGGACAGCCTGAAGAACTCTCTCTCTCTTTCTCTCTCTGTGTATGTGTTTGCCTGTACATGTGTGGGTGTATAAGTATATGGCTAATTGTGCATGTATGTATCAATGAGCCTGAATGTTTGTATCATCATTTTTGTCTATTTGTGTTCTGGAGAAGTTGAGAACTTAAAGAAAAAGCTATGGGTGGGGCCCAGCTGGGGACCTGGCCCTTTAAAGAATCCCCAACTTCCTCCTTCTCTCCTCCTGGGCTTGCTTTCTTAATTAATGCCTGTAAGGTAAGTTTAGATGCCAGAAGAAGAAACACCAGCTTTATAAATAAACCCAGACTTCTAAGAGTTGACTAATGCCTGAGCCCTTAGCTGGAGGAGAAAGGTGTGTGGTGTTGGGGAAGGGTCCAGCTCCAAGTAGGCTGCTGAGGGCTGAAGGTGTGCCAAGGCCTGGTTCTGCACCCTGAAGCTGCCTCTTTGAACAGCTTGCAACTCCCCTCTGAGCTGGTGTCTGTGCCATTATTTCTGACAGTCAACATCCTACCTAGCACCTATGCCCAAGGTGGTACAGTTGCACCAAGCTGAGCACGAAAGGCACCGGAGAGAAGTGGGCAGGGGCTGATGAGTGGCTCCCATGTGCAGATGCGCTATGCTGGCTAAGAACCGCCCCCACGCAACCTGTTTATGGAGGACCCACGCTGGGCTTTCCAAAAGAGGCTCAGTCCTCGGCTCCAGTGCATGGCAGGGCCGAACGGGACTGGAAAGCCACCCATTGAACTCCCAGGAGTCCATTCCTTGGTCTGGAGAGGCTGCCTCTGAGTGACTGTGGAGAAAGCGATGGCCATTCACCGGGGACTGGGGGCCACTGTTGGCAGTGACCTCTCTAACCTTACACTTTAACAAAAAGAGTCCCGAACAGAGAGAGGCTGGATATGGAGACTGAAAAATACCACACGTGGTTTAAGCCTTTCTTCAGCAGAGAAAAGCACCTCCCTGCGTTTGCACCACCTGACTTTCACCACAGAAAAGCAGAGACTCAGCTTGGCTGGAAGTCAGGCTCTCTACCTGAGGTGGACCACTTGTCTGTAGGCTGGTTTCTTTCAGGCTGGTGTTAGTTTCATGCCTGAGTGACAACAGTCCCCAGGGCTGAATATGTGACTGGGTGTCCATGGTGGTCTATACAGTGACCAAAATATTCTTATTTTCCAAGGACAGTCCAAGATTCTGTCTAGCGCCATTACCTAAATGGTTGACATTTAGAAGCATTCCAGTTAGGGTATGTTTGCCACTTCTGGTAGATGGCAGGACAGTACCCAGGAAGAGAGACGGCTTCATTCTTCAGCATCCTTAACTTGGAGCACCTCTCTCTGTCCGTGGGGAATTCTCCAGGGTATACTACAGGCTTCACCAGGAGCCATGGCATGGACTAGTCATTCCTCTCCTCATTAGAGTAGGGTGCTGAGCCAGCTGGAGGAGGCTCCCATGGTTCCTAAGCCAGGGACCATCTCTCTCATTCTCCAGTTTTCTAATGTCATTATCCATGGCATATTAGACTGCCTAGTTCATGGCTCTTGGACTCTCAAACTGTAGAGACATAATTATTATCAAGTCCTCTACCTTATTCTTCAAATGGAGAAACTGATGTCTTGAGGTGTGTGTGTGCAGAGTCAAGAAGATGGTCATCAGCACGGTAATGAGACAAAGTGAAGAAATGCTGGCTAGAGCTAATGATAACGAGCAGTAGCAGGTACCCACACTGAGCATGGTTCTCACACCTCAGCAGGCCATCTGCCTATCACCGAAGCCCCTCAGGTGTATTGCCTCTCTCGTTTTTATAGCTGAGGAACCCGAAATCCAGAGTCAATGTCTCCTCTGTGCACCTTTGCCCTCAAGCTCCATAGAGGCAGAGATGTTCTTCCCACAGTGCCAGTTGTCATGGAAACAGGCTAGCCTGGACTAAGAGGAGGCCACACAAGTGTCACCAAGACCCAGAGCCTCCCCAGAGCTGATGATGGCAGAAGGGGATGGGTACCCAGGCCCAGGCAGATAACCACCCAGGCTCCAGTCCTGACATTCTGTGAGCACATGTCTGCTATGTGCTGGGGGCCCTGTGATGGTCCCACTACTCAGTAAGCTCTCTCCAGAAGGCCTCTGCTTCCTCTGCTGGAGGCTTGTGTATTTCTCCGTTTCCCAGCAGGCATTGCTATAAGTCCTGTAGCCCTTTCACCTGTCCCAGCTACCACTCCCTCCATTATTTTCTGTCTTGGGACCTGGAAAGAGGGAATCTGGGTGCTGAGGACATCTCTGCCCACCTCTGCCTCTGCCTAGCTGCCAGTACGGCCTTGCCCCAGCTGTGTGGGAACAGCCAGGTCCAAACACACAGCTACCTCTCAGCTAGCATGACATTCTGACCTAGGTAAGATGGCAGCATCCGATGGTGCATGGCCATAAACATGAGGAGGCTTGCCACAGAAGAGGCCCCTATCCTTCCAGGGTTTGTCATTAATGATATTGTGCAAGTCTCCGTTCTCTCTCTCTGGATGCACTGGAAGAACACAGTGGGGGATGAACCTAAGGAACCCGGGAGCCTAGAAAAGTGTCACGGGCATTTAAGAGAGGACTCTGGGCGGCAATAGAGAGAAAGCTAGGCCATGCCTCCCCTTTGAGGCAGAGTGAGGCACATTGCAGACCCGCTGTGAACAGGATCACTGTTGTAGAAACACCTGTGCTGCAAGCTGTGTCAACTCTAGGCTCATGACCCTCCCCTCCTTCCTCCCTCCCACCCCCTGCACTCATGTGGTGGAAGAGAAAGGGGGAGGGACTGGAATCCAGGTCATTCTCACTCAGTGCAGCTCTTGGCACAGCCTCACTTGGGATAAGGAGCTCATGACAGCCCCAGACCTTGGCCCTGCCATCTTGGTCACAAGCCCTGGAACGGGGTAGGTGCCAGTGTGCCCGGTACACCAGACAGATGGTGGGGAGTTAGGGCAGATCTCCGGAAGGAGGTGATCTGTTGAGTGGCTGGCAGGTGTGTACAGCCACTAGACAAGCTGCAGAGAACGCCTGGAGTTGGGTTCTCCAGTGTCTGTAAAGCTGGACTCTCATTAACTCCAGTTAACCCCTGACTCTCGCCATATGACTGAAAGGCTCACCATGGCTTTTGCACAAATACTTAGGGGGCTCCTCTCGGTCCTCACACTTCTGGGGAAACTGTCGGCGTTGGCTCATCTTAGAACACCCTTTTACTTCCATCCTGCCAGGCCTCTAGCCAGCTTGCCGGGCTGTGAGTTCTGTTCGCTTCCATCTTCAGCAGCTCTGGAACTCAGTCTAAGCTGCACTCAGAGCTGGCTCAGGGCCACTCTCCCCCCATGCTGCCTGCCTGGCCCTTGGAGAGATCATTCATTACTTTTCTCTCCCTGCTCGAGTTTTAAGACCAGAGTCTGCACACCCGGCTTTTATTTGTGTACTTTTCTTTGGAGCCCAAAGCTGTTGGAAGACATTACTCAGAACTAAATTTGGTGAAAATCTGTCTGGATAAGCCAGGTTAGGGTAAACATACCAAGGATCTGTAACCGTCCCTCTCGTTCCCTAATGGTAAGAAGGTTGGGGTGCCAAGCATTTGCAATCTGCAAGTCAAGTATTCAGCACTGCACTGAACGTGTGCAGCCAGCCAACTTTGCATGACAAAGCGTGGCTACAACCGGCTGGCTGCACAAATAAGTTAACCTTGACGGCGGCTCAATTCCCCAAAGCTGGGAAGCAAGCTGACTCCTCTGAAAACAGGGAAAGAGGCCGTGTCTAGACGAAGCAGACATTATTTGAGGAGGGCGGAGGGGAAGCCTCTATGCTGAAGCACGAGTGAGCAGCGGGTTTGCCCATGAGGCCTGGAGACCTCAGTCCTCTGCGTCACCGCATCACACCAGTTGGGCTCGTCTCCTCTGCACCTGCGCTGGCTGACAGCTGGGGGCTCATTTGTGCGTACACTTCCCATCAGTACCACTCACAGGGCTCAGGCGAGTAGCCTAACACATAAAACCGGTGTTTCATGGGTTATGTATTTCTCTTAAACACCCATGAGAGAGAGCAGGATGGGCTAAGGTACTCGGGCTGGGGTTTCTCAAGGAGGGGAGGTGTAGCTAGCTTTTGCTACTTTGTGGGTTTTTTCTTCTACCCTTCTCCACCCGTTCAACCTCCTAACACTAGAGATGAGAGAAAAAAATTGGGTAGAGAGGAAAGAGATCCCTGAATAAAGTCAGGGATTAGAAAGGGGCAGAGTTATCATTAGACTACTTCCTGCTGATTAGGGGCATCAGACTCCTTGGGGCAAGTTTGATTTTTGCGGTCAGAATATCTAACCACCACCACTACTACTTTTCTTCTTCCTTCACTCATGACTACTTAACAAACCGTGACCAGCAGCAACCAACAACCCACCAACAATCACACCTATTGGGGTCCTTGGATTTATATACCCTCTGAAAAGTACCCAGAATTCCCCAAATCCCTGAGTTGTAGAAACTATCTGCAGCTGACACAATCACAGCTCTCGAGCTCTAGCAATGCCGCCCCAAATCCCTGCATCTGGGATTAAAAAAGAAAATAGAGTTCTCTGTTTTTAAAAGAAACCAAAGTTCCACAATTCTCATACAGAGAGGCACACTGTCCACACTGTCTTCAGACTCACACCAGCCTCTGGAAGTGTACCCGGGTCTGAAAGCAGAACGACCCAACCCTTGAGTCCTTCAGCCTGGGTTGGCCTTGACCTGGGCCTTTCTCTCTTTTTAATGCTAAATTTTCTGTACTTTACGTACTAGGATTTTTTTCTCTTTATGGATTAAATGATTTTAGATTATTTCACACATGTATGCAATGCACACTAGCCATCCTTACCCCCACCCTCCTCCATCCCTGTCAACCCTCTTCCGCACAAATCCATGGCCCTGCCTATCCATGTGTGAAATCACGCCTCTGTGTGCCCATAGATCTGACCTGTAGGAATCTGGCAGCTCGGCAGTGGCCATACATCTAAAATCGACCAAAGTGGTTGCCCTCTCCCAGAGCCTACCAATTACAACAGACTGGGCCCTCCCCCACCAATCACGAATTAAGAAAATGCCCTACAGCTGAATCTTATGGAGGCCTTTCCTCAGGTGAGCTTTCCTTCTTTCAGGTAACTCTAGCTTGTGGTAAGCTGACAGACATCCTGCCAGCACAGACCTCCTTCCTCTTCCTCTTCGCTTCCTGGCTGCCACAAGGCAAACAGCTTTGTTCCACCGTGGCCTTCCGCCTCGTTATCAATGGGCCCCACAGCAACGGAGCAAAGCCAAAGCGCAGACTAAGACCTTTGAAACTGTGTGCTGAAGCAAAGCGTTTATCCTTTAGGTGGGTTCACCTCAGGTTTGTTTCACAACAACAGAAACTTAACACAGCGCTTTACCTCATGGCAGGGGCAGGCGGAGTTCTGTCCAGGGTTACAGTGACATCAGCACTGCAGCCCATGGAGCCCCTTCATAAAGAAGGGGCTGACTACTTCCACGGCATCAATAAAGTAGGGTTGGGCATGGCAAGGTGGCCCTCAGGCAAAGACTGTTGAGGTGATGGTAAGAAGCCGCTCCGGCAGCTGGTCCTTCCCAAGATCTGGCATGCAGCCCTGGACCATGACAATTTATCCCTCTGGACTCTGTGAGGTCTCTCAATTCATAAATAAGGTGTCTTGTAAAGAGACCTGTCCAGGAGCTGAACACGGGGCCGAGGGACGCCACTCATGCTCCACCTTTTACACCCAGCAGCCTGACTCCCTTGGCTCTGCAAGGTGACACTCAGGTACTGGATGAAGCTGCTCTCAGCCACAGTATTCCCTGCTCTACCTGAGATTCAGGAGACTAAAGCTGCTGCTGGGGCAGAGACCCTCAAGTACAGGCTGACACCCTGAATTTGAGTTCTGGAAGGGGCATGGGAAGAGGACATTTACGTAGGAAGTTCAGTCGTGGGTGCCTAGAAAACCCTTCTGATCTGTTTCTTCCTGTGTTCTCGGAGAAGCTCTCTGGAAGGCAACTCTGTCCTGCCAAGGCGAGGAGGTATGCACCCCATCCTGGCTGTCCTGCAGGTGGCCATCTTTGATCTAAGTGAATTGGCCTTTAAGATGACTTACTACAGTGGATGATGGAGAATGTACCATTTTGTCAAACCAGATCACTGTAGCATTGGCCTAAAAAGGCTGCCTGATCTCTGACCTTGCTGGTCCTGGCTTGCTCTGCTGCTGCTTCTGTTTTACTTATTCATGTAAAAAACAGGGAAACTAATTTATGAAATAAAGCTATTTATTGTTGCAAATATGCTAAAAATTTTAAGAATGAAATTTATCTTTCCTTGGCTATAGAAGCAACTTTATAGATGAAATTACAGTTGTAAATGTTTTCCATTATTTTACTTTTTATTTATTTTTATCACCAAACCACATTTCCAGCCCTCACAGATTAATTTTAAAGACTGGTCATTGGCCAAATACATCACCCACCCCAGTGTTTAAGTGCTAGGGGTTCAACCAAGAGCCCTGTGTGTTAGCAAGTGCTCTACCATGAGGGCACATCCCCAGCCTAACACTGCTCCAATTTTAGTAGACGTGTTGCCAAAGGGATGCTGTTCTCCCTGACTGGGGACCACAGAACAGTGACCGTCTCTCTTGCCTCATTCTCCTCACAAGACTATAGAGGTGAATAATTATTGCCAAATAATTGATAGGTTCAGATGGTTCATAACTGTGCTGGATGACGTGGAAGGCGTCCCCTCCAGAGGCCAGCACAGCAGATGCAGGCCACAGCACAGTGCGCAGTGAGAAAGAGCAGAGGTCAGTCTTCTTTGGCCCACCTTTCTTCCACAGGGTGTGTGCCCTCCCACAGCAGAGGTGGTGTGCCAGCAGCCCCTTGCTGCTGGGAGGGATGAGCAAAGGCCAGAAGCTGTAAGGAAACCAGCCTCCTACCCCATTCCTCACCCCCAGCCTCCATTTAAAATTCTGCACGGAGAGGATAAGATTTGACTACAAAGCCCTAACCCAAAGATCTTCTTATGATCCAGGAATAACTAGCGCGGTGAAAACACAAAGCTTTCTTCGCTGTGGATGCTCAGCAGGAGCCGATGCCCACACGGCACTGTTTGGGGAGTGCAGGGCTCTGCTGCCTCCCTCTAGGACTGTGCTTATTATCTCTCTGCACACGACACAGCATCAGGACCGCTACAGAGCTTGGATTTTTGTCCTTCTGCCCCTATCCTCATGCGACCTCCCTTCCGGCACATTTTCCAGATGCGTCGTTTGAAAGCCGGGGCAGGCTGGTCCTGCTGTTTTGGTCCAAGGAAGTCGCCTGAACTGAGAAGTGTGAGTGTTGCTTCAGGCCTGGGCCACTGTTGACACAACGGTTACTTCTAAATGGAACCTAGACAGAAATGCCAACAGTGGCTCAGACCAAACATGCCAAAGGGAACTCTACAAATAAAAGGCTGACTTTCCTCTAAGTCCTCATTGCTTCCAAGTGTCCGACTGCTTAGTAGGTATCTTGTGGACTAACATTGCCCCCTGGTGGTTATTAAGTACCATGGCACACAAAGCCCAACACTGGGAAATTGCCTTCTTTAACCTTAGCTATTAATAAATAGATCCGAGAACATCCCTTCCCATGAGAGCCCGATTCTTTTTAAAATGGCCTCATGAATGTAGGAAAAATTTAATCTTACATGACCCCAGTCAAAACCATCTACCTACTTGATTTGTAGTGCCACATATACAGGAGTGTGTGATTTGTCAAAAACAAGGAACATCTCAAGATATTCGACAGTACAAAACATTTTACTTTGTATTAGTATACTTTGTTAAAAAAGCAGAAATGCATTTGGTTGCACCAGTTCACATGAAGGACCTGGAAAATCAATTCTCAAAGTCTTTGCTCTCAGGTCGTTGGTTACGTGGCTTTTCTCACGGCTGCTTGTGTCACACTCAGGAGATAGGCTTCATAGATTATGTTTAAGAAGTTGTCATCATTCTGGAAAATAAAGCCAATAGGCCCAGAGGACTGTTACTTGAGTAGCAGAACCAAGACTTCCTGCCTGCCTGAAGCTGAACTGGCCTTGGGTTCGGTGCCTTTCCTACTCTGCTGTTTGTGTGGACAGCTGGCAGGGCTGTCCCGTGAGTGTGGATGGAAAGGGGCAGGGGGCAAGGCTGGGCAGAGCTGCTGGATGTCACTGCCCCTATGGGAAGTTCATGTGTTCACAACACCCGGCACAGACAGTAGGCCCACCACTTGGGAGTCCAGCTGTGCTGTGTGCAGACTGGCCCGGGAGAGATGAGTCACAGTGCCTTGGCAACAGTGGAGGCGTCGGCTGGTCCCTCCTAAAAATCCTCCAGGTTGTGGTGATGTCTGTGCTCTGTTTCAGGCATTCACTGGGATCTTACCCACAGCGTGGCACCTTGGTACCTTACCAAAGCCACCCAAGTCAGCCTGGCCTTTCCCATGACCTGTGGGAAGTCTCTGGCCTTGGCAAGGAACAGTGGACAGGTGGTCTCGGAGCTCTTCTGTCTGACTAGGGTGGGGGGCAAACTCTGAATCCAAGCAGTGGCTCTCTTGATTCATGCACGAGGCTTTCCCCTCCCACTCAGATCTAACGAAGCCACTGCAGTCACCCACGCTCACCCTCCCAATTCACTCCCTCTCCATACCCGTCAGCGGCATTCTCATACCATGAACAGAGCTTTTCCTACAAAGATGCCCAGAGTAACTTTTAGCATCGTATCAGGAATACAAAATCCACAGCACAGGAAGTAGAGGGAACAGGACTAAGCCATCTAAGGCACAACATACAGCCTTGGGGTAATGTGATCAGAGTGGAAAGGCAAGAATCTTTAAAATCTAAGCTTATGTTCAGATTTTTTTATTGTTCTGCTATAGAAATTTGCAGATATTTGTTCTAAATTCTCATGAACTTATTGTGGATATTTCTATCTTAGTGTGTATTTAAGATGAGTGACATAAGTACGTTAGGAAGGCTCAGTCATACCAGACCGCCATTGTACTTCCTGGTAGATGCTCGGTTCCAGTCCCATCCTTTTCATTCTCTCTAAAATGTGATCTTAGAAATGTTCTCACTAATAGGGATTAAACATACACTGCAGAACCAGACATCCTCGAAGGCTGGCCTGCTCTCCTGCAGCCGTCACGTGATTACGCACAGCCTACCAACACTTTCATGACGGTTTAAGAAGAGTCCTAAACACGTTAGTTGAGGTGTCTGCTCCTGTGTACCCTTTCCAAAGCCTATCATTCACTCGGGAGAGTGCTCTGCTACACGGGCAGTCTAGTCTTGGAACACTAATTCACATGGTCCAAGAGGAGACGGGAACAGGGCAGCTTGGCTCAGTGCTAACAGCAGACCAAACAAAAGCCTGTTTCCTTGTCTGTAGAATCATACAAATAAGATGGCCTTATTTATTTATTTACACAGATTTACTTTGTGTATGTGTATGATGTGAGTGTGAGTATATGTGCAGGTGAGGACATGCCATGACGCCCATGTGGTCAGAAGACAACACTTGGGAATCTCTACTTCCATTATGTGGGTCATCAGGCTTGGTGGCAAGGACCTTTACCTGATCTTGTTGGTCCATATAGTAGGGTTTCCTGTACCATCAAGTGAATTCTTAAACGTAGAGTAGTACCCAGCACATAGTTCAGGATGGATTACTACCACGGTACAACAGGCACTCAAGGCCGGGGCTGACAAGGCGTCCTCTCAGTCCACCCTGTCTAAGCAGCAGGTTGCAGAACCACAGCTGACCTGTATTCACAGCAGTTGCAGCTGGTGTGGCTTAGGAATGCAGCTTGCCCAAATGGCTCTACGACTGTTCTCAATACTGAGCTCCCAGTGTCCTGACTAGCCAACCACTCATCACATGCTCCCTTCTTTTCTGGCTTCTGGGGCGAGGAGGCCTTACTCATTCCTCCAAGTCACAAATCCCTTGAAGGCTGAGACACCTCAGGCCACAGTAGTAGTCTGAATATCATCCAGTTAAGTGAGTTTAGAAGCTGTTGGAGGAGCGGGGTAGCACTCTGTGGAGTCCAAAGAGGCATCAGTCAACTCAGTCTGCCACGGTGCCCACCATTAGGCAACAGTCTTACCTGGATGAGGTTCAGCAGTGCCTCCTGGAGCTGCAGCCTGGTGAGGGGCCTGCTGGCCACGGTGGAGGAGTCCCAGTTCTGCAGGGGCAGAAGGAGGCTGGAGGAGGCAGCAGGAAGTTCTTGGCCTCCTAGGGGCATGAGCCCATTGTCAGCCTCCCTCAGTGGGGCACAGGTGGACTGTGTGAAAACCACAGGGGCGTGAGCAGGGGAGCCACTGCAGCAGGGACACACTGAAATGAGATGGCCTGCTCACAGCAAGGACATGCACACGAGGCAGGGCTAGGAAGCCGCCCCACAACGGAGCTCCAAAAATGAGGGCCAAGTTCACAATGGTGTTAGAGGGGTCCTCAGTGGAAATCACCCCCAGATCCCGTGGGTGGGGAAGGCTGACAGTCTGTTCCTGTTTCCCCCTCAGCGCTTTCCTCAGTGGTGACTACATAGCTCTGGAGCCACCTGCTGATGCCATGACCTCTGTGTATGGAACTAGGCCCTCGGGTGGGTGAGGACTTGTTTCTTAGGCAACACACGCTTAGGACTGCTGACTTTACCCAGCACTAGCTGTCCACTGCCCTGACCTGAGGTCCTGTCACCCATGGGAGTGGCAGTATGCTTGTCAGAAGCACACACAGCTCCCAACCCTGGCTCTTCAAGGAGACACCTCCCCTGTCACTAGGAAGAACTGTGATTTATGCGTTTGCCCCTTCTATTCCTTCTCTGATTATCTACAGAGAGTGGCAGTGTACTTCCTGGCAGATGCTCGGTTCCAGTTCCATCCTTTTCATTCTCTCTAAAACGTGATCTTAGAAATGTTCTCACTAATAGGAATTAAACATACACTGGAGAATCAGACATCCTCTTTTCCTGGCTGGTGTGGGGTGGGGAATGGGTGAGGGGTAGATCATGGGATAAAGAGCAAAGTCTGGGCACATGGGGCGTGGGACACTGTGACCCTTCTGTGTGCTGAGCCTACCTAATCCCTTGGCTGGCAGGTCTAAAAACCAAGTTTTCAAATGGCTTTCCCAATTATGCAAGTGACATTCTGAACTGGGTCTGACTGACTCCTACAGCTGCCATGTGTCTCTGGCTCAGGTAACAAAAAGGTATCTGATTCCTCAGCCTTAAAACACTCCAAAACTCGAGAGAAGGAAGCAGAGAAGTGGCAATTTAGAAGTGGCTATAATTTTATCATCACTCTCTTGGCATCTTTGGGGGCAGAAAATGGCCTAGAGGAAGACAGGCGGTTGTTTCTTTTAGCTTTCCCTATTTGATATCCCAAGGAGAGGTGTTGAGAGCTAAGGCTCCCAAAGGGAGGAGTCACAGCGTCAGGAAGAGCACAGCGTGGGCTGACAGAATGTACACTTTCCTTATTTGGTTCCTGACATTTGTGAGAACTAAAAACAAAGAATTGTGTATGCAGAAATTAAGTCTGATTATTAACCCTGACTTCCTGACTCCAAATCATCAAAGAGAAATGAAAAGCAGACATTTAAAAAGGGGTCAGTACTGCACTGCAGTGAGAGTGAGGACAAAGCCTCAGTTTGCATCAGAATGGATTTAATAAAAAAAAAAAAAAAAAGAACACCCTGACTTGGTTCACACTCACAAACATATCTCATGTGTGCCCAGGTGTTTTAAAAAGCGTGAACAATTTCTGAGGATCTACTGTGAGTTATGTGATAAAATATGTCAAAAGACCAAGTTTTATATATATAAATAAAATAAGTAGGGGGAACTTTCTGATCTTATCCTGTTTGGACCTTCAGATGTCACCACAGGCAGACAGTCAGCAGATCCTGGCTCCTCAATGTCCCAGTTGTTCATGGGTACAGACAACTACCTTTCCAGAAAGATACACTATTTCTAGAAATGACACTACGTTCCCTTCTCTGGCAGTCTGCGAGTGGTACACTTGTTCCTACCTAGTCTTCATAATATTGATCACCTAGAAGATGATAAAAACAACAGGATCTGTACTGTTATTTCTGTTTACTTCAAGAACCTACACGATTGCTGGCTGTAGAGATCCGGAGTGTGCTTTCTCACTACTGTGCAGTAAAGTGGCCACAGACATGTAAGAAGTACTCAAAATCACACAAGAGCCAACGAGCAAGCAACAATCAACCATGGGGTGGAAACCAAGAATCAGCCAGGTGTTTACACCCCAAAATGTCAGAGCCAACTGCCATGGGTCTTCTAGTCAAAAGCTAGGTATTTTTCCACATCTGGCCTGGTCTTCAGGCCTATGACAGGCTAAAGATTTAACTCTACAAACAAACTACCTCTAAATGGTGGAGGAGCGGCAGCCTGTGAACAGAGGGAAGCTTCCCTGTCCAGGCAGAAAGGCAAGGTGAAAGACAAAGAGACACAGCGAGGGGCCTTTGGGTAGCTGTTCTAAAAGGAAACCCAGCGGGACCCACGTTCCCTGTAGCACAGCAGCCAGCTGCAGATTCCTCGGCAATACTATGGCAGCGCTCTCCCCAGGACATATTTACCTGCAGAAGAGGAGCCCGTTTCTCCATGCCGGCTGTCGGGCTGACCCAGGCTTCTAAGGGCTTTTCTGTCCCTGAGCCCTGGACTGACACGGGGAACCTGGCTGCCAAGGCTGGCCGGGGGGCCACCTGCTGCTCCTGTTGGACTACCTGGAGCTTTCTTAGCAGCTCCTGAGTGGGGAGCAGACAGGGGCTGCTCTCCTGGCTGCCAGAGAGGGCCAGGGCTTGTACTGGTGGTGCACACTGCTCCTTCCTGAGCGCCTGAGGTCCTGGTGGAGGAGGTGGAAGGGGGCTACTGAAATACACCAGCTGTGACTGAGCCACGCTTTGGTCTGGAGCCACCTGAGTGGCCACAGCTGGGCTGGCAGGTGCACAGGGGTTATGCGCTGCCCCAGGGGCACCTTGAAGCTGCTCGAAAAGCTTGTGGCTTCTGCAAGCGCTCTGTGTGCAGTGGGCAGTCCCGCCAGTCCAGGGGGACCCCAGTTGGACAGGACCAGGAAGAATTCCTCCTGCAGGACCGGGGCTGCCGCTTTGACAGGGCCACCGTTCGTGGTGCTGTGGCAGGGGGTGCAGCCCTGTGCTCCCGACCATGAGTTTCTGGATGGCGGGGCATAGCTGCTTCTCCACGGGGAGTGAGAGCTTTCTGGGCTCCTTACAGGACAGGGAGCATGCAAGCCCGTGATGAATGGGAAGCTTCTCTTGCTGCTGCTGGTGGTGGTGGTGGTGATGGTGATGGTGGTGGGCGAAGGTATGAGAGGGTTTCGCAGTTTCCTGACAGGTATCTTTGTCTTGTTTCCCAAATAGTGCTGTCAAAGTTAAGTGTTGGGGCTCGGGGTCCAAGGTCTAGGGGAAAAAAAAAGATAACCAAAAATAGGTTCACATAGTTTGGTTATGGGGAGGGGGTGGCTGTGGAGCATACCTCAGCTAACTGATGGTTTCTTCTCTTCACAAAGGATCAGTGACAGGGGTGAAGTCTGCTAACTTGAAAAGCCTAAGGCCTTTGCGATGTCTAATATCTTCACAGCATTCTCCCCTCCCTGCCCCCAAGACTGCTGTTACACCACAGTATCTGGTCACTTGATAAGACATGCGTGTGATCCTTAAGGGGTCCACACCTCACAGATTTGGGTACAAAATTATGCTCTACAGGAGAAGATGGCACATACTTGATGGCAACCCATCTCTACAGCCAGGGTCCACCTAGGGATGCTGAGAACAGGACATGCTGAAAATGAGCTGGATGTAAGATCTCCAGGTTCTTGGTAGCTTTTCACAGAGTTACAGAGAGCCAAGGCCAGAAAGAAATGAGTATTTCAATCTAACGTGCAAGGACATTACACAATGCTTTGGTCCGGCTGTCACACTGCACCGTCCTCCTGCCCCTAAGCCCTTCTTCCTCCTGCACATTCTGCTTGAAAATACAAGTGCCATTCTAAAGCTAACGTATCTTGGTTTTTCTACTAAAATGAAATAAAAATTCTCTTGAAAAGCTAATTTAGAAAACATTATTTTTGAAAAATTCAAAACAAGATTTTTGTTAGTCAGTCATTTCATGTCTTTGGCTCATGCCCATTTTCAGAACCAATTTAAACTAATTCCTTGAAAAACACCTCTTACTTCGGAATGACTACGAGGAAAGAACACACTTCCTTTACAATCAATAGTGGGCCCTGCTAATCAGTGGATTTTGTCTCTGCTGTACTGTTTTGAATAGCACACAACACACAACACACACACACACACACACACACACACACACACACACACACACAGTAAATGCTACAGTCTCCAAGGAAGACTATGAGTGCTACAGGTACACAGTGCAACAAATCTGCTTTTCTCCATTGACCTTTGCTGTCCTTCAGCAGTGCCAGGCCCACCCCTGTGGTAGGTGGGCATAGCTCTTTGAGAACCCCAGAGAGGCCACAGACAAGAGCAGAGGGTTTCCAGTCACTCCAGGTTACATACTCAGACTGGGAGGTCTGGAGCTAGGAGCCTCAGATGAGAGAGAACACGTGGCATATGTCTTTCTGGGTCTGGGTTATCTCACTCAGTATTATCTTTTCTAGTTCTAGCCATTTACCGGCAGTTTTCATGATTTTACTTTTCTTTACAGCTGACCAGTATTCCATAGTGTATGCGCAGCACATTTTCATTATCCATTCATCAGTTGAAGGACGTTTAAGATGTTTCCATTTCCAGGCTTTTATGACTAGAGTGGCATGACACCGACGGAAGGCTTGCTGACATGGAAGGGGAGATCTCACAGGGCCTTGCTCCTGGACAAAAACTACAGGCAACTAAGGGATGCTGAGGGCAGGAGAAACAGTCCCCCTAAGGGAAGAGCACGCCAAGCGACTATCCCATACCAAATGGTTAGTCCTGAAAGCATGTACATGTGACTCACCTTGTACACATGTACTTAACAAATAAGCTGGACTGAACAAGTTGTATTATACAGTTTAGGAATACATAATATTTAGAAAATAAAGAAATAAGAGGCCATGAGTGAGAGAAGGCAAGGGGAGTTTACAATGGAAGGGGTGGAGGGAAGAAAGAAAAGGGCGAAGGGATCGTGTAATTATGTTTTAATTTCAAAAAAAATAAAAGTCTTTAAAAAGAAAACAAAACACGCAGAGGACTCCTACCTTGCTGGGCACGGGTTCTTGTAGCCTCTGGCTGCTGCCGGGTCTCACAGGGACGGGTTTGATAAGTTTAGGGTTGTCACAGATGGCAGAACAACTGGTTATCTGTTTTGGCTCAGAACAGGTCTTACACTGAAATGGAAAAACCCAAATATTTCATTTTTGATGGAAAAAAAAAGCTTTAGAGCCTTTGCACTGGCTCTTGCTTGTCTAACTGGCAAATGGCCATTTTAAAATAAGTTTTCATACATGAAGGATGATCTCTCCTTCCTTTCTGATGGGAACTGTATTTGGGTAGAAAACAACCACAAATTTATTTTGTGTGTGTAATTCAGTGCCCTGAAATACCACCACTATTGTCACCTAGCCCTGAGGACCCACATGCTCTTGGGTAGTTGGAAGGCTATGTGTTTGCTTAAGAAGACAGTTTTAAAACAACCAGTCTAATAGGTTTCAATAGAAAGTACTCACAGAATCAACACAGCTAGAGTAGAATACGGGAGGCTGCTAAAAATATCCAACCCAAGCACCTAAACTTTTGGGCTACAAACTAAAAAGTAAAAGCTGCCTTACACCTTTGATTTAAAAATTGCTAACATGGCTGGAGAGATGGCTCAGAGGTTAAGAATACCGCCTGTTCTTCCAAAGGTCCTGAGTTTAATTCCCAGCAACCACATGGTGGCTCATAACCATCCACAGTGAGATCTGGTGCTTCCTTCTGGTGTGCAGGCACACATGCAGGCAGATCACGGTATAAATAATAAATAATTAAATCTTTAAAAATTGCTAACACCATCTTTATTTAAAAGACGATTTCTTGCATAGGCAGAATAATTTAAAGAAAGTGTTCTGAGCCGCTCACTACAAACTAGAATGACGAGCCTCATCACTTCAAATACTGGCTCATTATCACCTGTTACTCTAACCAACCGTGCAATCTCTAACAGCAGGATTCTTTACAAAAGCCCCTAGCAATGACGCTGGGGTTTATTTTGTTAAAACATGCAATGCAACAGGGCCGTGTCCACTGCAGCCTCTCACTGCATCTGACTAAGCACGAGTGATAGGCACCATTTCCCATCTTGAGTGCCCACAGTTCTGAGCGGGCTTCCCAGCTTCTGGGGCACGGGCTCATGTGCACCAGTCTGTTAGGTCAACCACACTAAAGTCTAACTATGTTTTGCAAGAATTCTGCCAATTTTTGGCCATTAGGTATTAGTACGGAAAAGAGTGTGGATTTGCTTTTAAGTCATAAAGTGTTATTTTTGCATTCTTCTTAAGTGAGTGATAGTGATGGGTGGTGTCGCTGCCCTGGCCAACTGCCGTCTTCCTAAGAGCAGGGCAGGCAAGGCCATAAGGACAGTAAGATGTTGACTTAGAAAGCGCTGGCCTCACCCTTCTTTCCACTTTCAAGGTGGATGTTAATTCTACAGAATGACTTTATTTTAAGCAAACCAACAACAACAAAACAACAACAACAAAACAAACAAATAAATAGACTTTCCCCTACCTTTCCTATGCACTGAGAAGTAACTTCACCTCTTATTACACATCACTCCTTAGTCCTTTTTTCTTTTTCTTTTTTGGACAGAGTGTTACTACATAGCCCAGTCTGGACTCAAAATGACAACTCTCGTCGTTAGGGAAATGCTAATCAAAGTTACAATGGGACTTTACATCACCCCAGGTAGAGTGTGCATGCTCAAAAGGCCAAAGAGGGCTGGAGAGACGGCTCAAAGGCCAAGAGCACCTGTTGCTTCCAGAGGACCCAGGTTAGGTTCCTAACACTCACAGCCCTATTTCCAGGAAATCTGACTCCCTCTTCTGACTTCTGTGGGCATGAGGCATACATGTGATGATGCACATACCTAAAATAAAAAAAAATTTTTTTTTAAAAGGCAAAACCTAACAAAGTGTTGTTGGGGCTGTGGCACAACGGGAATCCTAGTACAATATTGCTGATAGTCTGTGTAGACCATTCCTATTGAAGTTCCTCAAAATCTAAAATAACTACTAGACCCGCCAATCAGATTGTGGGCATAAACTACAGGGTAGAAACCATTATGTCCAAGAGTCGACTGCACTTTTGTGCTTATTGCAGCAGCATTTATAAAAAGCAAGACATGGATCAATAAAATGTGTGACAGCAGATTGATGGATAAATAAAACACACACACACACACACACACACACACACACACACACGTGCATGCATGCACGCAAACACATGGGATATTTAATTTTCAAAAAAGAAGTAGTCCGGCCACTTGTGATCACATGGATAAAACTGGAGGATAATGTGTTCAGCCAATCCAGAACAGACACAAATCCCCTTCTATGTGGAACATAGAAAAGCAGAACTCACATGGGAGGGAGACTGGTAGCTATCAGAGGCCTGGGGGGACAGGCCACTGTGGGGATGTTTAAGACACCAGACAGGGTGGGAAACTCAAAGGATCCACTGCACACCACAGTGACTAACAGCTAATAATAGCATCTCTGAAAGATGCTGAGAGGAGACTTTAAGTGCTCTCACCACAAAAAATGCTAACTATATAAGGTAATATATACGCTAAGTAGCTTGATTTAGCCATTCCACAATATATATGTATCAAAACATCATGTTGTATGTCTTAATTTAAACAAATTTAACTTTTCAATTAAATTAAAAAATAATTTAAAAATAAAACTGAACTCCCCACCAAATTCCAGAGTCAGAAAAGTCTTTGTTTAATTCTTATCAAGAAACATGAAATTCTTTTCTAACATCTCTATGTCTTCTTAAACATGTCCAAAAATGGAGACGCGCTTCACAAGAACAACTCCAAGGGAAAGAATCCCGTGTTTTTTATGACTGTTTCCATTTCCCACTTCTTCATACCAGACCCATTTTGCTGATGGTCTGTACATTGTCTGAGCATGTCTGAACGCCTCCATGCACGTATGAGAGGTGACAGCACCCCCAAGACAAGGTCCGTGCACTGCAATTGATGCTAACAGGGGGAGGTCAGGCATGACTCGTGGTGGGAAGGATACGAAATGGACCTTGAAGGGCTGGTCTTGTTTGGATGGGTGGGGAAGGCACTTTCAGGAAGCAGATGTTAGTTTCAAATATTTATAGAATACCCTGAAGACCATGTTATGGAAAGCCTGAAGAGTCCAAGAGTTCATAAACCAACGAGAATGAAGACAGAGAAGACCATCAGTGTGAGGCCTATGAGATGGATAGCGGGAAAAATGGGTCTAGCAACCTGAGTTTAACCCTGGGATCTTTAATGACCTAAGTTTGTTCCTAGAACCCACAACCCACATGACAGGAGGAGAGATCTGGCATCTGAAAGACACCCTCTGACCTCCACATGTGAACTGTGGCTTGTTTGTGACTGCCCTCGAGTGCGTGCACACACACACACACACACACACACACACACACACACACACACACCCAATTAAATACCAGTGTTGAAGGCAGGTACTGGTGTCTGAGAACTTTAAAAGAAAAGATAGTAATAGTTCATTTTTGGTTGAATTTTGTCCATGCGGTCTCTCCCCTCATTACCATAATATCATACATTATTATACACTGAAGTAAATTTTCATTTATTGTAAACAGTTGACAAATTATAAGACCAATATTCCTACTAATAACAAGACTGCTGAATTAATTTGTTGTTCTTTTCATCCTTAAAGAATAATTTACAAAGACTGTTAAGTTTAAATACTGTGACTTGAAGTCATGATTTTTCTAATTATGCCATAATATAATATTCAGTTATATTTTCTTATTTTTTTACCCAGTTTCCAAATCCTAAGATTTTTTTTCCTTAATTTTATTTTATGTTTCCCATTTTTCTAGAGAACACTTCAATTTTTAGGGGACTTAACCCATTTCCTAGTTTTTAGGTATGAATATTCTCATTTGTTACAAAATTTTGTTTGTTTTTTTTTAATCTGCAAAATGGTAATTTTTCATATAGTTAAAATTAATTGGTTTTGAGTTTTAAGGCACAGTTAGGAAGATTTCTTTTTTTTTCCCTAGATTGCAAAGAGATACAAGTAAGTTTTCTTCTGGAACCTGAATCTTCTAATACATTTAGTTTGAATTCTGTACTTGTCCAAATGGGTACCAGTTGACTCAACACAGTTTATTTAAGAATCCATTCATATCACTGGCCTGAAACTGTTCTGTATTATATCATAAACTTGATCTGTAATCACATTTAATTCTGGCGTCACCTATCCTGTCGGCCTGTCTGGCTGCTATGTATGAGTGCCAACAATCTACGGTGGCCTACATGTTCATAACCAGAGTCTATCATCAAGTAAAGCCTGCTTCCTGGACCCCTACTCTAGCTCCTGCCAGTATTGCTGGTCAACATTACAGCGCTCCTACCCCACTACTCTTTCTTGTCTATAGTCAGCTTGTCCGTTCTCTGAAAAGGAGAAAAAGAAAACAGTGGCATTTACTTAGAAATCACCTTAACTTTATAGACTAAAAGAGAACTGACAACTTTACATTCAATATTCTTAAACCTTAGCTTACAGGATATTCAAATTCAAGTCTACTTTTATTGTTTTGTTTTGATTTATAGTGTTTTAAAGCACCTTTTATTTCTTCACTGGGGAGGGGTACCAGCACATGTGTAGAGGTCAGAAGAGGACAACTTGTGGGTCCCAGGGATCGAACTCAGGTCATGAGGCCTGGTGACAGATGCTCTTACCCACTGAGCCATGTTGCTGGGGCTCATGCTCTGGGTTTTTGAGAAGTCTCATCATGTAATCCTGGCTATTCTGAAACTCACCACCCGCCTGTTTTAGCTTCCCCAATGCTGGGATTACAGATCTGCCCCACCAACAAAGACATGAATTTTATTTATACACTGCCACTGTAAATCTAGTAGGTCCTCTGACTGAATACAATTTGTCTGTATAAAAGCTATTAATTTCTTAGGCTACCCTTTAATTTACTTAAAAAGCAAACAGTCTCTAGTCTACTATCTTGATTTCACCTGGCTGGCTTCTCAAGAGCCATAAGTCTTTCTCACCATGGTTCCTTATCATAAGGAAGAGCAGAGACTCACCTTTGTGTACTCATCTTTGGCCTTGGTGAGCATCTGTAAGATATCGACTTCGCGGCTCTCTCCTAAACTCGGGGTCACTGGGGAGCATTCTGCTCCAGCTCCATGACAGGCTTTCAACTGTTCGCACTGAGTGAGTCTAGAAAAACAAGGGAAGACGCATATCAGGAAACTAAAGTCAAACCAACGCTATAACCCCAATTCTCTCCCAACGGTTTGCATCCCTTTAGAACCATCTTAGAAAGACCACTCAGGCATTTGAAACAGAAAATGAGAGACGAGGTCTTGAGTCAACTGGCCACACATATATAAATCCAGGATAGGAGTCAGCAAGTTATGGCTTCAGACTCCAGCCTGACCCACCTGTCTTTATAAAGAGAATAACAAACACGGGCTTGCTCATTGCTGGACACATCAGCCATGGCTGCTTTTACATGACAATAGCAGAAAAGAGAATCCTCATACAGAACACTCTACAGGGATGGTCAGCATGGCACAGAGATTTGCCTCCTTCTGAAATGCCTTGAGGTCCAGCAA
Organism: Psammomys obesus; assembly: GCF_907164565.1. Classification (NCBI taxonomy): domain Eukaryota; kingdom Metazoa; phylum Chordata; class Mammalia; order Rodentia; family Muridae; genus Psammomys; species Psammomys obesus. The sequence goes on along the minus strand of NW_026588368.1, from coordinate 4,157,076 downwards.
GGTGGACTGTACCACCTCAGATCCTGCAGTTCTCTGGAAATTTGGAGATAGCATAAAGGTCCCATCCTAACACTGACCACATGGCTCTACATCAGTTTCCTGTTGAGCTCTTAGGCAGTCACTGCACAACACTACCAGGTCTGCCATGACGGCTTGGCTGAGTTTAGGGTACTTTTTAACCCATATGAAATCCTGCTATTATTACCCTTTGCACATTTTACAACAACATGAAATGTTTAAGAACTGGTTGTTATGGTGGTAACTACCAGTTTGAACACACTTAATCACCATCTGTGACTTGAGCTGGTTGCCTAAAATTAGCTCTCACAGGCGAGAATTTCAGGAGTCAATTTTATTTATAAAAATGTGTTCCCTTGTTTTCATTTCCTTGCAGGGGTCACTTTTTCATTTCACTGCCCTGGGATTTAGAAATGAACACTGTTTCTTTGCAGACAGAGCATCACATCCACATGGGGAACAGCTATCCTAGGCAGAGGAGACCCAGCTTCACTAGTAAACTGCATTCTGAGGCTCTTGGCTATTTGCATAAACAGCAGCAAAACTGGGCAGCCAAGTCCGTAGCTGGTCAGATTGTGCCAGTCTCACCTGGGCCTCCTTTTGATGCAATTAGGGAAGCGAAGAGGAGAAAACTTGGATAGTAATATAGTGCGGAATCATCTCAGAACCAGCATGTGAGGAAGACACTAAGAGGGCCAGTAATGAGAGGGATGGAGAGAGAGACAGAGAGAGACAGAAAGAGAGAGACAGGGAGGTTGAGTGTGGACTGAGAACTAAAGATGATTCTAAGCACTTGCTGTTTGAGGAGCTGGGGATTCTGAGTTAAACAGTTGAAAAGAAAAGCTCTTAAAGGGGAGGAAGGAAGTGGAGGGTAGGAGAAGCTCTGTGGTAGCCTTTCAGGTTGACTCTGCATGCTCCTTTTACTGATGGACACATAACTCTCCAGAGAAAGTGACTTATTCACAAATGAGGAAAATACCAAAGAAAACACCATGCGGAATGGCTCACAGCACACGGGGCGGAACAACAGGCCACAGTTCTCTAGGGCAGACCTAGAGAAAGCACAGCAAGCCATTTCTCACTCGTCTCACAGTCTGAGTGGTGTCCAGTGTTTGGGGGATCACGCTGAAGTTGGTGGCTGAGAGACACTTCCTGGTAAAGTTACTGTGCTTCACACACTCAGAAAATATGAACCAAAGTGCTAGCTCCTAGGAAATACGTGGCTTTTTCATACTTACTTTTTCATCAGTTTTGCAATTCTCTGGCACTCTTCTGTATCATAAAACCAAATTCCATAAATGGACACTGGGAAAAAACACATCAAACAAACCATAAGCATCTTCAAAGCCACACAATGGAAAGAAATTCCCTTTCCGTCTTAGATGAAAATATATAATAATTAGTTACAGAGTTAACTCATTCAATTAATTATTAAATAAATGAAGCCAGTCACCGGAGTTAAAGCCAGGGTTACATGACAGTCTGTGTCAAAAGGAAAAACCTCCACTGTTAGGACGTGCTGCTGGGCTGTGTATGCCGCAGTGGCTGCCCTTGGCAGTGCGGCCTCTAACCCAACAGGCAGCTGCTGAATGACACTTCTTAAATAAGTGGCTACAGAGCGAAAACGAGGCCAGGATTTCTAAACTTCTTGGCTTTGAGACATCATTGTTTCTATATTCCATTTGCACATTTCACAAAACACATTTCATCTTTATTTTAAATATTCACAAACCTGATGCTCAAATTATGCCTAGAAACTTCCTTCCCTCTCCTTCTCCAAGGAATATGTTAACTGAAAAATTGGCTGTGAGTTATTAGGATAGGAAACTAGGAAATATATTTTAATAATAAGTTTCACTTAAAAATGTCTGTACAGAAAATTTACAAGTGTTGGAAGATTAGGTATGGCTAGAGTGTAGCTATTTAGCAATGAATGGAAATAACATAACTGTGATTGATTCATTTAATAATTTTTCAGCTAAGCTGTCTATTAAATTTAGGATGTATCTAGCTCCATCACTTTATAGTGGACATTAGAATAGTTGCAGGATACATTTCTAAGTACCTATTTTAGGTCCTGGTCATATATGCAAATAATCATGTAAATAATATGTAAAGTACATGGGCATTAAACAAAACTTCATTGAAAACAACAGCAATATTATGATAAAGCAAAAAAATGGAAATCAGCAAAGGAAAACATAAAATTTAAACTTTCAAAGCATTTAGTTATTTTGTATGAAGACAGCTATGATAGTCTAAGCACATCTTTTTCTCCTCACTCCTCTTGCCAATGCCCAGAAATGAACTTTCTGCTTCAGGACAATAATGATATAAATATCCAAAGGAACAGAAACTGTCTTTTTAGTGCTATTTTAAGCAGGCAGAAAAAAGCCTTATGAATCTAAATCACCACCTTGCCAAAAGTCACCATTGAGGTTTTAAACTTCATTTCTGTACTGATCAAATGTATGAAGAATCTTTAAAAAAAGTTTTTTTTTATGTGCATGTGCCGTGTGTGCAGGGCACACACACGTGAGAAAGGACATCCGAGCTGGAGTGGCAGGAGGGTGAGCTTCCAGATGTGGGTGCTGAGAGCCAAACCTTGCTCCTCTGGAAAAGCAACAAATGCTCTTTGCCCTGAGAGGCCCTGTATGCAGAACCTGTATTTCAGATCCATATATATATATAAAGAGGGCAAAGGGAGATGAAACTCCAGGCTTTTTCAACCTGCTTACTCTCAGATAGAAACACACACACATCTGTCCTAGCGACTCTGACAAATCTAAGGGAAATGAATGAGAACATCAGTGTTCTCAATTCAGTATGCTGTGAGCACTTTCACCTCAGAACGAAAGCTTTGCATCAGGACTAGATGTGTTTGTGGGAACTTGGATTCAAGGCTACTTCCTAACCATCAGCAGTCACTCCCACTCAGCTTTCACAGACTGCTGTCCTCTGCACGTGTAAGGTCAGGCTGGATTCCCAGCACTCAGCCCTGCTAAGAACCTCCAGGGATCCCCAGCACTCAGCCCCGTTGTAAGGAATCTACGTGCATCTATGTGCCCAATTTTTTGTGTCTTAGTTACAGTAGGTGCGTTGGGCTGCACAGCTGCAGTGAAAACTTTCCTTCTTTGGAGACAAAGTTTTCCAAAAGAAAGTCCAGAGCCCACATTGCGACCAGAAACTAAAGCCGATTGCAGAAAAAATGGCAATGGTGCCTTACCAATAAACCATACAAACAAGCATTCTGGGCACCATTCTTCCTCCTGTTTGACATCTGACATAAGGAACTAGGAGTTCCATAAGGGGAGGATGCCAAGGAACTGTTGGCACGAACAACAGCCTTTTGACATCTTCATTACCATGAGATGCTGACACACAAGTTTAGGGCAGAAAAGCAATGGAAAACCATCAAATGTTGAGGCAGAATGAAGGAAACACCGGGTTTGTTATTTAGGACCTCATGAAGATTTAGCTATGAGGCAACATATTTTTTAACATTCAAATGGAATAATTTGAAACAGGTCTTTTTATCTAGTTAATATTTAGCTTGAACATACGGTTTAAATAGGCAGGGAAAGGGAAAGATAAAACACAAATTTACCAGCATTCCTGGCTACTAAAAGGAGCCAGATAGAGAGGACTGGGCCTGTGCTTTCTCTCCTTAAAATAGTTTCACAGCTCAGCGGCACTGTGAATCCATGGGAGTGTGCATTCCAGCTCTAGTTCTCTGTGTCGAGGGCCCAGGTCCCCTCCCCACCGGGCCTATCACCCTTCCACACAAAAGGCTGTGCCAGACAGCTTGTGGTGATATACAAAGACCAGAGCTCATCATCTTCAGCAGGTGACGAGCTGTCAGGCTGACAGAAGCCATTTGCTTCCCATTTCCATCCAGGGCTCCACTGGGGAAGGGCTTGTCTCTGCACAGGTCCGAACACAGCAGAAAGGACCCAGGAAGGGAGGCGTGCTTTCCGAATTCTAAATCTGAGAGCAAAAGCCCGGATTCACAGAGGAGTGATAGGGCTGTATGAGATTTTATGGCCCAAAATGTGGCCACAGAAATCATTTCTGAGTTTTTAAAAGGTACAAAAAAAATTACAAGGGGGATAATTGTTTAGTTGTGAAACTAGCTTTCAGTACCCAACTGGAAGTCACAATGATTCGAGCCTTCGTTCAGCCATCCACCCCCCCATACCAGCCGCTTTCCAGTCACCTGTCTGAGGAGACAGAAGGGAAGTTCAAGGGCAAGGTGGTGCATGAAGCTCAACTCAACTGTTTCTACATCTCTCCTGGAGGTAAGAAAACCAAAGCGGATTAGAGAAAAGGACAAGTGACTTGAGAGCTACCCGAGAAAGGAGGGTCCCAGACGGTTCTCCCCGCACATGCTCCTGCATGTCTACCTTGCTGTTTAACCGGGACTTCCCATTGCACTGGTGTAGAGCGCTGCCTGGCACTGCCCTGTCCTGGACGTCATGTATAGACAATTCTCCATAGAAAATAGCCTTTGCATGGTAAAATACCTGTCTTCCATTGTCCTTCCAATTCCTTAAGAAAGATTTAGGAGAGCAAAATTTCTGTATTCTATTCCGTATTTGAGTTTTGTGGGCACATACAGGCAAGGGTAAGCAGGCCGACTGCACTGGAGGATGCAACAATTCTTTAGTTTCTTCAGGAGGAAGCTTGAAAGCCCATCAAGTTTCAATGGGCCAATTAAGAGGTCATTAGAGATAGTGTCAGATGTCACTTAAATACACATTTTCCCTTGGGCCTTCTGACTTCTATTATACAGTGCAACAGTTCATTTTGGTTGAATGATGATAGGGCCCCTCGCCCAACCCTGTTTATGCTAATAAATGCTTCTATTTAATATGGCATTTACCATTTGTTCTGTCTTATGCCAAGTACTTTTCAACTTGAAACCATTTAATAAAGATTTGGGCTAAAATTTTAAAAGACAGGATGTATCCATACAGTTACCAAGTGGTATATAAATACGTTAAGGGATGCATAAAAAATGAAAATAGCGGTTCTGATTTGATTATGCTTTCTCACCTGGAGGCCTCCTTCTTTCCCTCCTTCCTTTCTCTCTTTTTCTTTCTCTTTCTTTCTTTCTTTCTTTCTTTCTTTCTTTCTTTCTTTCTTTCTTTCTTTCTTTCCTTTCTTTCTTTTCTTTCTTTCTTTCTTTCTTTCTTTTTTTCTTTCTTTCCCTTCTTCACTTACTCCTATAAAAGGTCAGGCCATTTGTTTGCTTTCAAAAGCCCTCAGCTCTCTTTTTACTGCGAACCTGGCAGGAATCAGTTCTGTAAACTTGTATGGGTGACTGAGGATAACTCAAAAAATTTTGAAATCTCTTCACATCCCACTTACGTTCTGGGCTTTCTCAAATGACTGTAATAATAATCTCTAGTCCAGATGTATAAATGGTGTAAACATCTGTCCAAAGGACTTTGTTCAAACACAGTATTTTTTATTTACTGTCTCATTTACTCAGTTCAAGCCGTGTGTGTCTGACTAAAGCTGGTGGCAAGCGCACGCACAGCACCCACACTTCTCAAAGACGTAACACGCTTTAGAGGAGAAAGACAACCATGAAGGAGCTGCAGCCACTGGCAGAGTGCAGCTCAGGGACTCCTTTTTACGAGAGCCTCCACACAGCTCCACAAGCCAAGCCAGCTGAAGCACTTTCCCCAGCTTTACCTATTTCTCTAAACTATGCTCCTGCACAGCCCTCTACCTGCTTTGATTTGATTTCTAAGCTTGGTGATGAAGGACTGGAATCAGTCTGTGTTGGGGTTTGTTTTGACCTGCGTCACATTCCATTTGGGTGTATCTGTGTGTGGGGTTGAGACGACAAGCAGCCAGAGGCAGTTCTCTCCTTCAGCCAGGTGTCCTCTGGGATCGGACTCAGCTCAGCAGCCTTGGCAATGAGCACCTTTACCTGTTGAGCCATCTCACCAGCCTTTTGCTCCAACACGGGGTTTTGCTTTGTAGCCTGTGCTGGAATGTCACTCACTGTGTAGTCCATGCTGGCCTTGACCTCATGGCAATCTTACATCGCGGATTACCTGGGATTTATAAAAGCGGAGTTGGCCAGGATTTTCAGAATAAGAATGTAATGAGAGCGTCTGAGGGAGGGAGGGAAGCCAGAGAGACTTCTGTCAGCTGTGGTGTTTACAATAGGAAGCAGAGCGGCACCTGAGGGCTGTGTCCTGGCTCCATAGATGGGAAACCGAGGCTGTGGCTGCCTGACTCTGCGTCACTCCTGTCAAAATGCCTGCACTAAACTCTGTTTCCCTTTGGCATGCTCTTTAATGCCTTTAAAGTAATGTTCTTTCATTCACCTTCCGCTCTGACTTTACTGACCAAACACGGACACGTCTTGTAAAACAAAATCTTCACTGGCCTCGAGCAGCTACATAGCATTGTTATCTTTGGCTCCGGGTCTGGTTCTTCTCATATGACATAGTTTTACTGCTACTCACAAATCAGCAGTCCTAATCCCATGATCTTGGGACATGGGAAGGTTCATAGCAGATGAGAAGCGGTTGCTATTTAATGGCAAGTAACACCATTGAGCATTTGGAACAAACAGCAGAAAACCTCTCTTGCAAAAACAAATTCCCCTTTCCAAGTAAACGAACTGTTTTAGGAAGTAAACGCTATTAAAACTAAATAAAAAACTTCCACCCAAAGCATTATATTAACCTGAACTAATAGGCATTTCCAACTGCCAATAAGAACGTGTTACTTTAAGGTAGAAGAGGCATTCAGCTTGTAAAGGGTTTTGTTTGTCACAAAGGTCGCCCTGTCGTGAGTCTCCCTCATCTCGGAATGCAAGCCCTCCTCAGTGGAGAGACAACATTCTACCAGGGGCAGGGCCATCTTTGCCAAACACTAACTTCCTCACTTTGTAGATTCTCTCAGGGGAAAGTCACTCCACTCTAAGAAGTTTAACAGAGTAAAGAAACATGTAAAGAAAATTAAGAACCAGGAAAATCCTAGATTAACGGTAACAGAAATAGGAACAATTTACTGTTTTGTTGACTGTTTGTCTCCATTTTATTCATAATTTCTGCTGATAAATTTCAAAATCTGAGCCACAAATACCAAATGGATTTCTTATGCCATTTCCCTATGTCTCTGCGCTCCTATTTATCCTTGAAAACCCATCCTTCTTCACTCTTCCTGGGATAAACTTTCAACGGTTCTCCTTGCTCCCAGTCTTTTTGTGTACCTTCCTATGAACTAGTCCTCCTTAAGTGTATTCCCTTAAGTGTTTACACACCGCAGGGCTCTGGAGGACTTCCGCAGTGCGGCACATGAAGCAGCATGTGCAGTCAGGCAACAAGCGTCTGCTCAGTTAAACCAGCCGAAGGCTTTATTCTACCGATGACCCTTACCGAGGTTAACATCCATTCTGGCTTAATTAACCATCCTGAACCAGCTCAGCTGGAGTGCTCTGCCAAGCGACTGGCTCCACCAGAGAGCAGGCAGCTGTTCCCCATACGGCCCAGAGAATCTTCTAACTTGGCCAAGAGTTGACTTTGCTTCAAACACTTCACATTCTTATCACTGTAAGTAATGGTGATAGGCCCTCACCATTCAGAAGTGAGTTTCAGAGACGACACGGTTCTATTGAGAGGCACTGGGCAGACACTAATGTACTTACTTTATGTGTGTTTATGATTGCAACAGTTCTACCTCCCGTCATCTTCCTGACTACTTCTCCCACTGGCAACTAAGAGACAAATGATCACTAGGACGAGGTGTAGCAAACAACTGTGATACTCACATGCCAGCCACGTGTTATGATAGTAACCCCCGAGTTTACATGCACCTAAGTTATCTTAATTATGTCCAATAACATTCTGAAAAGCTATTATCATAAATGAGTATCAACAAAAGGAAATAAATCCTTTCTCATACTTAGAGTTTGTGACACTTAAAGCTAAACATAAAACAATATTTCTAAAGGTCAAAAATTGTTCTCAAAACAAGAATCCCAGAAGCACAGACTTTTCCATGTCTGAGTTGGATGCTTTGATCAAGTGTTTGATGAGGGCAGGACAGCTTTGCTGGAGCAGTTTAACTAGGCACCACCCGATGACCGGAAAGCTTCTAAGGTTTGGCACAGAGGCTACACAGCCAGTGGCGGAAGGAGTGAATCAGAGGCTCTGTACTGTCATTCTGACCTTTATCTACTGTGTTCCCAAAGCCCTTTATGCTGAAAACAATTAAGTCGTGTTTCAGGTCTGTTCTGAGATAAGATTTAGGGTTTGTGTATGCAATGATTCCAGCCAGCTTAGGGCCTAATTGCCTCCTTTCTCCTGGACCCTTCAGATTGTGGGGCAAATATAAGAATCCTTTTGGAATCAACTAACCTTGGTTTTAGAACATGATTATCTGAAATTATCTTGTGATTTCTGAACAAAAATCAGCAATACAGAAATAGAATGCAAAATGTACACCAACACTCTGGAGCCATGCTGCCCACTCTCTGTATGCCGAGGCAGGAAAAGTGAAAGATGCTTTTCTCATAAAACACGGAGGAGAAGGTTTTGGAATAGAGCCTTTCTCTGCCAAGATTTAGGCTTTTATCATATATCAAATTTGGCTCTCTAAAACAAAATATAAAATATTGTACAACTACAAGCTACAGACGCAGCATATGAACTGAAGCAGCCTCACTATGCGATGCTTATTTCCGTGTAATGCCAAGAGTCCTGCATCTGCATGGCTGAGGACAGAGCAGAAGTGACTTCATTTAGATTTCACTCCGCAGTAGCTGCGTATTACCTGGAATATGTGATTTTGCCCCACAGATGCTTTTTCACCTAAGCATGACTTACTATTCTGCCAAGTGAGTTTCAATATATATATAATAATCTCCCCATCAAACCCAGGTAAGACCCCCCACGAGTCCCCTAACCTTCTACAGTGGGAGCGCAGCCCCCTAAGGCTGAGCGCCCGCCGGGTGGTGTGGGGTGGTGACAGGAACCTGTTTTGGGAGCTATCAGGTGTTTCCTCTCAATGCATGGAAACCAAAATTATGACACTCAGTACCCAAAAGTGAAATATTGCCTTCTTTGACTCTTCCAGAGTTTTCTGTAATTGACAGAATGCCAGCTTTTTACATAAATCGTCTCCTTTAGAGTTTAGATCCTTTCAGCATGAGCACAGTACAGACAGAATAAATGATGATTCTGGATTTAAGGTTAGAGCGACAAGTTTCATCACTCACGTCATAGGAGATGTGCAATCCTTAGTCACTTACTAAAGCATACCAGCGCTCTGCACAAAGGGCCATAATAAAGAGGCCGGTCTCTTCATGGAATGGAAATGGTGGCTTAAAGACAAACTGATATTCTCTGAACAGATAGAAAGTTTTAACTCTCACGGACCTTCTTCTGCTCTTACTAAGATAAATACACTGCAGTCCTTAAAGGTCACTGAGGGCAGCAATCACACCTACCATATAAAGGGAGGGCCTTGATCTGTACAGGTTCCTATTCTGACTGAATACCAAAAGTCAAGGTCTTTGTCTCCTGCTCCACATTATTTGTGATTTAGATGAGTTTCCCATGAGGACCTTTTATTAGTAGGCAGATCTAGAAGAGAAAAGCATGCTACTATTATTCTTGAAAATATCAAGTTTCTGTCTAAAAAAGATCCAAGGACTTCTAGCTAATTACTTTAAAGATGTGTGTTGACCTTAGATGGCTTCAGGAGCTCAACTACACCCCTAGAATTTAAGTCTGTAAAATGGTGTGCATAAACATTCTGAGGATGAAGCACAAAGCATGGATCTCAGAAGGACACCTGGTTCATGGAAGGCAATCAAAACTATATCTGAAGAGGGGGAAGGAGGATGGTAGGAGGCAGAGAAGAAAAGAAAAGAGGAATCAGATTCCATGGCCCAAACAGGATTACAAATTACAACTTGAGACAGCTGGAGAGATAGCTCAGTGGTTAAAAGCACTTGTTGCTCCTATAGAGGATACAGGTTCATTTTCCAAAACCCCTTATGGTGGTTCACAACCATCTATAACTCCATTCCAGAGGATCCAATGCCCTTTTCTGACCGGTACAGGCACCCAGAAATGCACATGGTATACAGATATACATGCAGGAAAAATATTTATACTCATTAAAATAAATAAGTCTAAAAATAAAAAAAATACTATTTGAAAATATCAATACACCACTGAATATCCTAAAATGGAAAAAAAAATAAGCCCAGCTGTCTGTGGGATGATAATGAGGCTTTCATTTTCTTTGTAGTACATTTGCATAAGGTTTGCTTTTAACCTTTTTATCTGCTTTTATATAGATGGCCTGGGTGATTCTAAGGTTAGAGGTGACAAATCTCAGAGTTTTCGAATATGCTGAGCTGGAAGACTTTTATTCCGCTAAATATCTTGGAAACTAGAAGGCTGAAGAAGCCTAAATCCTATCTGAGAGGCAGAAGCAAGCGGATCTCTGTGAATTTGAAGATAGCATGGCTACAGAGTGAGTTCCAGGACAACCAGGGCTACACAGAAAAATTCGATTTCAAAAACCAAAGCAAACCAAAACCCCAAACAGGAGCCCAAATCCACGAGGGGACCACACAGTTCAGTCTTGCTTGCTGCTTTGTATTGGTTTCAGAGGCAGGATTGTCACCCTGACACCAAGTGAGGAATAGCTTCTGAAAGCTGGGCAATGTCCATTGTAAACCAATCACTCCAAGCAGAGTATCTTCAAAGCTTTGGCTTAAGTACACTGATGGTTAGAATGCTAGATGAAGTCACTCACACACACACACACACACACACACACACACACACCAAACTCCAATTATGAAATTGGTACAAATGATTTGGGAATTACTTTTAGTCTGCATGTCTGTTTCTTATCCTGATTCATTCATTTTTCCAGGCTCATGTGGAATCACAGACACAATTAAAATATAGGATATAGCCTCTGTCTACAAGGGACTTGAAATTTGTTTCTCATGTCTACACAGTAACTGATTTATGGTAGTATGATGGCAGAGCAAAGGTTTCACAGATCATATTCTTAGTAGAGTGAGCAAAGCTCCTTCCAAATTATGCCCACCCGTTATTTGTAAATTTACTTTCTTACTGCTGCTATTTATTGTGGGTATATATACAGGTACAATTTAGCTGAAGCTCTGGGATAAATTAAAGTCTGTACTTTAATAACCAACAAGAAAATACTTAAAATTATATTTAAAAACTACTTATTACTTATATACTGTTTTAGGTAAAGGATGCAGAAAAGATGTTACAAAATTAAATCTCTGCTAAAAAGAATTGACAATTTAAGAAAAGTTGATTTTGTGAGGAAAACAAAGACGAAAAGTCAGTGCAGATAGAGAAGGGAGACGTAGGCCTCACTCAGTCTTGAATCTCCTGACCTGAGTATGTAACTCACATTACTAGGCAGTTATATAAGAGACATCCAGCAGGGAACTGAGGTATGGCTGCATGGTACAGTCTTGTCCATCATGCCCAAGTAAGAGGAGGGGACAGAGGACAGAGAAGGGAGAGGAAGGGACCAAAAGGAGAGAGGGAAGGGGAGATTTTTCAGTATATAGATCCTTTTTTAGTTTCCTGATCAACACTGAATTCAGCTGCCTGTGCAGCTGTATGCTCCTTATGGGAGATACTTGAGCCAGAGAGTTCCAGATTTCAGGTTTGTTTTTTTTTAATGTTGGAATATTTGCATAGATTTCACCTGTAATTCATTTCTAACCTGAAAACCCACAACCTGCACTTGATCTAACCCCCGTTGAGAAGCAATTGAAAACCCCAAATCCAAACCTTTGGACTGTCACTTCAGCACTTAAAATATTTTGGATTTTTTATTACTTTTTAAAATTTATGTGTACTGGTGCTTTGCTGTATGTCCGTACACCACTTGCATGCCTGGTGCCCACAGGGGTCAGAAAAGGGAGTTAAGAGTCCGTGGATCTGAAGGTGTGAGCCGCCGTGTGGGTGCTGGGAATTGAACCAGGTCCTCTAGAAGAGCAGCCAGTGCTTTAACTGCTGAACTATGTTTCCAGATTCAGTATCCTCACTGGTAGAAAAGAGAAAACAGCATTTCCAAAAAAAAGGTTACAAGAATTTAATAGGATAACCCACACAAAGTCCAACACAGTGCCTGGCAGACAGTAAATGTCTGTTGAACAAATGAATGCATGTAATTTCACCTCCGATGTAATAACTGCCTTATCTGCTTTCTACATCTTATTTTTAGAATCCAGGCCCTGGAGGAGGGGAGGTATTAAAGACAGGCACATCCCAGGAGCTGGCAGCCTCACCATCCTGCTGAAAACAGCACGCTTCCAGGAGTGGGAGACCCTGTCTCAAAGGGCTAGGGAAGGAAACAATAGAGGAGGACTTCTGACCTCTGACCTATTCCTCTGGTCTCTGCATGCACACAGAGGCGCACAACCTTGTTCATCCATGTGTATATGACACACACACACACACACACACACACACACACACACACACACCAAACAAACAATAAATTAAAGCTCACTTAGGTCAAATTTCTTTTCAAAACTCCAGTGAAGCTCTGACTATAAAACCTTTACTACAATGAAGTAATCTATTTTGTGTTTGATTAAAATTCAAACTTACCTATGAATTTTTTTCTTTAATAATTAAATGAAGAGCGTTTGGGATTTTCTGCTTTCTTATTTCGCTATTATAGATTCGTCTAGTTACCTTTTTTCTTCATCCGATGAGTCTAAACAATTCTGTGAGAAAACTCACGTGAAGCTCTTCCAGCCTTGCTCTACTGCAACGGCAGACGTGTCTGTGGGGCAGGCAAAGCCCAAGGCCCTCTAGAGGTCTGTACAGACCCCAATGAGAAAGTCATCAGGATAAACACCCTGCATGAAGCCTGGCTCCCAGGCCAAAGGGGCATTATCAGAGACTTAGAAAGCCCAAAGCAACAGCTACATAATATCCGAGCTTGAAGAAACACCTGAGAGGTACCCACACCGGACAAACGCGTGATAAACCTTCTGTGGACCGTGGATGCCAGGGGCTGAGAAGCCTTGAGACATAAACTACGACCAAATGACTGTGTCAGACGCAGTCAAGCATCAGATGTTAAGGAAGACAAAATGGAGCAAAACGAATGCAGGAGAGTGAAAAGACACTGCCTTCAAATCTCTGTTCAACCGATTTGATTTCTGTATATGGGGCGAATTAGAAACAGCCACACAGGCGTCCGATGCTCTCGTTCGTACCCATGCGTAACAGCAGAGGGAGCAGTGCAGGGGTGGGGAACAGCACCCGGGGGGGCAGGGTGACCATGCGGGCTCTCACCTCCCCAGCCTCAACTTCCTCATCTATAAGAGCAGAGCAGGCTCATCAAAAGAAGTGTAAGATCCACAGGTACCGGCCACGCCTGACATTTTAAATTAGAAATAACAAAGAAGGTAAAAGTAAATCTAATAATATACTTTATTTAGCCCAATTATCCAAAATTGTATCACTTCAACATTAACCAATATAAAATATAAGGTTTCTAAAGTATCTATCTATCTATCTATCTATCTATCTATCTATCTATCTATCTATCTATCT
>NW_026588368.1:4120846-4143438 GCF_907164565.1 Psammomys obesus | reverse complement strand
TCTATCTATCTATCTATCTATCTATCTATCTATCTATCTATCTATCTTGCTAAAGCTCTGAAACATGCTGTGTGCTTTAAGCACACAGTCCTGTCCCTTCAGACAAGCCACACTCTAGGTCAACAGTCCCACGGGACCATTGACTATCATCCCAAGCAAACTTAGAGAGAGTGAGGCTTGCTATGAGCTCACTACCTCCACACAGCAGTTTCTGTCAGACAGGCCCTGGGAAACTTAGGGAAGCTATTTTATAAATCAACACATTAAAGAAATGTAAATTTTTGGTATAATATATGACACAATGGAATATGTAAGAATTCAAAATATTTATAGTGACTAGATCAATTACTTGTCCAAAATAAGGACAACTAACATAAATAAGATTATGTTAGATCACTAGTAATCATTTATTCTACATTAATATTTAAATGTTTTTATTACACACCTACCATTTATTGCCTGGTGCCTGTGGAAGGCAGAAGAGGGTGTTGGGTCCCCGGAAACTGTAGTTATAGACACTTGTGAGCTACCATGTGCTTGCTGGGAATCAAACCCTGGGCCTCTGGAAGCACAGCCCAGTGCTCTTAACTGCTGAGAAATCTCCCCAGCTCCTCTTCTACATTAACTTTTGTGGCTTCTTTATTAGCATTTGAATATGTTAATTTGACACAGAACACAGTGGTTTTTGGATGCACAGCCAGACATGTACTTCAGTGTCTTCTTTCTCAGGTGCTATCCACCTTGTTTTTCAGACAGTCTCTCTGGCTTGGAGCTCACCCAGTAAGCTGGGCTGGCTGGCCAGTGAGCCCCAGGGACCCTCCTGTCCCTTCTTCCTAGGATTATAAGCACGCATACCATGACACCCAGCTTTTTCATATGGGTTCTGGGGAATCGAACTCAGGTGATAAGATCTGCACAAGTACTTTAATGAGGTAGCTCCTTAGCCTGAACATAATCTCCTTTAAATATTCTAACATAATTATAAGCATCAGCAAAGAAACAGCAATAAACCATTTTTGAAAGTATTGCAAAATCCTTCTTTCCATGGAACCTACCATTGGTATGTCATGTTACAGTTTTAATAGCTCTAACTTTTTTCTCATAAAAAATTAAGGAATGGGCATTTATCATGACAACCCTATTATGTACAATTAAATATAGCATCATATTTAATGTATTAAATGTCACATTTAGTTTTAGACTATTCATTGGGATTATCATCAAATATTACTTGATTACATTACTAAAATTCTGAATCGTACACAGCAGGCAAATTCTGTGAGTGCTGAGAGGCATGTTGGGGGGCATGTGTGTGCCTGTGCACGCGTGTACAGGTGCACCCCCGTGCAGCAAGGTACAGAGGCCAGAGGCTGAGGTCAGCATGCCTTCCTCTACCACTTTACCGCCTTTTTTTTTTTTTTTTTTTTAAAGACAGGGTGTCTCACAGAACCTCAAGCAGACCAGTTAGGCTACAGTAAATGGTCTGCCTGTCTCTGTCCCCAGCGCTGACGGACAGACAGCGACCAGCACATTGGATTAGATTTGGGTGCTAGCGACCAGGCCTCAGGTGCCCAGGCTTGCGGAGGAAGCACTTTAAACACAAAGCCATTTCCCAGCCTTTTCGTATGTGTGGTATGCAGTATGCGCGTGTGTCCAACTTGTGGAAGCTGGCGCTCTCCTACCTTTATGTGGACTCCAGGGGTCACACCTCGGCTGTCAGGCCTGGCAGCAGGCTTTATCTGCTGGAGTGTTCTGTCAGCTACCTTGGTTTTCAGGACAGGGTCTCCCGCGGATGCTGGATCTCTCTTTTAGCTAGACTGGCAGGCCTGCAAGCTCTGGGGACCCAGCTCACTTTGTCTTCCCACACCGTCATCCCTGGCGTGTGGGTGCGTGTGTGCGTGTGCGCATGCTAGGACTGAACTCAGGTCCTCATGTTGCAAGTACTTTACCTATTGAGCCATCTTCCTAGTCATCTTCCTAGTAACAACTTCCTATATCTTAAATTCAAAGAGAAGAAACCATTACTAGATTTCGAAGTCTCTTTGGCAGTCACCCACAAAGCCTAAGAGCACGCACATACTTACCTTTCAAGCAGTGTGCTCCTATGGTGAAGGAGCTCTGAAGCTCACAGCTTCATTAGTCTGTCTCTAGTTCAACACAGGTGTCCGCTAAGACACGAGCGTGAAACGAGGACAGAACACTATACAGGCAACTGCTACTTCATCTCAAGTCCATCAACGATCATTTTGTTACCTACTGCAATCTCACTAGTACAAATAGTTACAACTCAGAAAGGCCAAAATTCTTTAGACTTTGACTTTTCAATGATTAAATATTCAAAAGACTGTCTTTCAAAAATACAGACCCTTTCTCTCAATCTCTTTTCACTATTCTTGGTGAAAAGAATTCTTGGTGATACACAAGGGAAAACTGCCACCAAACAAATCATTAATTCTGGGATGCTATGTATGTGTCCCTCTACTGTCTCCTGACCAAGTACCCAAATCCCCCATTCCTACTTAAGATTAGGATCAATGACTGGTTCATTCTACAGGCAAAAGAGCTGCTCAAGACAGGGATTAGGGAAACTCTCGCTTGAAATTTTCTAAGAAAAAAAGCTGCTTCCAAGCTAACAAATGCTAACCCCCTAGTCACTAACACTAAATGCAGAATATAAAGAGGACACCGCGACTCTCGGCCTTGGCCAGATGTCAGAAATAGATGACCACTGTATTAAAAGACTCACATGCGGCATTTCTGTAGAGAAGGAAAGGGTCCTGGAGCTGGAGGTCCAGGTCTTTAGTAATGGGTTCTGTTCTGTTTTCCATGCTGAGCCTATTCATAATGGTGAATCCGTGTTTTGGAGAGGCAGACCTGGAAATCACGGAGCAGGGGGAAAGACAAATTGCTAAGCATGCCAAACCTGCAGGGTAGCCACATTCTGACATCGTTTACTACCTTTGCTGTGTGCATTCAGTTTCCCAGTCTGCACACACAGGAAGCAACATTCTTTATTCCTGGGATCCTACACCATATATATATACACACACCTATATATCTATGTACCACAGACTGCCCTTAGGGTCATTTTTAATATATGCGACTGTGTATCTTGCATGTGTAACTTATCTTCCTACCTGTGCTGTACATTCCTTTAAGACAAAGATGGTAACTGTTTTCAAAAAAACTTCTACTGACAGATACTTTCAAAGGGTTTCAGAGTTAAATGAGTGTACATCAATTACAAAAGGATAGTTTTTATTGAAAGTGTAAATGTTAGTTTGAAACTGAGAACCTCAGGAAAATGAGGCAACTGTCAACAAACCTGGGAGACGAGGTTCATGTAACTGCCTGGAGGGCAGGTACCTTGTTGTCTTTGATAAAAAGCAAATGGCTGTCTGGACAAGCTACTATAAAACTTTTCTCAGTAAAACTGTGACCTTTAGATAACCTTATTTTTCAACTCATTCAATAAATCTTGAATACCTCCTCAGTAAGGTACCAAGGTACATCATGTGTGCCTTTGCCTGTGCTGGGGTGACAGCCATATCATAATTCAACCAAGAACCCTCTGGTGACAAATAAGTACAACATCCACATTTAACAGAGGCGAGCAGCACTCATTCATTCAAGTTAAGGAGGCTGCTAGGGTTATCACTAACAATCTGGGAGAGAATCAGTTTTATTTATTTTAACCACTTTATACCGATAAAGTACAACATTGCTACTTTGCCAAGTACAGGGTTTTATTTTTAGCGCCCCCCGCAACCTTCTAATCGATGAAAGGCAATCTTTGATGTGCTTTTATTCTACAAAGAGGTAAAGCACTGGTAGGTATAGCCTCAATTTCAAAACCAGAAATTTCTATTTAAACTTAAGAATAGATGAAAATGAACTCCCAAGCCTGACAGAGGGCCCTGAACATAAAATTCCAGAAATTTCAGTGAAATTCGGAAATCTCACTGACTGTGTCTGTATGAATGCTATCACAAGCAGATATGATTTTTAAGTAGGATGAGCCATCTCCATGCATTTCAATAGCAAAAGGTCTCATGGCATAAATGGCATGGAACCATACCACAGTTTATCCAACAAGCCCAGAATCAAAGATGCCAGGTGCACTAAAAACACTCCTGGAAGAGAAGTGAAGGTGGAGCGCAGCCAGCATCATGTCCTTAACTCAAACTGCTGTCATTCCACAGCGAGGTAACGGTCTCTCCAGAACAGGCACGTGCACATGCGGGATGGGCAGGCACCCGCGTGGGAAGGGGTGGAAGGAGAAGGTTTCATCATAAAAAGAGATAGTTTTGGGAAGGGAATTAAGAAGAAGGAGGGTTTATTTTTCTCAGCCAAATGGTGTGACTTATTATTCCATTAGCAACATGGAGCATATTAAGCTATATTTGATTTGTGTGATGGGCTGTGTTCAAGTGGCAGAAGAGTTGCCTACCATGCACGAAGCCCTGCTTCCATCTCCAGTATTACATAAAATTGGCACGTGGCTGTAGTTCCAGCACTTGGGAGGATCAGAAGTTCAAAGCTATCCTTGGTTACACGGTTAGTTTGAGGCCCACCTGGTCTACTGAGACACTACCTCAAAAATAAAAGACTTGAAAATGCAAAGACATACTTGGTTTGGGCACAAAAGAGAAAATAGTTGTATAATTCAGCAGAAAAGTCCTTAAAATCATCACCAATATATATTAATGACTCTCTCCCTTCAAAATAGCCCTCCTCAGAAATGAAAGAGAATACAGACTGAATGCTTTAGTTTTTCTCTTTACGCTTTACATTCCTAACAGTATTCATGCCGAACAAATCTACTTGGTACTTATGGAATGTTCTGGAATAGAACATGGACTAAAATGCCAATAATTCTTGGGTATTCATGACCTGAAACGACGAACTTGCCCAGCCTGCAGCCTGGCTAGCCATTCCTTCTTGTCCACTTGCTTTCCCTGGACGACAGGGCAGCTGCCACCCTCTCCCACTGTTCCTATACTATGCCTCCAAATGGCCTCTTAAGGCTGTCCTAGTTCTGCTTTTTATGTTCTCAACTTATACCCATTTCCCTTTTGACAGTCCTCTTAGACAATGCCAACCTCTCCAACAATTGCCCTATGCCAAGCGGCTGGATTCCTGAATTTGAACTGAGACCACTGTTGTGCTACTTCAAAACCCTGAAGACCAAAAGCTGGGGGTTATAGCTCAGTGATAAGAGTGTGTAAGCTTGAGGCCCTCACATCCCCTGCTCTGCAAAATACACAGAGATCAAGTAGAAACGTAGACCCTGATCTGTGACACCCAACCCCTTCTCTCCCTGGCTGTTCGAATTCTACTAACAATTCAGTCATTCAGTTCAAATGCTGCCATTTACTCAGAGGCTCCATTTCTCAATGTCACCATACCCTCCGTTCACACAGACTTTCATTTCAGCTACAGTTATTCTGGTCCCAACTCTAGCATCCCCTACCTACTTCAAGGCAATCATCCTCTTAACATCGTGCCTAATTCCAGTTTCTTTTAGAACAAGTGCCTCCTTGTGATGCTAACACATTGACTCTCCATGCATTTTCACAGCTTATTAAGAATCCTGGTGTCCATAAGCCTTCAGCTACTCCCTACTGCTAGAAAAATAAACTTCAGAACCCTTAGTCTGCCATTCTGTCTAATAGCATCACTTATGCTAATATGAACCTTCCTTGTTATTACAATTTATTGAATTTGTGTCCTAGCTGTGGCCCCCTCCCTCATCTCCTTCCAGTCCCACCCTCCCTCCCCCTCTTCTCCCTCTATGCTCCTCCCTTAGTCCACTGATAGGGGAGGTCCTCCTCCCCTTCTATTTGACCCTAGCCTATCAGGTCTCATCAGGATTGGCTGCATTGTCTTCCTTGGTGGCCTGGCAAGTCTGCATGCCCCCCTCCCAGGGGAAGGTGATCAGAGACTGCCACTGAGTTCATGCCAGAGAAAGTCCCTGCTCCCCTTACTAGGGACCCACTTGGAGACTGAGTCTATGGACTACATCTGAGCTGGAGTTTTAGGTCCTCTCCATGCATTGTCTTTCACTGGGGTATCATTCTCTTCATGGCCTCCAGGGCTCAGTTTTTATGGCTCTGTAGGTCTCCTTTTGGAGCTCCTGTAATAGGAACCTTCTATATCAGAATAAATCCCTTACTGTCCCTTTATACAAGAAGCTCTGTGTCTCTACTTTTGCCTTTCTTCCTGTTGAGACTTCCTGTCATGAAGCCCAATGTAAGGCCAGTCATTGCACACAATGCCTTCCACAGCCACAGCAGCCCAGTGCGGCTTATTCAGCAACCAGTTCTTGGGACGGTGTACCCTGTATTGTGTTTATCTTAAACTTGAATATATGTAAATATACACTTATTTCTTCAGTGAAACTGTTACACTGGTTAGGGTTTATTTTTGTATTTTGTTTATTTATGTTTAGTTTTGTATTTAATCTATGTACTCCCACTAGGTGACAGAATTCAGGTAAGATATTTATGTGGAAATTTGAATGGATAAAACGTAGTCATTAAGACAATATACATACTGTGTGTCTGCACGCATGTGTGATGTTAATGATATCTGATAAAAAAAAGAAATGATTAAAAGCACGAGCTTATTAATTAAATTAATTCTGAAACAGCATTAACTAGACAGTGGAAGACTGAGAGACAGACTCAGTTCTGGGGCGTGCTTTTTTAAGCAGTTAAAGGTGAGGGAAGGTGAGCCACAAAGCCCTTTCCAACCGCCGACTAATTTAGCTTTCCTAACAGTGCACCGCTAATCTCTTGGCAGTGCAGCGTGTTAGAGAACCGTGTGCAAGTCACTGGCATCAGACAATGACTAGGTACTGCTAAACCAAATATTAAGGTTTAGGTTGGAATTACAGCCTGAAATTAGTACCATCTGAATGTGCCAGGTGACATTGTGTGTTATTTTATTCCCCCTTGCCAACTAGTCATTTCAGATGGATTCGGTTGTTGTACTTCTTTGAAAGAAAACTGCCTTTCAAGAAGTGACAAAATTAAGCTAAAATATTTCAAAAAGTATTCTTTTTTTAAAAATGGATACTCTTACCTTGTATAAACAAATAAGGTTCCTTCCACTCCAGTCTTCTCCTAGAAACAAAGCAGACACATCCCATCTGTACGTTCTCTTTATGCTAAGGCAGAGAGTGTGAACTCACAGAGCACCAGGGAGCCACACCCTGGCAGTATAGTACAAGAGGGGCCCCCAGGAAGGGGAAGGCAGGCATGGGTTGCCAAGACCAGGGCCTGTGAGGACTACTCGGCCACTATTGTCTTTCCCAAACACCGCGAGTGGCTCGCCTGCAACAGAGAAAGTGTGCTCTAGATTTAACCAGGAGGAAGAGATGGCAAGTGTGTGCCCTCTCCTCCAGCCACCTACGTGCGACCCCAGCAAGCTGTTACAGTAAGCTGTGATCTGCGCCGCATTCCCTCCACTTTATCTTGCGTTCACTGCCGTGTCCTGTCACGATGATGTCAATAACTCTACTCTGATTGTGAGACAGACAAGGCTACGCTAGAGTCTTCAAGCGAACAAACACCTTCTTGGCATGAAATACTGCAGTCACTTTGGCCAAAGACTTGAAATAACATTACACAGAAATATTACCAAGTTAGGACTCAAGAGCTGCCAGGGGAAATCTGGGGGAGGTGGTGAAGTTATAAAGAAAGTTTGAGCTCTTTGGCTTTCCTTCCATTTCTCCAAGACAGCAGGAACTCCGGCTACTTGGGCTCCTGTTCATCAGCACAGCACAATGCAGTTCTTTTGCTTAACCAGTGATGGGATTATTGTAATTCGGAATTTAATGTGTGCTTTTGGCATTTACATAATTTAATTTAAGCATTCTATTATCCTATTTAAGGCCTCAATTTTTTATAATATTCACTACCCAAATCATTTAAAACTAAGTACTCTATAATGCTGATGCAAGATACACTCTTTAAAAAATGCATGTCACGTTGGAATAACAATTTTTTAAAGGCACAGAACTGAAAGTATGATCTTTTCAAGCAATTGAGTACCGCTGTTTTCTTGGTGACTTGGTGCAGGGAGCTTTGAAGAGTGGTCGCCAGATGAGAAGCAGCCACGTCACCCGGGGCCCGTTAGAAATGCACTCTTAGGCCTCTGAGCAAACCCGTTCAGAGCTGAACTGGCATAGCTAGCAAGTGTTTAGGCAGTATACAATACCTTTAAGAGGAAATTGCAAGAGCCAAGTTTTTGGTACTAGGAGTTACACTGATGCGAAACTGAAGCAGAGACAGGTATAGAGAGCTATGTGCATGCACTGTTAGGCTCCTACAAGATCAAAGCAGCTTCCCAGTGTCTGACCTGGGCCTCCTCACTTTGGAATGCAAATCAAACCTTCCATATTATCTGCACGCATAAGCTGAGTGCTTCCAATTGATTGCTTTTCTTCCCTTGCAACAAAGATTCTCTTTACTTAAAGAACAAAAAAAGTTAACAACTTTAATTTAGAATAATCCAAAATCAGAAGTTTAACTACAACTCAAAAACAATTCTCAAACTTGAGTGTTGTTTGAAGTTGCTTGTGAGAAGGAATTACATGGTATTCATGGGAAGGAATTACATGGGTATTCATGGGAAGACACAGTAATCACAACATGAGCCTGGAGTGAAGTTCCTGCCAGATCACATTGGGATAATTCATTTACTGTTCTGTCTCATCTTCTCCATTAAAAAGATAACTGGCTTACACAACTCAAATCTTTTAATAATTAAGAAAATGCATTTTTAAGAGCCCTTACTTGGCTAAAAGGAGCTCTGGAAACGTATTGCATTGCTGTTAGAGCCATGCTGGCTCAAACTGATTTTCAAAGGTGGCCAGGTGTCTCTCTCTCTCTCTCTTTCTGTACAAATCAGTGAATTTAGGGCACAGCAATAGTTAAAACAGGCTTTTATTAGCTCTCTTCAGATCCTCTAGATAAGGCAGACTTAAAGTTATAAGTTCACAGTTCTGAAGTATTTTAGCCTAAACTCTGAAAGTAAAGGTGGAAACACACACACGTGTGTGCGCACACTCACACATGTTCATTACTCAAAACAATGAAGAGTATAAATAATGCTGTTTCATAAACTGTTAGAAGTAAATAAACTGACATCTGAAACAACTGAAAGCAATCTCAAATTTTCTGAATTTTCTAAATTAAAATAATCAAAAGTGGGTCCACCTTATTTTTCTGAAGCTGTCCCTGTCCATTGCACACCTAGCAGCAAAGCCACCTTTGCAGCTTCTGGCACTATCACAGCCGTCTAGGGCTCATCCAGAGCTCCGATCTGATGAATTGCACCTCTGAACTCAGCTGCTGTGATGCACAGGAAACTCAGAACTGTTAACCGGAAATAAGGTTAAGACACGCCTTCAGCTTTGCTTTGCTCATGTTCTGGACTTCCTATGTAAATGCCTGCTCACTGCAGGGCATTTGGCAAGACCTCTGCTTCTACTCTGCGGATCCTGCCAGCACCCTCATCCTCTAAGTTTCCTAACACTGTCAAATGTCACCAGAGTTGGGGGTGGGGAGAATCAAATCCTCTGGGAACAAATGGTCTGACTACCTATAGATATTCATTGACAAACAGGGTATTTCGGGGGAGGAGTCTTTCTTGGCAAAAAGGAGTAACGTTAGTTCTAAAATTCCTATTCTAGTTATGGCAAAACTCTTAATACTTTGTGCTTTTATGTGTGTGTTCTGGGGACTAAACGAGGGCTGTACACATGCTAAGGACATGATCTACATGCTAAGCACATGCAGTCCCTTGATCCTCATGCTCTGTGCACCCTTCATTTCTCCTCTGAATACCAGATGTAGATGTCCAACAAAATACAGACTCCCCTGCTAGACCCCACTGGCCTTCTTGCAAATACTTTCTCTTTCATTCCTAAGAATATCTTTATATTTCTAAGGTTCGCATTTGAAAGGCTTCCACCCAGAGATCTGACTGACACAGCACAGGAAAACAGCAGTGACAACTTGATTCCCCCCCCCCCCCACCCCGTGACTGCTCTGTTGTTCAACTGGGCCTCTCTCCTTTGCCAGGCAACCACAGCCTAGAAGATTAGTACTTTGAAAGAACGACCTTTTACTGAATGAATTATGCCCTATGTGAAGAAAACAAATCCAGGAAGCAGGAAAACAAGAGCCCTGTAGATAATGCGTCATGACACTTTTGATGTGGTGTTTGTGACTGGCCTTCACTGGCTATCTGGCCTTGCCTCTGTAGGGATTTTTACAAGGTCTCTGCCACACAGGGCTAGGAAGAGGCTCTAGGAAACCTGTTACTCAGGCAGGGAATGCTCCACTGGACATTTCAACAGCGTCTGATGTCTAGCCTGAGCCTCCTGCTCAGTCAATTTATGCCACTAACCCTTATTGGGTCCTACACCATCCACACCTCCATGTAACTACAACCTGTGGGGCACAACCCCTTTGGCAGGCCTCTAGCTCCCTAAATATTTACATTACAATCCTAACAGCAGCACAATTACAGTTATGAAGTAGCGAGGAAAATAATTTTAGGCTTGGGGGTCATCACAACATGAGTTTAAAAAAGGTCCTGGCCTCAGGAAGGTTGAGAACCACTGCCTTAGAGAGAAGCACCTAAGTGTGGAGTATCTTCACACAGATGCATGTTTTGGTGAAGGAACTCCCTTTACATAAACACCCATATGGTAATTTCCTCTGGTGACCAGAAAAAAAACAGCCCCAGTTAACAGAGCCAGAAGCAGTCAGAACCCTGAACATTTTCCCTTCCAGTCTGGCTACTAGAACAGACAAGAATTCTTTGCCTCGCCTCGGTTAATAACTTGGAACAAAACTATTGCAATTGATTCCCAACCATTTTTCAAGGGTGCTGGGGATGGAGCCAGGTGCCTGCCCCAAGCTCCATCTCCACTCCTTTCTTCATCCTTTTTGTGTTCTTGATTTTCATGTCGTTCTTAGGAAGGCCTACCTAATAATAAATCTGCTTAATAATTAAAGTTTTCCTTGCATAAATTTTGATGTTTGTTTCAGAGTTGGTGAACACACCACATTAAAAAAATCATTTGAAACCCTTGCAAACTGTTCTTCATATCCCATTGAACCGTATTAAGACCGATGGTTATATACAGATGAATAGATGAATAAATATTTGGACAAAAGTCACAAATGAGGGACAAATGACACCTTTATATTCAAAGGGGTGGTTTACAAATGATATGAATCAATGCCTACGCCAAAACTAAGTTGTTTTTTCATTCCAATTCTATTCTAGTTGTGAGGGAAACCAAACCTCATCCAGTCACTGTAGGCTGGGGCTCGCTCTTGTGAAATGCACTGAAACGGTTTAGCCTACCAACTGTGAATTCCTACATCAAAGTCTGGGGCTTCTCACCCATACCCATCTCCTCTTTATTCCCCCAAGCTTGCTCTTAAGTGGGTGCCTGCCCTGCATTTCTGACTCCGGCTTCTCCCCCTCGGCGAGGCTGGACTTCTCTGCACCCATCTAAGCTAGGGGCTCCGCTCTGCCCTCCGCTGCCGGGGAGCTTCTGTCTTCCGGCCTCAGCGGCTCGGGCCACACCTTCGGTATCCATCTTCCCCACCCACCGGTGGGTCGCGCAGCCCGCCCTCCACCAGGACCGCTCCCCGCCCGCCTGTCCATGCCCAGCATCCTTCCCCCAGCGCCCCTCCCCGCTGTCCGCACGGCCGCCGCGTCCGCACGCACCCACTCGTTGGCCCGATGGCCGAAAGTGTACAGAGCCACCTGGCTGGCCACGTCCTCGATGCGACTGATGTAGGGGTCGTGGCGCCGCAGGGCTGCCAGGCTGATACCATGCCCCTTCCCAGGCAGGCCACCAACCACCGAGGCCGCCATCTTCCCACCCGCCCTCTTGCCCGGCCTCCAGGAAGCCCCCTTAATCGACTGCCGAACGAGCGACCGCAGCGGGGCGACCTTCCGGCACTTGGGGACCCAGGCTAGGCTTGCCAATCGACGCCCGGGCCCTCTCGCGGAGGATCGTCGCCCTGGCAACAGGAAGCCCAGGCCTGCTCTCCGAAGCCCATTTTATCCGCTGTGTTTTTTTCAGGAGCTGCGTGCATTTCCTTCTTGGATATGGCCCTCGCCTCGACCTAGCTCCTCGACGAGCAAACGCGATCAAAAATAATAACTCCAAGAAGAACTCTGAGGATTCTCAAAGGATGCTCCCCAATAGCTGTGAGGGATTCCTGGAGAGTCTCAGAGGCCTTCAGGGTTAAGACTGTCCTCTGCAATGCTGAGACTTGCCTGACGTGCGCACACTGAGGATGAGTGCACCAGTACTAAACTAAGGCAGATCCCAAACTTTATCACCAGTCGCTGTAGTTTTGCTGCTGTGCATTCTCTGGAAAAGTTGACATGCAGCTGAAGCCAGGTGTCACTTGACAAAAATTGCTAATTTTGTTAAAATTCAAGCTCTGGATATACTTTAAAAAATTATCCCGGGGAGTGTGTGTGTGGGTGTGGGGGGGGGGGGGCTAGAAAGTATTTGCCTCTAGGAAAAAATGTTCTGTGCTTGAGGTGGGCTGACTTGGTGGTTTTATGGGGAGGAGGGTTGTTGTTTCTTGAGATAGATTTCTATGGTAGGCTTCAACCTGTCGAGCTCTGGCTTGGGTCTCCAATGCTTGGATTACCCGGCTCTGTCACCCATCCAACCCAGGGGGTTTTGTTTTTACCTCCACAGAGCATTAGTTTAACGTGAAAGAAGATGAACAAACTATGGTTATTCAGATAGATACTGGATAGGCTTTTTCAAATCTGAGATTTTTTTCCTGTCACTTTCAAGAAAACGGGATACTGTTGTTGCCAAGGATAATTTTTGAGATTAATTCTTAAAAATTGGCCATGAGCTTGACAACATCTCAATACTTAGATCTTTTCAGATGAGATCTGTGGTGATAGCACTTAAAAAAAAAATATGGTCTAAATGGAAACTGTCAGCATTTGAAGGATATTACTCCCTTAGCTCAGCGACACGTTGCTTTTTCACATAAGATATCGTCACAAACTCATGCATAGGTAAAAGATCCACTGAGGGTCAAGGTGGACCAATGGACTTCAGTGCCCCACAAAATAGGAAAAGTTGATAGGATTCCAGGGTGTCAATTTTTGATATATCATCAGAGAATATTCATAGTTACATTAAAAAGGCAGTAAAGATGTATCCCTTATACAATTACACTGTGTTTGTGAGGCTATGGCTTGTTCCATGTATGTGAAAGGATGTACATATGGCAGTAGATTATAGGCAGGAACAAACACAGTCTCACTATCTACCAAGCCAGACATGAAAGAAACTTTCTAAAATGTATATCATTTTTCTCATTCTAATAAGAAAATATGTTCATGAATCCTATCTATATTTATGTTTATTTTTTTATTTTGGGCTTTATGTTTGTTTTTTATTGTGAAATGGGCTTATGTCGCTAACTCTAACTGGCTGTATAGCTAATGTTGACCTTGCGTTCTTGATCCTGCTGCCTCCATCTTGCAAGTGTCAGGTGTCCGACACCACCCCCACCTTACTAGTTTTCACTTGCTCTTTTATGTGTGATTATGTATTCGTGTGTGTGTATTCACGTGTGTGTGCAGGTACATGTGACTCTTTGTGGGGGAGGCAAAAGTCGACATTGGGCACCTTCCTTGAGTACTCTCTACCTTGTCCTTTGAGATGGGAGATCTCTGCACTAGTGCCCTTATTTTTATTTTTAAAAATTTACAGCCGTGCTTTTTAATACCAGCACTTGGGTTGCAGAGACAGGTGAATCTCTGTGAGTTTCAGGCCATTTTGGACTCCACAGTGGGTTCCAGGCAAGCCAGGCTACATAGTGAGACCCTGTTTTTAAGAAACTTAAAATACAATAACAACAAAAAAAATGTGGAGCTGGTTTAGCAGTGAAGAGCACTTTCTGCTCTTGCAGAGGAGCTAGGTTTTATTCCAGTAATTTGGAGGTTTGTAATGGTCTGAAACTCCAGTCCCAGGGCATCTCAAGCCCTCTTCTGGCCTCCAAACACCAGGCATGTGCTTGGAACATACATACATACATACATACATACAGGCGAAACAAAAACACACTCAAACTAAAAACTCTCTAGGATAAAATGATGTATGTTTGTGTCTGATGTGCGGCTAGCGTATATGTGCATAAATGTGTGTGAGCACAGACTCTCGACTGTGCATGGCTTGTGTGTGTAGATCGAAGGACAGCCTCAGGGTCAGTCCTTGCCTTCTACGTTGTTTGAGGCAAGACCTCTTGCTCACCATTGTTCCTCTGCTTTTGCCTCCCATCTCACTGCAAGCGTGCTGGGATTACAGATCGGCACCGTCACATCCAGCTTTGGGTGGGTTCTGGGGATCTGAACTCAGGTCCCTCACGTCGTCTCATGAGCGCGTTATCCACTGGACCATCTTGGCAACTCGTTTTACTTCTATTATAAGCGAATAAATCCTCTGTAGTTGTTGGCTTCAATTCCAACACAATGGCATAAGTCACGTAAATGAAAGTCTCTTGAAAGAATTCTTTATAAGTTATGAAGCTTTTAGACCAACAGGTTGAGAATCAATGATAGAAACCGTTTGCTTTGTGTTGAGAACCCTAAACCCACATTTATGAATTCTGGCAGAAAGATGAGCCTCTCGAAGCAATAAAAGACTATGATTTTCATAGTTACGCTTTTCTTTTTAATTGACATTTTTCGATTAAACTCCATTTTAAATGGTTATATAAAATATAAGCATAGGCCCCCAATGTAGAAGAGTACAACAGGGCCTTCCAGAAGTTTTAAAACTGGGCCTGAGGTTAATTAGCAGTCTGACCCGGGACATACATTCATATATTAGTGTAAAGGTTAGTGTGAACTGTCAACTTGACAGGCTCTAGAACACGTAGAGCTTCTGGGCCGCACCTGTGCAGTATGAGCTAGGCTAGTCTTTGGACATGCTCATGGGAAATTATCTTGATGAGGTTGGTTGACGTGAGATGAGAAGCCCGAGTGGCAGGCAGGACCATTTTCTGTGCTGAGATCCTGGACTATATAAGATGGAGAAGGTAAGCCAGACCATTGCTCTCTTTATTCTCTGCTTCCTGGTTTTGTATTCCATGTGACCTGATGGTCTGCTGCTGGGTTGAGCACCACACCAGAAGTGTCTTCCTCCAGCAGGACGGTTCAGGAACTGTCAGCTTCTGGGCAGGAACAGAGGAACCTCAAGATCAAAGGTTCTGTTTCTCTCAGGGGCAGCTAGAGCACTCAGGGCCAGGCCCCTGTGATAGCCAAGCCTTCAGTCTCACCAAGAGAGGCAGAAATTAGTTTTCCCCTGGTTGCTACAGTTAGCTCTTTTAAATGAGATTGCAGGTATCAGACGGCAGTGGAAACTCAGGGGTTCCAAATGCCTGGGGTGCTGCTGCAGTGTTACAGCACTTTGGTTAAGCCCATGTATTAACGGCAGGGGTGCGGAACTTCCATGCCTGGTCATCTCGCAGCTGAAACACAGGCCTGGTGATTGGGTGCTTCTCCGCCCGTCAGACCAGGCTCATGGTGGACAGGCAGGCTCCAGGGGTGACCTAGGCAGCTATGGCCGGCAGCTAAGTCCTGGGAGTTCAATGACATATTTTCAGGGAGGAGGGGAGCCCTTCATTCCCCAGAATAAGTGACGAATATCAGATAGTCTAGGTAGAGGAATGGAATGAGAGAGCGTTTAGTTCATGAATCAGGGACATTATAAACCATGGTCAGTGGGAGAGGTTCTGAGGGCGAATGTGTTTGATTTGCTGGGGCTAGGGGCTCCAAGGATACCTCATCTATATGTAACAGAACAGTCCTATCGTAAGAGGAGGAAAGCAGTACTTAATTATCCTATGGGTGGGGAAAGAACTCCAAGTACGGTCAAAGGTCATTGGTTGCAAGCCAAGACAACAAGATATCTTATTAGAATAGGGTGGGTGTTTCCAGCAATCCTCAGGTCCACACTGAATGGGTTTCTTATCAAGAAAGGGCCGAGTTTTTTCTTTTTCAAAAGAAACTCTTTTTCTTTTGAGTTTCTTTTGTTGCAGTAACAGGAAAGGAAGCCAAGGTGACTGATATCAGTTATTAACTAAAAATTTCATGAAATATTATATTAGTGAAGGTTCTCTAGAGGGATAGAACTGATAGGATGTGTGTGTGTGTGTGAGAGAGAGAGAGAAAGAGAGAGAGAGAGAGAAAAAGAGAGAGAGAGAGAGAGAGAGAGAGAGAGAGATATTCCTTAAGGCATCTTACATCAAAACAATAATATCAGTTGTCTCACACTTGGGATACTGAAAGTCTGGTAGTTGCTCAGTACATAAAGCTATATGCCCCATGAGTCCCAATATGGAACTGAATACTTGGGTACTTGGGCAACTTCTGCTGGTCCCTACTCAACAATAGAAGCCTAGAAACATGGGTTCTTATATCAGTATCAGCAGCAAATCAATCCTGTAACAAGAGAGAAGGCCAGCAAGTAAAGGTGAATAATATTCCTTGTGCCACACCCTCTTATCTGGGCTGCATTTAGAAGACAATGTCCATACTTGGGGTAGGTCTTTCCATATCAGCCAACCAATTAATCAATGAAGGCAATCAGGATAATTCTTGAGGTGAGGCTCCCTACTCAGGTGATTGTAATTTGTGGTAAGTTGTGGTCACAAAGATTAACTGTTTAGATAGATAGATAGTTGGATAATGGGACACACACAGTTTTTGTTTAAAAATGCTGACCCTTTAAGGTTGATTTCATGATTCACTGAAGGAATGTGACTCGCAGTTTGAGAAACAGAACAAAACCATGTTGTCTAAATATCATTTAGTCCTTACGGCCTTCTACTCCCCTCAAGTGGCCATCAAAGTTGACTAGACAGAGTTCCAGGTTAGCCCACTAACTTACTGCTGGCTCTGCAAAGCTCTGTGCTCCTGGCCACATGCTTCTCAAAGTCACAAAATTCCTACCCTGAAGAGAAAAACAATGTCTACACCCTACTCATAAGGTCCTAACAATAAACCAAAGTTTGATTCCACCAGAGTTCACGATGGGGAACCAATGAGTTTATTGGGCTTACTTACAGAGCAAGGATAACCTTTAGGGGTGACCCTAAAGCAGGAAGTAGCACTGCAAAGTTGCTACACAGCATTGGTGACAGCAGTGTGTCCTCATCGTCACCTACATGAATCCCCCTTATTTTAGTCTTCCCAGCCTGCATGTTATAGTCCCTTCATAAGACCATACGGCATCACTGCAAAACTGCATATAAATGGCTGAATACTGGTAGATGAAGGTCCAGTGACCTACCCTTCCATCCTGGAGGGAATGTCAATAGTCCACAGGCCCAGCTGTGGTGAGCTCTCACAGGCAGGCACAGCTAAACTCTTGGAAATAGTGCCTGTTTTGCTTGGAGCCTAGTGCTGTGCAACAAACTTGACTTTGTCCTATGGGTAAAGTAGAATTTTCTGGTTAGTTCTCAAGCCCTTCCTCAGCTCTTCTGTTTTTGTTCACTCGGCAAGAGCACACAGATTCTGTTGTGTGTTTGCCTCATTTATAGTGGAGCATTGCTTACTTTTTCCTAGTCTTTTTTTCCCATTGTCCCCACAGACCATTTTTCTCTTAATTTTCAGTTTTCCCCGGTTTAAAGTGAGATGAATTAACCATGCTTTCCAAAGAACAGGCTGCTTTGAGCTCAATAGAGAAGTCAGGCCATGCAGGCACCATTATAGCACCAGAAATACTCATAAAAACATCCAGGTATTATCACCTGAGTAACCAATACAGCCACAGTCACTGGGCGCTTACAGAGAATACACGGCGTGACATCTATTCATTCCTTTTCCATGACTTGTTCAACACCAGGCGCTTCTCAGGCTTGACCTCATAAGCACTAAAAAGAGCATCCTGCCACCTGCTTAGAGATTCACAGGCAAGTCTCAGTGAAGGATTTGTGTCTTGTCTTTGTTTGCTACTGGAATTAATGAAGGAAGCACCCCACCTCTATTCCACCTCACTGTGCCTGGCAGTTTTCACCCGATTACCTCTCACATTGCCATCTGTTTTCCTCGTCTCCTCCTTGAATGACCTTTTCCCCAGAATGCTCACTCACTGTCTACTTTCTCCGTGGAACTCTTTCTGCCTTTTAAAACCTCCACGTGCCCCCCGTCACCTTCTTGTGGGGCTTAACTTAGTAGACCCTGAATTAGAGCTATTAATGTATTTATATGATATATATATATCATATAAATATATATATATAATCATAATTCTAAAAGGGGTAACATGGATTGTCATGATAAAAGAGAATTGCTACAGAAAGCCTAAAAACAGTTTTCACATTTGCACAAACCTAGCTTAGAGTTTCTTTGCAAATAAGTAGGTAGAGCAAATAAAGACAGATTTCATACAAAAACATTTTTATTTCATACGTGTTTGTTTTTTATACCCTTTGTTGTCTCTCTACCACTCGGTCTAACACCTTGTGCTTAGTGGAAGCTTAGAAAATGCTAACTCTATTGAACAAAACCTGAATTAGCCGGCTTTCTACATTAAGTTTCTGTTTTTAAAGAGGCCCGGATTTACAGAACATTGAAATCCAAGTTGAGATAAAGAAGCCCATGGTAGTGAATTCTGAGCTTTCCAAGTTAAATGGTAAGGGATATAAGAAGAGATGGAAAGAGTTTTTGTTCATTTTGTTTATAATTTTTCAAATAATTTTTAAGCCCTAAATATCAGAAACCATGTTTGGCAAAAGAAAAACACAAATGATGTTGAAAAGACTTCAGCACTACTGGCAGGTTGCTCATTTCCCTGGCCCACAGAGCGTCTTTTTCTTTGTTTCTCCCAAATGCCCAAAGTCTGGTCTTCTAGGGTGATGCCAGGAGCCTGTGCACTTCCTGTTTGAATAATCTGTATTTTTAGAATTAGTTTATCACTGCTCATGTCTACATTGTAGTATTGAGATCAGCATGGGTCCACTTCAAACAAAGACCTTGGAATCCACGTCCCTTCCACCTCCACCGGCTCCCCAGAGCTGCGGGAGTCCACTGTGTCTCCATAGTCCTCAGCCTGAGGCTGCAGGCTAACAGTGTGCCTTCAGGTTTCATTATTATCCTGTAATTGCCATTATGAGATTAAGTATGTGCCAGAACTTTGTTCTACGAGGTTAGATACTACAATTCAAGATAAGTACGTGGAGTGATAAAAGATAGTGTTTGTGTCTGGGAATATTTATACCAGTGTGATGACAGGACAAATTTGGCCACATAGTTCAACAAGGTACTTGTAAATGTAAAATGCTAAAATTGCTTTAAATATGACAATATAGAAAAAGATTCTTTGTATCATGTATGAATGTTTACACACAAAGCTGGACTTATTTTTCATAATAATTTAAAAATACAAATGCGTAATCTGCTCTCTTGCTTTCTTCTTTGTTCCGTAATTGACCTCTAAGTTAGACTGTAGCAGAAAAAGAGTCGCTTTGAGACTGCTCTGAGAACTGGGTATTAGAAAGTAACTATAACCTGCCTGCTGGGAATTTTATTTCAAACAATAGTAGAAAGTAAATTGTTAACTCTCTCCCCTAGGAGAGAAACAGTTTGAAGAAATGTGTATTGGTTGTTTTCAATTTGATTGTTTTCAATGCATGGCTCACTTATTTCTGAGGCAACTGAAGACAGCAGAAAGCAACCTACTCCCAAAAGGGAAAAAAAAAGATTTAATCTTTTCCTTCTTTATAAGAAAATTGAGATTATAGTACATCATTTCTTACCTTCTCTTTTCACTGTCTATGTACCCCCTTGCTGTATCTCAAATTCATTTCTGCTGCTTTTCTTTTAACTGCTAATATGATATACATATGTTCCTAGCTATATAAATACAACCTGTGTAGTTGTATTATCACGTGTATATAGTTTTCAGGACTGACCATTTGTATTCCATAACCATTTGATGTGCTCTTTCCTGGAACACTATTTCTTCTGCTGTTTTTTTTTTTTTCCATTCCTCACAGCACATTTATTTCAGTAATTCCATTATGTCAGAATATCCATTATGCTCTTAGCATGAGCATAGTGTTACACAATTTTCATAGATATAATCACATCCAAAACAAGTTCTAAACTTGAAATTCTAAACATTCTCATCATATGTAGAAATATTTTGAGTATTAATATTTTGCTAACTGATCAAATTTGGAAGATGATATAAATGAGAAAGCCTATTCTAAATTGTGTTGTGAGCTTTGTTTATTAATTGCATTTCTACAATGATAAATAGACAATCCTGTCCTTTAGGCATGTCAAACTGTACACAAAACGTTACAAAGAAACAAATCTGTTAACAAAAGTATGTCTTGCAATAAAGAACATTAGATTTTTAAAATCTGTTATGATACAAAAATGGAAAGGGTAAATAGCATCTTTGTTGACAAAGTAGGTCACATGGATGTACTACTTCATTGTCTGAGAAATGCAACTGGAGTAAAGAAAACTTCCTTACCACAAATAATTTCCAGGACTATGTACATATTTCTTTTAAAAATACTTGTTTAAACAAATCTCTCTCCAACTTTTTAGTTAAAAAAAAAAACATTCCATGTGATTAAAAAAAACATTTACACATCTAGATAGAATAGTACTCTGCCCTATTTGGGTAAACAGTCTCAAACTATGAAGTACATGATATTTAATGCCCTATAAATTTAGTAAATTTAGTTAGCAGTTGCTGGTATAAGACAAAACACTAAATACATAGTAACAAAATATAGTATCTTATTTTCTATGCAAGTGAGGGGAAACCAGAGCCTTGATTGTGTAGCACTGCAGAACATCACCTTCAGCACGTGTGTCCGAGAGGACCCCTGTGCAGCGTTACCCAAGTGGCTCTCGGGTGTGAGAGTTTTAGCTGAGTCAGCTCAGCCAACAGCTTAGTGACCCTTAAGAACACACTTCCATCCTATATAAAATACAGGCTACTTACTGTCTTATTCTCATGTCGCTGTGGTTCACATCCCCCCGTTTTTTCCTACTTCGGTGTTTATATATGTATACTTTCATGTGGCTTACGAAAAAAAAAAAAAGACAAAGAATTTTAAATTTACATTCAGTTAAACTTGCTATTTAAAGGGAGGGACTCCTTATTCCATGACGCTGCTTCTGCCATCAGCAAAGAAAAAGAAGTTTCTGTGATAGAGACCGGTGTTTTAAGTGGTGAGGTGACTTCCACCACGCCAGCTCCAGTCCGTGGAAGATTCGCATTTACAATGTGTTGTTGCAAGTGCTTAATCCAGTCTTCCTGAACAGACAGTGGCCCCCGAAAGACTAGGCCACAAAACCTGCGTCGAAGGATTTATACCTCGTCAGCGCCATGAGGTAATGTTATCATTTTCTTCTTGCTTCCAGATCTTGACCTTGATTTCTCTTGCTTGCAATCTAAGGCTAAATTTCGGCTTATTAACATCTTGATGCAAGAATAATCTCATCCAAAATTAAGTCAAGGAGTTTGGTGCCACGTTCATCAAACCAGGGCGACTTTGGGAGAGCGCGGTGTCCCTGAATCATATTGCTGCACTGTGTGCTCCTAGGCTCCTGCTCTTAACATTCCTTAGTTGCCTGGAGTAGTTCTTTGTTTAGGGTTGAGGACCCATGAGCTTTCCTCTTTCCACGTCAGCATGTCCGCTGGTGCCATATCCCTGTTCAGGTCTTGTTTAGGCGACCATGTTTGTGAGGCTTCATGGGTTTAGCAGCTCTTACATTTTTAGGAGACGCAGTCTCACAGCAAACTTCATTTTGATTGGTTGTAGTTCTCTGAAATGGCTTCTATATGCTGTTAGGAGAAGTTTCCATGATGAGGAGTGAGAACTACACTTATCTGTGGGCACAGGATACATATTTAGAATGTAGTTAAGGATATTCTGGTTAAGTAAAGTGCCAGTTATGGGTTCATGACATCACTAGCTCCAGGACGTTGGCTAGATTCCAGTACTCGGCATGATTTCTCTCTTGTTGGGTGGTTCTTGAGTCCAGTTAGAGAGCTGTTGGTTTCTGCCCGGGGAATGTATGGCACTATCATGCCATTAATGTTACCATGCCACACTGCTCATTGTTGTGGTTGCATGCAGGAGTCTTGTCCTGGGCATGGGGGAGGGGGAGGGTTGTTACTAGATCGTTCTTTACATTGACTTATTCTCATTGACTATCTGGTTTGAGCAAATACCATTCTGGGCACGTCAGCTAGCTTCTGTGTGGAGTAAGGGAATCAGATGTCTGCTTCCAGCTTCCAATTCTGTGGATCCTATTGCACGCCATCTGAGCATATCAACTTTTTACAGACATGTAGCTTAGTCTAGAAACAAAGCTGAAGGATCTTTTCACAGAGCAAAATTAGGTTAGGGCGGCAGCCCATTAAAGATGTCTTACTGTCATGCAGAACTGAGGCTGTGAGCTTTGGAAAGAGACTCTTTCTTTCTTTCTTTCTTTCTTTCTTTCTTTCTTTCTTTCTTTCTTTCTTTCTTTCTTTCTTTCTT
>NW_026588368.1:4115333-4120836 GCF_907164565.1 Psammomys obesus | reverse complement strand
CTTTCTTTCTTTCTTTCTTTCTTTCTTTCTTTCTTTCTTTCTTTCTTGTGTTTCCTTATTCTCAAGGAAAACAGTTACTATGGAAAGAAAAAAATGTTTACTTTTGCCACTTACTGAGTGGCTGACTACCAGGGAGACCCACCTTCCCTCCAGATTGTCTAAACAGGTGAGCACATATGCCAGTTGGCTTTCAGTCCATGAGCGCAATAGGAAAGAGTGTCAGTAACTGTGGGAGAGTTTTCTAACTACCACGTTTAGTAACAGCCTACCGTGCTAGCTTTCACTTAGGCTTGATTTTTTTTTCTTTTTCTAAAAGGATGTATAAAACCTGAAGGAAATTGAACTTATAGTATCTTATGTACGGAACTGAACTTTAAATGACATTTTTATTTAAATGTTCTTTGTATATAAATTATTTTTCCTGTCCTTCAACTCCTCCTAGATCTTTCCCATCTCCCTTCCCACTCAAGTTTATGTTGTATTTCTTAAAAAAAAAAAAAACAAACCAAAAAGCAAAAAAAAGTCAGACAAAAAAACATGAAGATTAATAAGACAAACATACTAAATCAAAACAACACACACACACACGAAATAAAACGAAACAATAATAATAAGTTGAAAAAAACCCAGAAAGAACATGGAGTTTGTTTTGTGTTAGCCAACTACTCCTGGGCACAGGTACCCTAGAGTGTAATTGATACACAGTAACGCTCCATAGTAGAAGACTATTTTTTCCAGCATATATCAATTGCAAATAGCTTATTAGTTAGGACCTTTGTGTTTACTTTCTTTTCTCGGTACTGACATTTTGTCTGTTTTGAACTTGCACAGACCTTGTTCATTCTGTCACAGTCTGTGTGAGTTCATATGTGTTTTAGCACTGCGGAGTCTGGAAGACACTGTTGCCCTGTAGTCCTCTACTGTCTCTAGCTCTTATGATCTTTCTGTCTCCTCTTTCACATACAAATCCTGAACCTACAACAGAGACCCGCCTGAAAGATACACCATTGCAATAGTGGCACAGATGTGATGGACGCTAACCAACCACTTTTGATTGGATTTAAGGTGTGCTTTGTAAGATAGAACGCATACCTTACACTACTAAAGTAGTTGAAATCCTGGGACTAGATGGGTCATGGGCCTAGGTGAAACCCTCCTCCTACTATTCTACGAAAGAAGCATAACAATAAAAGGACTCCTGATGTTATCTTCCTATACCCACAGATCAGATCATTGCTCAGCCCTCAATACAGCAGCTTCTTCTTGCATTAGGTGGTAATTAACAAAGAGATTCTCAAGTAGACTGTGTGCAGAGAGAGACTTTGGGGCACTCACCCTTAAATGGATCTGGAAAAAGTTCTTTACCACCCTCTTCCCTCAGGGCTCAGGCTTCTCTCCAGAAGAGGAGGTAGAAAGATTATACGGAACTGACCTAAACTACAAGGTGAGAGGCTTTCGAAAATGATGTGATTCAGTCAGAAGTTAGAGCCTGAAAACATTGAGAACTGGGGGACCAAAGGGAAAAGGGACAGGTAAAGAAGCTGTTTGCCAAAATCAGGGTGGGGACTATTTACCTGATTAGTCTTCTCAGCTCGTTATCAACGGTCCGTGTTGGGATCATCTCTTGAGAGCCCAAGGGCCAAATCCAGTTTTTATCTGTCTTGTAAAGCAAATTTTACTAGGACACAGCCACAGCACATGGCTGAGTTCACCTCACAACAATGGCACTGAGCAGCAGCAACAGAAACCATATGATGTGCTGAGCCTAAAGTGTTTGCTATCTGGGCCTTTACAGATGAAGTTTTTGGTCTATATCATTTAAACAAATCAATGAAGACGTTATGCAGATAGTATCGTACCTTCCCAGTGGACATACAATTTGTGTGTATTGTGAACACACACTAGATTAGGAAGGGTGACAAAACAGATCCCCAGTTTCTATTCTCAAGGAATCAAAAATCTAAATGATATAACAAAGACTAGCACATGTGTAAAACAACAAGAACCACCCCCCAACACACAATATAATTATGAATATAGCTTGGTACATGGGCAAGTACTAGAATTTGGAGGAGGAAAGTGGAGACAGAGATACCCCTGGTGGAAAGAGAAGGTTGTATTTGGTACGATGTTCTTCCAGGACAAGAAGACTCTAGAGAGACGCTGGAGAGATTGGAGAGATGCTGGAATCTACCTGTCCTGTATTTCTACTCCAGTACCATTTAAGTCACTGTTATTTTCGGTCTTGTGATTAGGAGATAACTTACTGACCAGAAATATTTCTGAGTAACCTCAGTTGACTGACGTTTCTGGGATTTGGAATTCCTTCAATCTACCAAAAATACCGAAAATTTACCCACAGAGTTTAATGTTCTTCCTTGGAGACAATCTCCAAGGAAATGATCTTCAAACCCAGTTCCCAAATCTTGGCTGTCTCCTAGTTGTGTGGCTCTGGGAGGTCCCTGGAAACACTGGCCCTCGTTTCTTCAGTATAAGACAGAGTTATTAATAGAGCCAACCTCATGGAGACTGCATCGGACATGGATTCGCCTGCTAGTTTTTAGACCACATTCCTTTGGTGGGACTGCCTTGACAAGCCACGGGGGAAGAGGATGTGTCAGTCCTGATGCAACTTGATGAGCTGGGGTGGACGGGAAAGGGAGCTCCCCTTTTCTGAGGAAAAGAGGAGGATGGTGAGGAGAGGAATGGAAAAGAAGGTGAGACTGGGAAGGGAGGAGAGGAGGGGCTACAAGGATGTAAAGTGAATAAAATAAATAAATGACTAAACAAAACCAAAAAAAGAGAGCCAACCTCGTGAGCTGTCATGAGAACTGAGAGGCACGACGCCTGTGGAGTGTTTAGAACATTAAGCGCCCGTTAGGAAGATGGGTCTCCACACGCATTTAGCTGTTTGACGGTTTCCCACCTCATGGCAGCATTTATATCACGGACAAGAGGGCAGCATGGTTTCCAGAACAAAAGTTTAGCAGCTTGTTGTATAGTTTTTGAAATGTAAAAAGGCAGTTTGCAGAGGCCCTGTTCCTTGTTTTTTGTTTACTATTGGCTGTGATTTTGTATGACCACATCACCAGGCTCTGCTCTATCTCTGCGATGTTCTTAGGTACGCTGGGTCAGGGAGCACGATGCAAAAAGTTCAAATAATGACCTGCCTGGATAAGTTGCTGCAAGATTCTGGCATTTTCAGGGATGGTAGCGGATGACTTTGGAGGTATGGCTGGTGACGAGGAGTCAGCCTCCGGAGTTTTTGTCTCTGCTGGTATGAGAAGAACGCAGAGACCGCATCAGTTCTTATCTGTGATAAGATAACAACATTTATTTTTGTGGCTATTGTGAGAATTTCTGAAAGAGAGTTTAAGTGTTTTGATATAAACATAAAACACAAGGCTTTCAAAGCAGGTTCTGAGAGTCCAGAAGCAGTTGCACTTTCTGTATGGATGAGGACTGATGTAGTATTGTTCGCACATGTGTGTGTGTGTGTGTGTGTGTGTGTGTGTGTGTGTGTTGGTTTGAGGATGATAGGGAAGAGAGTTTTTCACATTTCCTGGTGCTAATAAGCAGGTCTTCTCTAGTGTGTTGACTCTGGCTGTGTAATGGAGACCCCCAAGTATGGTGACTAGAACTCCACTCCATATCCCAGGATCCTGGCAGGGCTGTTGCTAGAATCTCTAGCATCAAGGTACCTATCAAATAATTAAAAAACTGCTTTTTGGGTTTATTTGTTTTTATTAAGAATGGTATGGACTTATAAAAGAAGACAAGGAGCTGTCAGAAAGACAAATATCCTTTTTTTTTTTTTAAATACAAGTGAGCCATGTTTAATATAAATGGGGAGATTAGCCCATCCTGGCAATTCCCATGTAAAAGAGGAAGTACTACTGTGTTTCTTGTATGTCAGGTAACGTTGAGGTTTAATTGCCTACTTGCCCCATGTATGCTTGTTATGGCTTTATGTCGGGAAGGATGCTTGTCTTGGAATCGGGAGTACTTCTGTGAGTGACACAGCTACACCCCTGCCCTCTTGTGGCTCAGCACCTCTTTAGATACTCAGATGTTTACAGGTGATGAGGATAAAGTGAAGAGATGGCTTTTTCAAAAGTCTGGGGTACTCTAGTAGAGGAGCAGAAGCTCAAGGATAGGCTTCAGATGCTTTAAATGAATTACTGTAATGTGACAAAATGAAGACGCTACATCCTGTCTTTGTACCCAGACCAGAGCAGAGTGGCCCTGATAGCCACAGGCTGGTCCTGTTTATTCTTCTACATCAGACTCTTCTCGTCTGGTTTGGGATAGAGGCCTCTTAGAGGATCTATAGACTTGACTGAGTAAGGTCATAGGTGTCATCTTAAAGCCGCCTTGGCCCCCACTGGAACGGGGGTGCACAAGACTAGGAAAGAGCACCTTAAAAGCATCCAGAATTAGGGTGACCCACTCAGAGACTGCAGGTCTGGACCAAATGTCCAGCCTGCTTGAACGGCCTACGGTGTCACTTGCCTAGCTTTCTCTTGCTCCTTTCTTAAGAGAGCAGACCGGAATGCCTGCTTCTTCACACTCCAAAGGAGCGGCAGAAACATAGGTCAGCCTAGAAAGGGCCAGCTGCGTCTGGTACCCTCTGTCCCATCCAGTGGAACCAACAAGGCATATGTCTCTGGAGCCATATTTAGTTCTTGGCTACCAAGGGAGTGATGTGACGTTTGTTTCTGTTAGTGTACATCACGAAGTGAAACAGCGTTAGGTTATTACAGCTCCAAGTCCTCTTTTCTAGAGGCCGAAAAGTCCCGGCAAACGCTCGACAAGCCGCGTATGGGGCTCCGGGAGTCCCCTGTTTTCTTGGACCCGTGGCTGGGGCAGAGGAGGAATAGGAAGAATTTTCAGACACTCAGGCTAGAACTACGGCTATAACCTAAGAGGTTTCAGCCACTCTTTGTAGAGAGGAAACCAGCACTCTGAAGCAGCTTGCAGGTGCTCCCGTTAGGTTAGAGTAGAGAGACCCGGAGCCAAACCTCCTGTCTCTGCCCACATGCCGGAGCCGCTGGAAGGCCTTTGCAAAGAAGTGCCACGGACCACAGCTGGCAGAGTGAAATCAGTCAGACTCGGTGGTCGGCAAAATTCTGTGGGATTCGAGCCGCGTGCAGCCTGGAAGCAGAGCCCCCCACCGGACAGCATGTGTGGTGGCCTCTGGGTCAAGAGCAAGTGTCTTGGCTGCGTCGGGATCTGGGGCTGCGGATGGAACTGGAGCAACTCGTGTGTGTACATGAACTGCCGCTTCCTTCTCCACGGGATGAGGTTGTTCATAATGCCTACAAGGTGATGGTGGAAGGTTGACCCGCTTTCAAACAGTGACTGGCTCTTGTTACGTGGCAACGGCATGCAGGGTTGGACTCCACATCTCCTGTCTTCTCCGAAAGGCTCTTTCCTTAATCTTAAATATATATATGTATATATATACATATATATATAAATATATATATATATATATATATAT